>NC_077228.1:406642989-406971739 GCF_027887165.1 Monodelphis domestica
AGGTGTAGTGATCTAGTGGAGGGAAAATAGGCTGTAAAGCCACAGGACATGGTATCAATCTAGCCTCTTGTATATAACTTGAATTATATAATTCTGAAGTCTCAAATCTGAACTCCTTCCTTAATCCTGTTGCTTTGTTTCTGAATTTATGACTCTTTTTGATGTTTTTCTACTTTGCCACACACTTAAAAATATAAATTAATGAAAGATGGCGTGACAAATGGAAATTGTATTTTGTGGTTGTAGTCAATATATGTACCAAGTCACGAGGGCATATCATACCTCCTGTTCTTTGGTCACTTCACTACTAAAGTTAGGTTATCCACTCCGTGGTGCTATGCCATCCTTGCCATTCTGGGTTATTGGGAGGAATTTTTTGTCATGCTCTCTCCTGAAGATATATAATCTCCAGTTAAATGTATAGATTCTGATCTTCATTCTCAAATAGTTTAATTCTATGCTACCCACAAACATGCCCTCCTACAAAAAAAAGAGAAAAACTCATTTTATCCTGCCATCCTCTCAAGCTTCTATATGCCATCGTAAAACTCAAATACTGTCTATATTTTCTACTTCCTCTTTTCTCTCTCAATTCTGCATCTTTTGTATTCTTGCTTCTAGTTTCATCTTTAGACTGATACTATTTTTCCAAAGTGACCAATTTTTTTTTTTGCCAAATCCAAAGGTCATTTCTCAGTCCTCATCTTTCTTCACCTCGCTTCTACATTTCATACTGTCAGCAAATACCCTCTCCTAATTTTTTAAGCCATTATCTCCAACTTAGAATCAATACTGTGTATTGTTTCCAAGGCAGAAGAGCTAGAAGGGCTAGGCAGTGGGGGCTAACTGACTTGCCAAGAGTGACACACCTAGGAAGTGTCTGAAGTCATATTTGAACCCACAAAACTTCCCATCTCTAGGCCTGGCTCTTAATCCACTCACTGAACCACATCCCTGCCTGACTGGGGTTTGTTTGTTTTTTAGTATTGCTTTCTTATGATTTTCTCCCTGCCTTTTGGACCACTCTCTCTCTCCTCCTAACTGTAAGTGCACACTGAGCATCTCTCCTGGTTCATCTTCTTTCTCCACATACTTTCTTTTGATGACCTCATCATTCCTAAAGGATCAATTATTGGCTCTATATAGATGACTTCCAGATCTAGATATACAACCCTATTCCCACATCACCAAATATCTGCTGGATACATTGAACTGAATGGAGCAGAGCATCCCAAATTCAACTCGCCCAATACAGAATTCGTTCTTTTCTTCCTCACAACCATCTTTCCTTGTGGTGCAAATACAAAAGTCAGTCCCCAAGACAGCATGAATTATTCTCCTTCATGCTTAACTGGTATCCCCACGTGCCTAATACAGGGGCCCTGACCTGAAAGAGTGCTATGTTCTTGCTGTAGCCTTTTCCATGCGGTGGCCAAGGAAACTTCTTTTCATGAACCAGAAGATGGTCAGAGAATGGCTTGTCTCATTCCAATTTCCTGAAGTATCTGACCAGCCTGAATCGGGCCCAGGCAATGGCAGGCAGGGGTTTCCTTTTGTGAAGATGGGATTAACTGTCCCCTGCCCATTTTTAGATTTAATCACCAGAAGCATATACACCCCACTTACACTTAAGTGGGGGAGGTCTGTGACCCACATATGCAAAAGTGGGTGATGAATCAGAAACCAGTGACTGCCCCGTGGGCAGTCCTAAGGAAAACTATAGACTGTAATTGGTACATACAAAAGTGGAGGAAGGCACAGGATGTGACCCAAAAGAAGTATCTTTAAAAAGGAGTTACAGCTTCCTGTGGGCAGATCTTTGTTCTTTGGAGTTCTGAATTGGAGTTGGAGGCTGGTGAAGAATCTGCTTACTGGACCTGAGACCTTGGACTTGGTGAGATTGTTCTTAAATCTCTCCCTTTGAACTACTGTGTGGATGAGTGAAAAAGGCTGACCCCTTTCCTGGAGTTTCTGAAGGGACTCGCCTCAGGAGAGGACTCCCCTCTTGAGAGAGACTTCATGAATAAAACTCTTGCTGTATTCATCCCTGGGCCCTCAGCTCAAGACTGAGGCCCCTCCAGCTGAGGACTAATTAGCCCTGCCTGGTTTCACCAGGGGCTGGAGCAAAATACTTAGTGTGTTAGGTTAGATATCTTACCCTATCCTCTCTCTGATTTCCTTACTTTCACTCTTTCTATATTTTATAAATAAATTGCTAAAAAATCATTTGGAATTGATTAAATTCCTGGTGATCATACTCTTAAATAAGCTATTTCAACCCCTTACAGTCTGTCCTTTACACTTTTCATATATATATATATATATATGTGTGTGTGTGTGTATAAAATATTACTTCTTTTGAGACAGTGCATAGACCTTAGCAATATTTATTTTAAAGGGGTGCTAACTCCAGGAACTCCTCAAAATGTTTGCCAATCTATTTTTATTTCAACTATACTATACAGAGTAGCCTACATTGTACTTGGGCATTCAACATATGTTTGACCAATTCAATGCAATTCAACTAACTAACAAAGGATTTTGTACCACTGAACATAACCCTGTCATGTGCTTTCAAGGGTTTCAACTCTGGGTACAGGATCCTCAGCCACAGTGAAAGATGTGGGGAAAGGGGTAAGTAGTGGTGAAGCAGCCCTCCTCCACCTATAGCTCCTATAGTACCAGAAGGTATACAGTAAAAATACAAAACAAATCTTTAAAAAGGACCTTAAATTTGCTGTGAAAGTAGAAATCAGAAGAGTTGCAGCTTGAGAGTTATTGTGAAGTTTTCTGTATTTTCTCAGTTTCTTCAGATGAAATCTCATATTAATGTAAGAATATAAATTTTAGGTTTTTATGCTAGATGAGAATATAGCATATTCTGAAAATATAGCATATATGAGAATTCCATAGTAATACTGTGTTCACCAATTTAAAGATATTATAACTGAAGTCAAAAGACTTTTAGTAGCTTTATTTACAAAGAGGTAGAAAGAGTGAAAATCGAAAAGGGTAGCTAAAAAGATGGGTTTTTATAAGCCTACTAGCCCTTTTCTGATGAAGTGAGTCTCCCACCCAGAGGGGCTTCCCCACATCCAGTGACATCTTTAGCTAGAGTTCTACCAATGCAGCCTCCTCCAAAGCCAAAAGCAAGGATCTCAAGAAGCCAAGAAAGGAAGGCCAACTACTCACTCACCCAAGATGAACTCCAAAGGAGAAGACTGAAGGCCAAGTCCTAAGGTGTAATCCTCTAATACCGAAGTCCAAAGAAGATCCAGGAGCAATCCTCCAAGAAGCAGTCCAAGAGCCAAAGTCAAAGATCCCCTGGACGGGAAGTTCAGTGAATATATAATTTCTATGATGCTCAAATTACTCACTAATATATAAAATGTGTTGTAACAAAGTCACATTTTCAAAATGAACATTATAGGAGAACTGACTATATTCATAATTAATCTTAATTTCCCAGTGTCTTTTACAGTATGATGTATCTCTTTCTTTTTCATTTTTAACCAACCATGCCACTCATACTCTAATGACCAAATACCTACAAATATCTCATATTGGGCAATTCCAGCCATTCCACTTCCTGTAGTCTCTTCACTACCCCCTCTCCTGGAAATTTAGATTATACTCCTTTTTCTTACTGACTATAATAGATGAGACTTTTGCCTTATCTTGCCAGGAACCAGAATTCCACATAACTTCATGTACTTTCTTCAGTATGCCCTCACTCCGCTCCCTCTTCTTCATTCTTATCTTCCTCCTTTAGAATATGAGCTCCTTTAGGACAGACACCATTTTGTTGGCTTATATTTATATTCCTAACTCTTTGAAAAATGACTTTCATGGGGGCAGCTGGGTGGCTCAGTGGATTGAGAGCCAGGCTTAGAGATGGGAGGTCCTGGGTTCAAATCTGGCCTCAGACACTTCTTAGCTGTGTGACCCTGGGCAAGTCACTTGACCCCCATTGCCTAGCCCTTACCACTCTTCTGCCTTGGAGCCAATAAACAGTATTGACTCCAAGATGGAAGGTAAGGGTATATTAAAAAAAAAAAAGAAAAGAAAAATGACTTTCACAAACACCTCCTCAGCTTTCAACACTATCATTCTAATCTCGTTAATAATCTTTTCTCTCTATGCTCTCTCTTGGTCCTCCATCTATCTTACCACTCTTTCTTATTCTATGTTGCTGGATCTTCATCTAAGTTTTGCCTGCTAACTGGGGGTGTCCTCCAGGGCCTCTTCTCCCTTTAAGCTATTTCATGGTTTCAAATATCAGCTTCATGCTGAATATTATCAAATATACTTATCCATTCCTAACCTCTCTGCTAACCTCTAGTCTCACATCTCCAATTATTCAAATTAAATATTTTTAAAATATCTTAAATCCAGTATGTCTAAAATCAAAAGCATTATCTTTTCCCCAAAATCCTCTCTTCTTCCTAATATCTCCTATTATTGTAGAAGGTACCACCTTCCTCCTAGTCAATCAGACTCAAAACCTCAGTGCCACTGTCCATTCTTCCTTCTCTCTTACCCTCTATATCCAATCTTTGTCAAGGCCTGTCAATTTTACCTTTTTAACATCTCTTCCCATATGTTCCTTTTTCTTCTTTAATACTGCTGCCAACCTGGGTGTAGGCCCTCTTAACCTCTCACATCAAGCCTCTTTCAATAACTTGATGGTTAATCTCTCTGCCACAAATCTCTCTCCATTTCATCTTTCACTCAATTATTAGAGACCTTCCTAAATCAAAGGTCTAACAATGTCACCTTCTCTACTCAATAAACTTTGGTAGCTTCCTGTCACTTCCAGGATCAAATACAAATTTGTTGTTAGCCACTCAAAGCTCTTTATAACTTTTTCTCCTACCCTTCTTCCAGTCTTCTTATACTTTACCCCTGGAGTATATGATGTTAAAGTAAGACTAGCTCTTCTGGTATGAGGGCTTCCTGAGTCCTTTTTAGGGCTGCTTATCTACCTTTGGTGTCTACCTGGCACTCAACTCTCACCTATGATTCTAAGAAGTTGTAAAGTGTTCAGCAGCCACACCCTGGTAAACCATTTCAGCAGATAGGCTAAATCAGGTTGAGGGTGACAGAGGGGCCATAAACATGTCAGTGAACTAGTGAGATGTCTACCCAAAGCATGGGAAGACTTCCCCTGGTGAAATGGGTGAATGAGAACAATTCTTTCCAATGGCTATGAAGGCAATTGAAGCAGGCACCGTGGAGCTTCAAAGATGCCAAGGTGATGTGCTGCATCCTGAGCTATTGGCAGTCATTCTGACTTTTGCCTTGCTATTGCACTTAGATAACTGTGGAAGAGAGAGTGAGGCTGATGACTTTATGTAATTATCCCTCAGTTAAATCCAATTCATGCACAAATTAAGATACCACCTGAAATAGAAAGTGATGATCTGTGTGACACTATTTCTGGTTGCAGGGACTGATGTACTCTGGCTTGAGATTAGAGAGAACTGTTAGTATGGGACACACCTGAGGGTACCTAGTTACAATGGTGAAGAGAAGTACTTTGATAAATACTGAGAGGTAGGGGGATGCTGCTGCAGGGGAGTTCTGCTAAAGAGGAATGCTCTGGGGGTTGCCTACTGATCTCTATTGATGACTAATGGATCAATCTATTTCCTAACATCCTCCTCCCTTCACTCCCTCCCTTCTCCAGCCCTCACCCTCCCAGTTTCTTCTTGAAGCCTTTGGCTTCCTCCCTCCCCCCTGAGTGGACTATGATATTTATGAGAAAAAACGTCTTCCTTTCTTTTCTCAGGTATAGGGTTTATTGGGATAATAGGACAAGGAAACTGAGGAAAGGGGGATGAGGGTTTCCTTCAACTATAATAAAGAGAATTTGAGAGTTTGGGAAATCAGTCCAGTCACAAACTGTGACAGAGGGACAGTTAGAGAAATGGATGGAGGACAACTGTTTAAAATCTTCTTTCTTCTTCACAACGCCACCAAGGTCTCTCAGCCTAATTTCAGAAGCCCCCCTCAAGGGTTCTTCAGCCTGGGACAGAAGCTACAAGGATCAGTTCAGCTTCTTCTCTCTATAGCTAGGCTTGCCTCCTGTCTTGGTCAGTCACCCCCCAGAGAGAACAGAAATCAAAGTCCCAATTCCTCTCCTCTCATCAGGCTCCCCAACTGCCTCTCCTGGGAACATTCCATTTGGAACCTTCTTCTTGATTGACAGACAGGTCCCCAGTCTTGTTTCTTGCATCTTGGCTTGTCCTGCAAAACTTCTCTCTCTTCATGTCTCTACCACATGCCCTAATGATGTCATTGGTCCTCTTCAAAAATGAAGGACAAAAAAACAACAATTTTAACTCTCCAAACCCTCAAACTCTCATATAGTCTGCAGTCTAGTGACACTGGCCTTCTTACTGTTCCTTGAAGACGGTAACCAATCTCCTCTCTCATCAAGAGTTCTTTGGAATTGTCATATGTCATTGGGTTCATTAGTTACAAAGTCTTTCAAAGTTGGTTATCCACACAATATTGCTGTTACCATTTAGATTGTTAAATTCACTTCATTTTGCATTAATCTCTGAAGGGTTTTCTGAAAACATCCCCTGACTCATTTCTTACAGCACAATAGTATGCCATTAAACTTATATACTATAACTTATTCATCCATTCTCCAAATGATGGACATCTCCTCAGCTTCCAAGCCTTTGTCATTACAGAAAGAACTAACATCATTATTTTTGTGTGTTTGATCCTTTTTTTTCTTTCTTTGATGTCTTTTACATACACCCCTGATAATGGTACTACTAGGTCAAATGATATGCACATTTTAAGCGCCTTTTAGTCATAACTTCAAATTTCCTTCTAAAATGGTTATCCTAATTCACAACTCCATTAATAGGGCATTTTCTCACATTTCCTTTAATGTTTGTCATTTTCCTTTTTTGTTATCCTAGCCAATCTGAGATGAGATGGTACCTCATAGTTAACTTATATTTCTCTGATTCTTAGTGATTTCAAACATTTCTCTTTTTTTTATTTTTATAAATTTTTATTTTTTTAAATCCTTACCTTCCATCTTAGAATCAATACTGTGTATTGGTTCTAAGGCAGAAAGAGTGGTAAGGGCTAGGCAGTAGTGGTTAAATGACTTGCCCAGGGTCACACAGCTAAGAAGTGTCTGAGGCCAGATTTGAACCTAGGACCACCCAACTCTAGGCCTACCTCTCAATCCACTAAGCCATCTAGCTGCCCCTTAAACATTTTTAAAAACATGGCTATTGATAACTTTTATTTCTTCCACTGAAAACTGTCTATTCAAATCCTTATAATATTTATTAATTGGAAAATGTCTTTCCTAATCTTGTAGGTTTTATTTCATTCCCTATTTATTTTAGAAATGAGGCTTTTATCAAAAAAATTTGCTCAAAGATTTTCCCTTAATTTCCTGGTTTTCTTCTAATCTTAGCTGCATTGGTTTTATTTGTATAAAAACTTTAATTTTAACTAATTAAAATTATCGATTTTACCTCCTGTGAATATCTCTCTCTTGTGTGATTTCTAGTAATAAAAATATTATATTTTATGAGGTTTATTAAAAATTATTAGAAATCAAGGAATAAAGAAAATACAAAATAATAAACCACGTGCCTAGGGCTGATTAGCCCATTCACAGCCTACTTACTACACATTGCAATGCCTGAGTAGAGGAAGAGAACACATTAAATAAAAATTGTGATCTCACCCAGGTGGAGACTCAGGTCAGATTATAGGGAATTCTGGGAAATACCAAGGACTTCTGGGGATTGAAGTCTAGGGTTCAAATCTCCATTTTTATACCTCTATCTATATATCTGATAGATAATTTCTTTCTTTGTTGACTAATTTACTTATGTGACACTTTATGTTTAAATCATGCACCCATTTTGAGCTTATCCTGCTATACATTGGAAGATAGTAGCCTATACCTGGTTTATTCAAGACTGCTTTCCAGTTTTCCCAATAGTTTTATCATATGGTAAATTCCTGCCACAAGAGCCAGAATCTTTGGATTTATCAACAACTAATTTACTGTGTTCATTTGCTTCTATATATTATATGCCTATTCTGTTATATGGATCAACCTCTCTGTTTCTTAGACTGTACCAAATCGTTTTGATAATTACATCTTTGTGCATCTAATACCTTGTTTAAGATGAGGTCCCCTTACTTCCCATTTAAAAACATTTATTCTTTTTATATTATTGACTTTTATTTGTCAAAATTTTTTAAAATTATTTTTCCAGCTCTAAAAAGTAGTACCTTGGGACTTTGATATAGCACTGAATAAATAATTTAGGTATTATTGTCATTTTTATTATGTTGTCTCAGAATCCCAACCAGTGATTGAGAATAAAGGTGAAAAAGAGGAAAGGAAAGGAGGAAATGAGTATTTATTAAGCACCTACTATATACCAGAGACTGTGCTAAGTACGTTACAAATATGATCTCATTGATCCACATAATAACCCTGGGAGGTAGGTGCTATTAATTACCATTAAGGATTCTGAGGCAGAGATTAAGTAACTTGGTTGTTATTGTTTTCATCCATATTACTCATTTGACATCATTGGAGATTAGGGAATCCAGGTCCAGAATACTGAAGTTTCTTGCTTATTACCATCAAAAACAGATATTGCCAAGGCCAGTTCTAGTATATGTGCCTTCTGAGTCTGCATACATGCCCTTTTCACTATAGAATACTAGCCAAGGCTTAGTGCACTAGTACTGAAAAGTAACTTCATGAACTCGAGATGAATCTCCATATATAAGTAATAGAAAACTAACTCACCACTATTAGGTAACAGTGAACAGAGTGCTACGTCTTGAATAAAGGAGCCCTGATTTCAAATTCTGAGCTTAAATCTGGCCTCACACACTCACTGTTTGACCATGGGCAAGTCACTTCACCTCTGTCTGCTTCGGGATCCTCAAATGTAAGATGGGGATAATAATATCCTCTACCTCTCAGGGTTATTAGGAAATCAAATAAGGTAATATTTATAAGGCACTTAGCAAAGTACCTGGTACAGAGTAGGTGCTTAATAAACTTTTGTTTCCTTCCTTTGCTAGTAGAATAGAAAAGCATGAAGTTACCTAGAGATTATCCAATCCAACCTTTCTTGAAATGAACTACGACATGAGCAAATGAACAAATATTGAATAATGCTAAATATACTGGGCTATTTCACAGTTTAAGAGTAACCCTAATAGTCTGGACACCTTTGTATGAATTTAAGTATTTAAAATATAGATAGGCTGCCAAGACATTCTCACATTTCCTTAGTTTACTCCATCAGCATTCTAGGGAAGCAGGAAAATTACCTAGATCTCTAAAGATTGTATGCTCAGAGAGACCACCACACACCTTGTGGTGGTGTTCCACATACATCTTTAATAATACTGACCTGAATTATACTCTTCTCACCTCTGACCAGGATGCCCTCCTAACTTGAGCTCCTATTAAAAAGGGGTTCACTGCTCTTTATTTTATGTGTGTGTGTGAACCTTTACTTTTCCTCTTAGAGATAGAGAGAGAAAGAGATAAATAGATGGATTGATAGGTAGATACATAGATACATAGATGGAGTAAACCCTTCACTTCCTTTTTAGAATGTTATATGGATTCCAAGGCAGAAGGATGATTAGGATTAGGCAATTGGTATTATGTGACTTGCCCAGAGTCATATAGCTAGGAAGTGTCTGAGGCCAGATTTGAACCCAAGCCTTCCTGTCTCTAGACCTGACTTTCTATCCACTGAACCACCTGACTGCCTCCAGCTCATATATTTTTATAAATCTCAAGTTTCTAGTTCTTTACAAAAGGATTATCTTGTATTAATGTAGATGCCCAACAGTAACCACAAGGAGAAAATCTTTGGAAGCCATGTCCAGGTAGTTTCCTGAAAGAATTTAGGTTACTATTTAGTGAGCAATTTATTAATTTGTTGAATCCTTGATATTGGCAGATAGTTAACAAGCATTTATTAAATTCCAGGGACTGTGCTAAATGCTAGGTTTGGGATAGAAACTTTCCAAATCTTTCTTTGAATGTGTGGTTATAGATCAGTTCTAATATGAGAATTAATAATATAGGTATATAGAGGGGGTTTTTTTTGCCATATTTGTGATTTTGTTAATCTTGCAAGCTGTATAGCGATATAGATCAGTACTTACTCTGCAACCTAAAGCTTTAGAGAGTTTTCAGGGCAATGAATGAAGTGACAGCCTTGTGTCATATAGCAAGTACAAATCAAAGTCTTCTTGAGTCTGAGACTAGCTTTCTATCCTCTAGGATGCTATTCATACATGAAAACACATGAACATTTACACACATACATGCATACCAACATATAAACACAAACACCTGTGTGTATATACATGTTGTAAAGGAGAAGGCACCCTGGACTGGTGATGAACTTCAAGCAATACCAAAGGATGGAAGATACACGGATAACTGGAAAGAACTTTGAATTAAAGATATTATGGGGAATGAACTTCAGGAAAATGGATCATGTTAGATTAATTGCCAATCACATTAACTTCACATATAGGGAAATACATCCACATATACATTGGAATAAATATGCATTCACCATGACATATCTAGAACACAAACAAATTTCACACTGACATTAGGGGCTGTGCCGTAAATAAGGGCAGCATGTAAATTGTATATCTGTAAATATATCCCTATTACCAGAGGATATATATATATATATATATATATACATATATATGTATGTATATAAATGACATGTGGAATATGTAATTGTGTACAAATAACAGACATGCGTATATGTAGTATAATAATGATCTAATCAACTAACAGATAGAAAGAAAAGACTTAATTTACTAACCATTAACAGGGACAGAGTAGTTTAGGGTGGAAAAGGGAATGTTATAACTAGAGAGGTAACAGGGACAGAATAAATCAGATTTCATTAGATACAAGTTAATATATACATATACCTATAAATGTTATGAATTGTTATATTAGAATTAGTATTACATAATGCATAGGATAGTTCAATTTTACTTAAGATTTAAATTTTATATTGATTGCAATAGGAATGATCTTTGTAATAAGAAATTGTTATATTGTAAAAATTTTGTTGGCACATAATCCTAACACTCTTCCCACAACTCAGTCTTAGCATAAAATAGAAACTTAGATTAGCAAATAGACAGATTAGGATATATTTTGGGAGGGGAGAGGTTAGATGGGAACAATAAGTAACATAGATAGATTAGAATAGACATAGAAGGTAAGTAACTAGTGTGGGCCAGGGTGGTACCACGTGAACAACCGGAAATGGAGGATTTGTGACAGAGGCTGGCACTAGAGAAAAAGTGCCAAGTTGAAGAGTATGTAAAATTGATCACTTCAACGGGGGAGGGGCCCCAGGAGTTTGGGAATCTTGAGGAGGAGGAGAAGACTCTGGCTGGTAGAGGAGTTGGGGGCTTTTTGGTCTTGAGAAGCCAAAGACAGAAGGTGGGAAAAAGACTTTCTCCTGAGGATTACCTACTTTTCCTGCTGGTGACTGGAAATCTTTTCCCCCAACACTTCCCAACTGAAGGGAAACCTAAGCAGACTTTACCTCAACTCCTGTTGCCCAGGGTGAGTCAACCTGACTTTCTCTCAGGGGGATCAGACTGCCAAGGCCTGAGTTCCCCCCAAAATCAAGGAGGGAGGGGAAATGGTTTAGATAGAGACAAGAACCCCTTTTCCCCCACTTCCCTTTCCCATTCTTTCCATGCTAGTTATTCCTTTTGTATTACCTGATTAAGTTGACATTAAAAGTTATGTTCCCCAAGCTAAGTGTAAGTGAATGGATCAAGGGGAGACCTTTTGGGTCTCAAGTAGTGGAGGGGGGCAAGAGGGACAAGAGTGAACTGGGGAGAACAGCTTTAGCTAAGAAGGGAAGGCAGAAGGGGGAAATCTTCAAACCCCCTCTCCTCTCTCTGAGCCAATCCTAAACATCAGCTGACTCCCCTGTACCCCGCTTTTTGAAGGGGGTTTCCTTCCTTTTCCCTCTCTCAAACCCCTCCATATACAAATTAACCCATTCTTTAATACAATGTGCATGGTGCATGTACATGCTGTACAATAGATGTTCATATGAATTATTCTATAAAATATGTGTTTATATTGCATTGTGTATGTGTACACAGATATGTACATAACATATCTTTATATATTATGTTATATATAAAATATTTATAGACATAAGTTTATGTGATCATATAAAGTCCACAACAACCTGGTAACTATTATTTTGTCCTAGACAACCCATGAAATGGATACAAATGTATAAACTGTGATAGATAGATGATAGATAGTATATAAATTGTATATATACACTATATATAGTTTCAGTCATTTCTGGATCAGTGCTACATTATGTGTATATGTATACATGTAAATGTACACTTATACCAGGCTACACACAAGGATATGCATATGTGGATCATCCTAGAAAGGTACCTGTATTGTGTACACATGTGTGCATTGTACACATGTGTGTGTTATACATATGGATATGTGTGCATATATGCTACAGGAATATAAACTGTATCTTTGTAGGAACACTTCCTTGATAATGATTCCTTAAAAAAAAAAAGTTTATCCTCTCAATTCACACCTTACACTACAGGGATTCTATATTACAGGTTTTCAAGAGATGAGATTTCTTTGGCAAACTTCCTAAAAGTAGAATGTGCTTTGGGCATTGGGTCTAATCTGACAACATAAGGGAGGCCACTCGAATAAAAGGTGATTCAGCAGCAGTATTATCATGTTATATCTCCCAGCTTTTGACAAAGAGAAGCTGCAGGAGGTCCCAGACCAGAAGATAAAGAGGAGATGCTATGGTAAGAGCAGGTTTGGTATTTCCTGTTTCTGCACATCAAAGGTTGATGTGTTTAAACTTAATAATGTACTTGATTTTCACTTATTTACTGAAAACACCATTATAAGTTCATCTTGCAATTATACATAATAATTTAGAGTTTTAATTTAATTGGATTTAATTTATTTTATTAAAATTTAATCTCTCTTTTTTTGTAGGAGAGTTGAGAATTTCATGATCATCAAGATAACAGATTCTCCCAAATCTCAAAGAGAATTATGAGTAGAAGCTCTGAGTCTCAGCCTGCATCTGTAGAGTTCTGCTTCGAGAATGTAAATGGGTCCTGCATTAAAAATCCCTACTCCCAGGGACCCCGACTGATCCTCTATGTGGTGTTTGGTTCTGGGGCTGTGCTTGCAGTTTTTGGAAACCTCCTGGTCATGATTTCCATCCTTCACTTCAGGCAGCTGCACTCTCCAGCCAATTTCCTCATTGCCTCCTTGGCTTGTGCTGACTTTCTGGTGGGAGCCACTGTGATGCCCTTCAGTATGGTGAGGTCGGTGGAGAGTTGCTGGTACTTTGGAGATACTTTTTGTGCATTTCATAGCTGTGGTGATACAGCATTTTGCTATGCTTCCCTCTTTCATTTGTGCTTCATCTCTATTGATAGATATATTGCTGTCACTGACCCTCTGATCTATCCAACCAAGTTCACAGTCTCTGTTTCTGGGCTGTGTATAGCTCTCTCCTGGATCATCCCCATTACTTACAGTGGTTCTGTTTTCTACACAGGTGCCAATGATGATGGGCTTGAAGAATTAATAAGTGCCCTTACCTGTGTAGGGACCTGTCAGGTTTATGTGAATCAAAATTGGGTGCTGGTAGATTTTTTGTTGTTCTTCATTCCCAGTCTAGTTATGGTCATTCTTTATGCAAAGATTTTTCTTGTAGCAAAAATCCAAGCCAGAAAGATTGAAAATACAAGCAGCAAAGGGGAATCTTTATCCTCAGAGAGTTACAAAGCCAGAGTGGCCAAAAGGGAGAGAAAAGCAGCAAAAACACTGGGCATCGCTGTGATTGCATTTCTGATTTCATGGTTACCCTATTCTATTGATGCAATGATTGATGCTTTTGTGGGCTTCATCACCCCTGCCTATATTTATGAAATCCTTTGTTGGTGTGCTTATTATAACTCAGCCATGAACCCTTTGATTTATGCTTTCTTTTACCCATGGTTTAGGAAAGCAATAAAGTTGATTGTAACTGGGAAAATCTTACAGGATAGCTCTTCAACCCTGAATTTATTCTCTGAGCAAGGCAAAGGATTAGAATAAGGAATTTTTTAATATATTCCAATGTATTCATGCTTTCTGAATGTGTGGACAATTGCTATATGATTCCAGAATGAAATATATGAGAAAGAAATCAGATCTTTCAAAAGAAATCAGATTTTTCAAAATTAGACAGGCCAAATAATAAGGCTTGTCAGAGTCTCTAAATGTATGGATTTTCTGGTCACTGCTGCAAAAGCTTTTGTTTACCTAAATTATGCAAAATTAACTAAGGGCCTCATATTCTCCATAATAACTTATCTTAGAGATTCTATTTTACAATCTGTCCATCTTTCAAGGCCAGCTCAAATACCATAGCTACATACTTTAAGAAATTTCCTCCATTCTCCTAGTTGTTAGTGTCAGCCCATCTTCATATTTTTGTATTATACATACATATATTTACATATACATATATATATCCTATATTTATTTTTCTTTGGATATTGTATATTCTAACACCACCACCACCACTAACCCTTCCTTAGAATAGAACACTTAAGGATGGGGATTTTCTTGATTTTTTTACTTGTATCCCTAGCATACCTGGAGCATAGCTGGCACTCATTTGAGTATTTCTTGATTGACATTCTTTTTCTGGCATGAAATCCTGAGCTATTTTCCCTTCAATCCACCCCAACACCCTTTACTCTCCTAAGTTTTCCTCCTCTCATTCTTTGTGAAATGTTATAACTTTGTCTACTTTTCTTCAGATTCAGTTTGGGGGGGCTAGCTTTCACTTTTCTGTGTTTTTGCTTGGATCAGTTTCTGCCTGAACAACTGGACCACTATTCAGGTCATCACATTAAACTTTAAGCTTTCCCATCAACTACACATAGAACCATGACATCCTTCCTGTCTATTAGTCACAGGTCACATCTACTTTCTATCACGCCTCTGCTGAGACTTATTCAGCATCTCTTCAGAATAAAATGATTCAATATTTACCCCCTGTATAATGAATAACAGCTATTTGGGTCAGATGATAAGAGTACAAAATATGAATTTGGAACAGACATCAGGAGTGATGTCAACAGGACATTTTGAAAATATGTGCTTTGTTTTGTCATTTGAGTCACTCAATAGGTAAATGTTTTCTCACCTCTCAGGGTAGAAGTGTAGATTATCAATTACCTGGCATATTTTTTATTGAGGAGTCCTTGATATTTTTCATTAGTTTATTTAATCAAAATTTCCTTTGTATGTGTTTCTAAAGCCTTTCTTTTTCATACAATAAAAATAATTTACAACTACATTCTGGGAAGTTTGTTTCAGTTGACCTTCAAAGTCAGTGTTTAAATTTATTACATTAGTTTCCATCATTTTATAATAGGGATTAAAAATCATTCAATGAATTCAGAAAACAAATATTAGGTATTTATAAATAAGTAACTCTGGGTTAAGTACTAAACATATTGAAGGATTTTTATTTTTATTATATTTTTATATTATTTTTATTATAAGGAATTATTATTATATAATTATATAATAATATTATATTTATAATTATAAATATATTATTTATATAATTCTATATATAATTATCTCTGCTCTCAGAAAATGTATAATCTAGGTGACAATAAAAAGGAGGAAACATGGGAAGAGGGCTAAACATGGAATCAGTAAATCTGAATTTGAATCCTGGCTCTGCCATTTCCTATCTATGTTACCTTGAATAAGTCACTTAACCTGTTCTGGGCCTAATTTCCTTTATCTGTAATACATGATAATTGAATCAGGTGACATCTAAGGTCTAAATCTATGATCCTAAGAAAAATAACAGATAAATTATTATATAAGTAGCATACCAGAAGATATTCAAGAACCTCCATGTCCCATTTCCCCCCACTATTCCCCTAAATAAATCTTCTCTATCATTAAATTACTAATATGTTCCTGAAACATCATGTGTTTTCCTGCCTCTGTAGATCTTACTCACACCTTTCCTCTTGTTCAGAGTCCTCTTTCCCTTCCCTGATACATCAAGTCCCACCTTTCATTTCAAGTTCAACTGAAATCTCACCTGATACTTCTCCCAACCTTAGCTTAGAGTCTTTGGGAGCCATCCTTAGGAAGGAGCTATGCTAATCTTCTCTGTATCATTCCAATTTTAGTATATATGCTGCTGAAGCAAGAATAGCTTAGAGCCTTTGGGGATCAATCTTCCAGATGCCTCTAATAATTCTCATTGTCTGAATGAAAGATGGTATTAAACATCTAAGAGATGATACAATGACAGGTGACTCGACCAAGATCGTATGAATAAAAATGGCAGACCTAGGATTGAACCCAGCTATTATTCATTTCACTGTATCAATGCTGCCTGCCTTGGAATCATAGAGCCATAGCATTGCCCTTCCTCATTCAGGGATTCCCTCTATAAGATTCTATAAAAGTGGTCATTTGCCCTCTGATGAAAAGCCTCCCATATCTAGGAACTCTGCTTCTGGAGGTAGTCTACTCCACTTTTTTTACTCCCCTAAACCCTTGCCTTATGTCTTAGTATGCATACTAAATATTGGTTCCAAGGTAGACCCAGCCCAGTAAGTAATGTTAAGATAGAGGTTCAACCAGAGGCAAATAGATAATAAAGACCTGAGGCTAGATAGTTGAGAAACTAGGATGGATACATATAAAACAGAAAAATATAAGTGTTGATAATTTTATATGTATATTAGGAATTAGAATAAAGAAAAATCAGTACAGGTTGGGGTTGTCAGGAAAGGCATCATAGAGCTGAACTTTAAAGGATGGGTCAAATTTATAAGAGGTAACAGGGTAATAGATGGAAAGTTGAGGAGAGCAGACAAAATGTCCATTTAAACAAGAAATTAGGAAACGATATGATTTTTATGCAAGAAAGCAAAAGGACCAACCTGCAATGGAGTTGAGAAGAAAAAAAAAAGAAATAAAGTTTAGGATTTGATTCGGGAAAAAATATGAACTTCTCTCAAAATGTTATTGAGAAATAAGAATTAAGATATCCCTAGAAAATGATGTCAAGGGGAATTCTGCCTCTCTTCCCTTTATTGCATAAGGTGCTTATGCAAAAAGCAAAAAATCTAATCTCTTATTTGGAAGCAGTTATTTTGTATATAAATAGCAATTTGAATTATGGTGGCTAGAAGACTTCATAATAATGGTGAACCAGATTGAATCTTTTACTCATTACAGTATAACTAGTCTATATTCAGTAGATGGCTAAAGTGATGGGTTGTGAACCATGGCAGAATGAGTAGAGGATTTAAACATTGTTTTTAGAATAGGATTGAGGGCTAGTTTTGAGTTTTGGTAATCAAGGATTCATTGCTATATACCTGATAGCTCAGCATCTGGCATAAAAACATAGAAAACCCTACATGAAATTATAAAGACTGAAACAAGCAGAGCCAAGACAACATAATATACAGCAACAGAAATATTGTTTGAAGAATAAATTGTATATTTCAACCTCCAGAGAAAGAATTGAAAAATAGAAATAAGACATAGTTTTATATATATGCATATATATATATATTTTTGTCAAATGATGCCTTCTTCAATGGGGAAGGGGATGGAGGGAGGGTTAACTGGATATTTTTAATGTAACAAATAAATAAATAAATAAATACAAATTAAATGGAGCAAAGGAAATCGAACCAAATTGAAATGCATGAAATTTTTAAAAAGCTAAATTAAAGGCCTATAGGTAGCACAGTGGATAGAAGTCTGAACTTGGGAATCAGGAAAACCTAGGTTCATATCTAACCTTGGACCTTTATTGTCTATTTAACTCTGGTTTATCCTCTATCATACCTTTACTTACTGGGCTAGATGGCACAGTGAACAGAGTGCCAGTCCTAGAGTCAAGAAGATTCAGCTTCCTGAGTTGCACTTGCCTTCCAGGATAGTTGTAGTATTTAGGTAAATATGTGACTGCTTTAAATCTGTTTCCTAAGTAAAAGGATTATCAATCTTGAAATTTTGTAGGTATCTCAGAGGTTTTCAGGGATAATCAAATGAATTAATAAAATATTTTACCCTAAAGTCAATTAATCAACTAACATTTATTATCTAGGTGGTGCAGTAGATAGAGCATAGAGCCTAAAGTCAGGAAAATTTGAGTTCAAATCCAGTTTGTTGCTTCCCTTCTACTTTGGTTGCATTGGTTTTGTTTGTATAAAAGTTTTTTTTTCATTTATTGTAATCAAAATTATTTATTTTACATCTTGAAATGTTCTCTATCTCTTGCTTGGTCTTAAATTCTTTCCTTTCCCATAGTTCTGACAGATATACTATTCTATGTTCACCTAATTTACTTATAATTTCCCTCTTTATATTTAAGTCATTTACCCATTTTGAATTTATCTTGGATAGGGTGTGAGATATGGTTCTAAAAAGCTAATTTTTCCCATACTGTTTTTCAATTTTCGCAGAAGTTTTTGTCAACTAGTGGGTTCTTGTCCCAAAAGCTGGGGGAAGCCCTGTATTTTTGAAGAGGAAGAAAGCAGACTCATGATTAGCAAACTTTTACCAAGCTAAACCCATGTTGGAGATCCCAATGTCCCCCCATTGACTCACCTCTCCTCTTCTATAGGAATGCTCTTCAACTATACTGCATCCCACCCCTCTAAGAGGAGAGAGCATCTCTTGGGTCTCCTTGTCTAAGTTCCATGAAGTCATTGTTTTAATTCCATTCTCCTGATTCCTTAATTATCTATTACTGAGGTGACTAGGTGGTACAGTGTAAGAAGCTGGACATAGAATCAGGAAGACCTAAGTTCAACTCTAGTCTCAGATACTAACTGTATGACTCTAGACAAGTCATTTAACTTCTGTTTGTTTTCTGATCTATAAAATGGGTTTATAAAAGCACCTTTCAAGGTTATTGTGATGATAAAATAATACTTTTAAATCTCTTTTCAATCTTTAAAGCGCTATGTAAATGCTAGCTAATATTTTTACTATCTTATCAATAGACAATAAAACTCATTTCTTCATTCTTCAACCTTAGGCACAGTAGGCATAGTAAGGAATAAGAGTGTAATTGTAACATAATGTGATTTTAGGAAAGTTATAGTATAATTGTACACTGTTTTAAGTAATATTCTAAAATTCCTTAGCTCCTGCCAAAAACAAGTACACATACCAGAACCTTACCAAATTGATTGTTCTGCTATTGTGATGCCAATGTTATGGTTGTAGCTAGGTTATGATAATCTTACCAATAAAGAAATATTGAGATAATAGTTCTGAGAAAGGCTGTATTGAAACAAGTTCAGGGAAATGTACTGAAATATGTTCTGAAAAATAGTTGAATTATAAGTTATAGATACCAAAAAAATTACTGCTCTATTATGTTAAAAAAAAAAAAGATTGCTGTTATATATTTTTCTTCTAGACTCTCACAGATTACCTAAATTCATTATTCCTGGATGCTATATTTTCTCTTTTCAATAAACTCTCTATTATTTCAAGAACTGTATTGAAATATGTTTGTTTTAGTTTAACAGTAGATATAATCCACTCCCCTCTATCTTCCACCTCCTATTAATGCAATCTTCTCCTGTGTTCCTCCCTCCCACAAAAATATTTGGCCCACATATAGGATGGTGAAAGTTAGTCAATGGTACCTCAGTTCAGCCCTTCCAACTTTGATTCTCTGAAGTCTAAATTTCCCTGATACCTTTAGCCCTTTAGATTCTTTCTTCAATTCCTTGATTTAATCCCTAGTCTCTGTTCTTTCATTCAAAGATTCAATCTTTCCTCTTTTTACTTTTCATATAAGAATAATCTGTAACATGAGATTACTTTTATTATTTGGCTTGTGTAGAATTCATGTATTATTTCAACATTTTGTCTTTTGTTTCTCTCCTGCCAAAATCTCCTCTGCTTAGAAAGATGTTCTTCTAAGTATGTTATTCTTTCACTTTCTTAGTCACTTTGTAATCATGGGTTTGATTTTTCTTTGTCTGCTAATTCCATTTTATGATTCTAGTTGGAATCTTCTATCTTTTCAATGAAGAGTTCTTATTTTTTACCTAAATTTATTCTTAATTTTTTTTCTTTTATGAGTTCTATTTTCCTTTTGAGCCATTAAGAGTTTTTTTCTTATTGATCCATGATCTCTGGTGAGTTCACAGGACCCATTCTTTTATCAACCCCTATTGTTTCACTTTCCTTCAGAATGTAACATTTGCTAATTGGTTCCTGTCTATAGTTTTGCCCATTTCTCCCTTGTTTTTAGAATCATGCCTTGGTTTATCTGATTGCATTTTAGGTTTTTATTGAGGACTTTTTTGTTTGTTTTCTTTTAAATCGATATTTTTGATATTTCAGTTTTCTTCTTGTATTCTGTCACTCACTCTCTGGTCCTTCTCTTTCTTGGTGCCCAAGCCACTTAAAGCTCGGCTACAGGAATGGCTCAGTCTCTTCAGATGGGTGATATAGGATTCACTGGGTTCCTGCTCTCAGAAACTTTTGGGTGTGAAATTGTCCCAGCTTAGGAACTTTTCTCTTTGGATTAATATAGTTACATGTGCAGGTTCATTTTCAGAATACCCTTTCCTTTCAGAATCCTTCCTTTCCTCCTTAGCTCTCTTCAAATTGTCTAGATAAAAAGCATTTTGTAAGCATTTGCTATGTGCCAGGCTCTGTGTCGAGTACTGAAAATGCAAACAAAGCAAATAAAATAGTCTCTTCTTTCAAGGAGTTTATATTCTGATAAGAAAAGTGAACCAAGAAAAGAAAAAGGGAAAGGATAAAGATAATCTGTTGCTCAGATGCAAGGTGGAAACCTAGGGAATGAAGCATTGGCTAGTCTGGGCAAACCTCACATCTGCTTCTTGCAGAGTGGAAGAAAAATAAAGATATTTGGGCAGAACCTCCAAAAAAAAAAACAAAGATAACTCTAGCAAATGGCTTAGAGATCTGGGTCCCTAGGCAGCAGACTTACTTATTTTTAGCCTACTTAATTCTTTCATTTACTGCTCTCATCATGTGGCTGCCTTGGCAGAGCACCAGTCTATTGTTCTTTGGGGAGTCCAAGATGTTTAAGGGAATAGCAGAAGCAGTGGGATTCCAGTTCTAAATAATCTCTGTGATATGAGATTGGTCCCAGCTCCATTTTGAGATTGTCTATGCTTCTGGCTTTAAGCAGCAACCAGCATAGCTTCCAATCCTCCCTTTGGTACCACTCTCTGCTTTCCTTCATGTGACTAGGTTGAGTTGGTGGCTACTATTTCTTGGAGTATTAGGAGTGTTGGGTACAGTTATTATAGCACCTTTCCACTCCAGAGATAAAACTACCACTCAGCTTGGGCAAAGTTCTGCTTTGGAGACTGATAAACAAGTGGCTTAGAGGGAGTCCTCTAAGAATTTAAGGTTTCTGATTCATAAGACTCCATCCTTACCCAGAGGCAGTTTTATCTTCTCTTGAAGATTTAGCCCCATATCTGGATCATAATTTTTTTTTTTTGCTTAGAGGTTAGTGTTGAAGTTTTGAATGTGAATCACCATTATATATCACAACTAGGAATTTTTATACCTCATCCAAGTATTAAAAAATACTCTCAGTTGTGGGGTTAACATGATAGATGATAGATTAAAATTAAAAAGAAATTTTTTTAATTAAAAAAAATTCTGGGTCTGGAGTTAGGAAGTCACAGTTGAAATTCAGTCACAGACACTTAGTAGTTCTTACCCTGGGCAAGTCACTTAATCTTGTTTGCCTCATTTTCTTCATCTGTGAAATAAATTGTGAAATAAGATGGCAAATCACTCCAGTATCTCCACCAAAGAAATCTAAGATGGGATAATGAAGATGGGATACAAGTGAATCAACTTAAAAACACACCTTCAGATTATCATCTCTTGGGAAGGAGGTAGTTGCCCAATTTCATCTTTAATCTTTTATATATATATATATATATATATATGCATATATATATATATATATGCATAACAACCCAGAAACATATGAAGATCACTGTGCCTTGAAGTCCATTGAACCAGGTAAGAGCCAAACAATATATCAGGACTGTTCATTGGTTAGTCACTGAGTTTTCATTGGTTTCTATATTAAACATAGCAGGCTGGAAGGTCAGTTGACAAATGACAGTTCAAGCAACCAGTGATATTGGTGGAAAGTGAGAGAAGGCATAATCCCCTTCTCTTGTGGTCTCTGAGGTGACATTTATTATAAGACCACAGTTCAGTCTGAGGATGCTTCTTTGGCCTGATGGTTTTCAATTTTCTTTGGTTTGGACCTTAAAGGTAACTTCAGGGGGCAGCTGGGTGGCTCAGTGGATTGAGAGCCAGGCCTAGAGACAAGAAGTCCTGGTTCAAATCTGGCCTCAGACACTTCCTAGCTGTGTGACCCTGTGCAAGTCACTTAACCTTCATTGCCTAGCCCTTACTGCTCTTATGCCTTATAATCAATACACAGTATGGATTCTAAAATGGGAGGTAAGGGTTTAAAAAAATAGGTAACTTCATAGAGTCAATGAATTTTAGAATTAAAAGAGACTTTAATGGACATTTAGTCCAATCAATATCTGAATGAAATGTAATATATGTTACATTTCATATATATATTAAGGGGCAAAAATTATGGTTGGACTGAATATTTGAGAGTTTGTTTGCCAGGAATTTAATTACTAAATCCCAATGAATTACTCAAGTCAGAATGGTTTTTAAAGTACTTTATTTACAAATACAAAGAAAGTAAGGAAAAGAGAGAGAGAAAAGAGAGAGAGAGAGAGAGAGAGAGAGAGAGAGAGAGAGAGAGAGAGAGAGAGAGAGAGAGAGAGAGAGAGAGAGAGAGAGAGAGAGAGATAGCTGCTCTGGCCTGGTCTGAACCAGGCAGAAATTTAGAGGCCCCAGCAAGGAGCAGAGGATAAATTTAACAAGGCTTCCAGCCACGAGGCCTCCTCCAAGATAGGGGGTCTCTCCAGAGGCTAGTGCCTCTGAAAAAGCCAAGGAAAGGGAGTCAGCCTTTTCATTCACCATGTGGCTATCCAAAAGGAAGCAATCTGAGATCTGAAGCCAGAGCTCCTCCAAGGTCAAGTTCTAAGGTGAAGACCCTCCCCTCCCCCACAGGAAGTGGCCACCAAATTTAAAGGCAGTTCTTTGCATCACTTCCTGTGCCTTCCTTCCATCTTTTATGTGTACTAATGGTGGCTTAAACTTGGATTTAGATTGCCCAAGGGAAGTCAGTTGTTTCTGATTTGTCACTTGCTATCACACATTGGATCATAGACATTCCCCCTTCCACACTCAATCCTTAAGTGGTGGTGTCTACATTCCTGGTGGCTCAAAATCTAAAGAATAAGTAGGGTGGAGTTAATCTCATTTTCACAATATTACATATATATACATATAGTCTCTCCCTACTTGGATACTCTTACAAGAATAACCATTCCATTTTGGATCATTCTCCTTTGGAAGATTTTACACCTTTTTTCCCCCTTTCCTAACAATCAAGTCCAAATTTGACTCTTTCCATTCATCACTGGTTTTTCCTCTCAGGGGACAAGACCTGATTTTGGAACTCTTGTTTACTTTTGACTCAATTTGAAAGCTTTTTGCTAAAAGTTTACAAAATAACTCCTTTCATAAATAGTGAAGAGAAAAAAAGTTGTCTGCTATGTGGCTTACTGTTTGAATATGTCCTCAAAGGGAAAAAAAAATAGTTTCTGACCTTTTATTTGGACTCAGTTTTGGTGTGTTTTGTCATATAGCTTGGAGGAAGGAAGTTTTTGATTGTAAATTTCACCATGAGGACAATTTACTTAGGAAAAAACTAGAGGTATCCTCTTGTCCATGATTGAATACCCATAATCTTCCAGGCTAGCGCTATTCACTAAAGGTAGAAATTTTCTTCCTTTTTAAAAAATACTTCATATTTCTAGTGTATTGCACAATATCTTGGACATGTTAAGCACTTTATTTATTGATTATCATACATAAATGCTAAGCTTCATGATTAGGAAAAAAACCCTACATGTTGTAATAAATTGATAATCTGACACTATTTCATGTTGTACTAACTGGAATGTACTCTGACTTGAGACTATAGAGCTGATACTAAGGGGAATCTTCAGGAATGCCTATTTGTTATGGAGATTGATGAGAGAGATACTGAGAGATGCTGCTACAGGGGAATGCTCTGGGGTCTGCCTACTGATCTCTAGTGATGGCTAATGGATCAATATTGTTCCTAAGTTCCTCCTCCCCTCACTCTCAGATCACATACACTCCCCCTCACCCCCTTCCCTTCTTCCAGCTTCTCCCTCCCAGTTTCTTCTTGAAGCTTGTGGCTTTGCCTCTCCCCCCTGAATGGACTATGAAGATATTCTTGTTTTCTTTCTCAGATAAGGGATTTTATTGGGAAACAACAGGATAGAGAACTGAGGAAGAGGGATGAGGGTTTCCCTAAACTATAAGGGGAAATTTGAGGGTTTGAGAAATCAGCCCAGTCACAACTGTGACAGAGGGACAGTCAGAGAGATGGAGGACAACAGTTAAAATCTTCTTTCTTCTTCACAAAGCCACCAAGGTCTCTCAGCCTAATTTCAGAAGCCCCCCTCAAGGGTGCTTCAGCCTGGGGCAAAAGCTAACAAAATCAGTTCAGGGATTCTTTCCCCTCCGCCAGCCACCAAGAAAGTCTCTCCTTCAGCCTGGCTTTCCTCCAACTGTCTTTTCCTGGGAACATGCAGTTTAGAACCTTCTCCTTGATTGACAGACAGGTCCCCAGCCTTATTTCTTGCATGACCTGGCTTGCAAGTCCTCTCTTTCCATGCCTCTACCACAATGTTAAATCTTTGCATTTCCTTAGTGCTGAAAAGAGTAGTAGAGTATATGTGCGCACACACACACACACACACACATATATATATACACATATGTATGTAAACATATATCTTTGCTGAGTAAGTGAATAAATTAATCATATAATAATAACAAAAATTCTAGACTCTACTCAAAGATTGTCCTTCCTTACCTCATACACATAATTCGTGACCCTTTTGTATTAAAGGTAGAGATTTTGGCCACAGGGCTCCACAAATATTAAGAGACATATGTCAAATAAGGAAAAGGTATGGACATTTATTCTATGATGACCATAGACAAGTTTACCCATAAACTGTAAGAACAGGTCTCTATACCACGACTTGAGGGAGCAAAAGGAAAGACCCAGTGCTCTAAAATACTTCAACCCCTGCACTCTCTCCTTTACACATTTAACCATGTCTAGTCTGAAAAAAATCCTATGTTATTTATTCATGGATAGATGAGTTGGAAGAGATCTTAAAGATCATCTAATCTAACCCTCTCCTTTCACAAATAAGGACACTGAAGCTTAAGGAGGTAGAGACTTGCTCAAGATCATGCATATAATGAAAGAGGAAATTCAAGCTAATATCTTTTTCTTTCTTTTTATCTAAATTTTTATCTTTAAAAAATTAACAATAAACTGTTTTCTCTCCCACCTGTCCCCTCAACTTATTGGGAGAGGGAAAAAAATTATTGCATTGATGATGGCTAAATATATATATATATATGTATATATATACATATATATATATATATATATATGTTCTCATTCTTCATCATGAATCCATTGCTTTTTCCATCAGGAGTCAGTCCTTTGGAATTATGGATGATCACTGCATTGATCAGAATTCTTAATGGTTTTCAAAGTTGTTTGTTTTTATGATGTCATTGTTAGTATACAAATTATTGACCAGGTTCTGCTCACTCCACTCTCCATCATATCATAGGGATTCTCTCAAGTTTCTCTAAAACCACTCACTTCATCATTATGTATACCCTAAGAGAATGCCATAACATTCATGTACTATAATTTGTTCATGATTCAGAATCACTGTATTTGGGTTAAGAGTAATAGATTAAAATAGATGATTACTCAAATGAACCTGGGTGTAACTGAAAGGTGTCACATTGAGGGGCCCTTGTCTAATTAATTTACATTTAATAATAATATAAGTAATAATAATCTCAACAAAAATTAACAAGTAAGACAAATCTTAAAAAACAAAACCACAAACTCCAAACTATTTATACTTATTAATAAGGAAAGAATATAACAATTAACACATAATAAAATATCTCATTTGTTCTTTATTTCCCTTCAGATTTCTTTTATATCTGTATAATTATAAGGTCTTGTTCAAATAATCTTTATATAGTTATTTTATAAGTTATGACTGTTTTCTTTTTTCTAAGCCATTCAATTCACATTTCCATATTTCCTCATATTATTTATACTTATATAACATTTATGGTATAATAATAATCTATTAAGCTAATACATTATGGTTAAATCAGTTATTCCTCAATTATGTAATGTCTTTTCCAAACTTTTGCTATCACAAAATTGCTATGAATATTTTTGTCCATATGCATTTTTCTTCTCATTTAATAATAACCATAATATTTTACTTTAGTGGGCATATCACTAGGTCAGAGATTATTGTTTTTGTACTTTGTCATGTTGACAAATTGTGTTACAAAAGATATCAATAATTCTACCATCAATATAGCTTCATATCCTTTTCCCCATAGCCCTGCCAATAATCATTTTTGTCATTTTAAGTTATTATAGCTAATTTAATGTATACAATATTATATATGATATTTTATTTCCTTTCTTGAGTTGAAAAATAAGGATATTTTTGTTATAAACTTAGAAACCATCAAAAAATAGATAAATGTATAAATGTTATCATAATAAGAAAAACACCCTCTACACTGCACATCTTTAAATCTGCTATAACTCATAGTCTTTGGTAGCATCTTATAGCACTGAGAGGTTGAGATTTTCTCAGGGTCACACAACAAGGATATATGCTAACAGTAACAATAGCTACCATTTATATAGCAGGTTAAGGTTTTCAAAGTACTTTACAAAGGTTATAACACCTCACAACAACCTTGGGAGGTAGGATGCCATTATCATCCCTATTTTACACATGAAAAAAACAAACAAACAAGACAAATTGAGTGATTTATCCAGGGTCTTGTAGCTAGTATGGATATGAGACTAAATTTGAACATTAGTCTTTCTGAGTCCAAGTCCAACTCTCTATCCACTGCATCTTCTAGCTACTCCTTTACCAGAAATGAGACTTGAGCTTGTCTAATTGATCTGATCACCATTCATCACAATATACTGATTCATTTTGTAGTAAGCTTTATAACCACAGCATAGTTGAAACTGAGATCCAGAACTGAATCATGGAGTTCATAAAAGGAAATAAAATGTAAGAAAACGAGAAAGTCAAGAAGGAACCATACCAGATTGTGAAGGACTTTAAATGCTATAGGATTTTTTATTTGATCCTAAACATAATAGGGAGCCATTAAAGTTTATTAAGTAGAGGGAGTGGCACAGTCAGATTTGTGCTTTTGGAGAAAACCACTTTCACAGCTAACTGGAAGAGGGATTGGAGTGGAGAGAGACCTGAGTCAGGAGGACAAACCAGAAAACTATTGTAATAATCCAAGGATGAGATGATAATAGTTTGAACTAGGATTACAGCTTTGTGATTAGAGAAAAGAAAATGTGTGTAAGAGATGTTGTGAATGTAGAAGTTTTGACAACAAATATTATTTGTGGAGTCAGTGTGAGAAGAGTCAAGAATGATACCAAGTTTTGAGCTTTGGTGACTGAAAAGATAGTGATGCCTCTGACGGTAAGAAGGGAAGAGGTTTAGAGGAGTAATGACATTTTGAGTAGGAGATACCTTTGGAACATACAGTTGGATGTGTCCAAAAGCAGTTGCTGATGCAAGACTGGAGTGAGCTGAAAAGTAATGTTGAGGTTAGTTATATAGATCAGGGAATTAACTGCATAGAAGTGATAAATGAACCCTTGAGAGATGATGAAATCACTAAGCAAAATAATATAGAGGGAAAAGATAAACTTCAAGGCAAAATCTTGGGAGCTATGTATGGCTCATAGGTATGACCTTGATAAAGAACCAGTAAAGGAAGCTGAGGAGTGTACAGGAAAGTTGGAGAACTAAAAGAAGAAAAAAGCATTGCCACAAAAACATAGAGAAGAGAATGTACCCAGAAGAGAGTGATAAAAATCAAAGATGGCATAGAGATCAAGGATGAAGATAGTGAAAAACATATTTTTCAAGTAGACAAATCCTTGATGACTTTTCAAATCCCATCAAACTACAAATCTGTGATCAAGGTATACTGAAATCTTATTCAAAATCTACAAAACTTCATTTGGGGAAAAAATAATGAAATAAATTGGAGTGGAGAGAATAGAATCTCTCAGGCCTGAAACCAGGTAAAAAAGTTAGGGGGCAGAGAATAAATAGCATCTTCACTTACCTGATAAGTCATTTGGAACATAAATTATTTTTACATCACTACTACCAGTTTTGAAATTCCTTATGAAATTAGAGGTTGTTTAATTTGAAACAGATATGTGATTTTAGTACTTAAATGTCAAACTATATAGTGGAGTTTTAATTTTTTACTTTGTAACAAATTGTAAAATGCAAATGTAGAGGGAAAAAAAGTTGAATTAATAATATAACTAAAGACATCAATTAAAGAAAATGTCCTAGCTTTTTTCCAGATTAACCAATGAAGGGATGAAATGTCTTTCTAAACTGAAGATTCTACTTACTGAAATTATTTGCCTAGCAATGAGAAAAATAATAGGTGAGAGGGAGTTGACTCCCACTCCAAAGCCACTAGTTTTAAAGACCAAACTGGTTCAGAGTAAATAATGGAGATGAATCAATATTCTAGAATATTCCAGAAAATAGGTATCCCAGGATTCAAGTCAAGAAACAGGGCTATAAAGTGAGACAGTGACTTTAGAAAATTTCAACTTAGAATGATAAATGTTTAGAGTTGTCACCTCCTCTATAATGCCTTCCAAACCCTCTCTCATCTCCCCCACTACAAGTGAAAGTGACACTTTCTCCCTTCCTCAAATTACTCAAAGAATTTTGGTCTGTACCTCTCCTTTTCACTGCATTTCACATGTCTTACCCCCCATGTTATACTGGAAGTTCTTTGAAAACAAAGCCCATGTCTTATTTATTTTTGTTGCACAGGGATCTTCCATGTGTTAGAAACTTAATAAATGTTTCTTTTAAAATTATTATATTGTAGGATTTTTTTTTCATTAGCTAGTAAGGAGATTAGGAGCAGAGAATTAAATTAGCTTGTCCAAAGGCACACAGACCTTTTATCAGTGCCAGCACTAGACTCTGACTACCACTCAATCAATGATTTTTTCATTGTACTTTCATGTACCCTATTTTAGATCTTTGAAAGGGCTAGATAAGCAAAACTCCAGTAATTTTATCTGGCTGACATTTTAATTGTATTACCCTCCTCCTCCACCTCCTCCTCCTCCTCCTATTTTTTTTTTAATTCATGCAGAAGTTCCACAATAGGAAAATGAAAGTTTACGTTGTTTCTAAATTCAAAATCTTTCCTTCCCCATTCTCAGTTCCAAAAATTCTCTCTTGACTCTGCCAAGTTCCTGGTCAGAAAGATTCTGTGACTCTCTTTTACCAATAAATAATCTGGCCCCTCCCTTGTAAAAAAAAGGGGGGGGGGTTAGTCTTGGTACAAGTCAATGGTAGGGGTCCTGGGGGAAAAGACCTCCCGGCTCAGAACAAGTTTCAAAGCTTTCCTGAACCACCTATAGGAAAAGACATAGATCAGAGGATTGCATGCTGAGTTGAAGTAAGCAAACCAGATGACTATGTCAAAGACTAGAGGTGGGGTGATGAAATTAAGGAGGCTGTCCACCAAAGTATCAATGGTGAATGGCAGCCAACACAGGAGGTAAATACTGACTGCTATCCCTAGGGTCTTTGCAGCTTTCCTCTCTCTCTTAGAAGCCCCTATCTGACCTGAAGAGGTGCCGGTGCCCTTGCTCATAGTGCTGATCTGCTGGGCCTGCCTGTTAGCCACAATGAAGATCTTCACATACAGACTAATCATAATGACACAGGGAAAGAAGAACACGGGGAAGTTCAACCAGCCCCAGAATTTATTGAACAGCAGCTGACAGCTGCCCACACAAGGCATCTCATCCAACAACATGCCCAGTCCTTCTTCCACCACGTCAGTGTAGAGAAAGAAGGCAGTGTATGCTGCAGGAAGCCCCCAGCCCACCATTATGTACCTGAATGCCACCTTGACAGTGAACTTGGTAGGATAAAGCAGGGGATCGCAGATGGCACAATGGCGATCCATGGAAATGAAACACAAGTGGAAGATGGAGGTAAGGCAGAAGAGTGTGTCTAAGTATGTATGCAACCTGCAGAGGAAGTCCCCAAAGAACCAGCAGCTCTCTACCGATCGAACTGTGCTGAAAGGTAGCACTAGGAGCCCAAGGAACATGTCAGCCAGTGCCAGGGAGAGCAGCAAAAAATTGGTAGGAGTGTGGAGAGCTTTAAAGTAGGACACAGCAAACACCACAAACAAGTTCCCCAGGACGGTAATCAACATACCTATGGCACATGCTAGGTATATGATCAACTGGATGCCCAGAGGGTGCAGCGTTCGAGGGCAAGATCCATTCACCTGATAACATAAAGTTAAGGGCTGATCTTCAGACACAAATTCTTGGAGAGCTCCCATTTTTGACTTCTCGGAAGAGTCGCAGAACCCGAAAAACTAGTCCTTCATTTCAGCCCAGGAGCTCTGCTTTGTCTGCAAAATAAGCAAGAGAAAGAGAATAGCCACTCCCACACCCCAAAAGTGGCCTCCTCCAAACCTAGTGACCCTATTTGAATAACAAAGGTTTCTCGAAGTTCTGAGGGGGTGGGGATGAAGGGTGAGGTTACTCAGTTTAAGAACTTTGCTCAAAGGCAGGAAAAGGGACTTGAGGCAAAATGAATTCTCCCAGAAAAAGCCTAGGTCTTCCCCTGGAGTTAGTAAAGTAGAAGAATATAACTCAATTGTGAAAAAAAGAGTCTGGTGAAAATCATACTGAAGGAGAATTTTTAGATTGCGTTTGGACTCCATGTTCCAAATTCAAACAAGGAGGCATAACTTTTTTTTCCCTTTTAACTAAATGATCACGTGGTCATCGAGTTCCAGGTTCACCGTTTGAAAAATTAGTGAGATTGATTCTTAAAGAATCACGTTCAGAGATTTCATTGAACAATTTATGTCAACCACTACCAAGTCCACTTAAATTACCATTGCAACTAAAGGATTAGAGAATAGACCAGTGATTTCTAATCACAGTGCATGATTTCCAAATCCAGTACTTTACTAGAATTTTCAGATTTTGAAGCATTGATAAGATGAAGGCAGGAAACCCTGATTAATATATTCTGGAACAGGATAATGGAATCTTAAATAAATAAAACTGACGGAGTTTAATATTCCTCTGTCATTCTAATACTTACTGAGGTGAAAATGGCAAGCAAGGCTTTGGAATAGTGTTTCCTGCATCCAGTGGATTTTGTCACCTTGTGAATTTCTTAGTGCTCTGCTTAGATCAAGGGATGGGTGAAATCCCTTCATGTATTTATACTTCAATAGAAAGTCATTCTCACTCAATGGAATTTGGTATCCAATGAGCCCTAAAGCAAATCTCCAAGGAATTCCTTTACAGGATACATTTTCTGCCTAATGGGCTCAGGTGTTTAAGAATCAAACAAATCCCATTTCAACTTAAATAAACATCAAGAGCCCTAACAATTCAAGTTGGAATTCATACTTGCCAAATTTATGTTCTGGGCAAGCCATGGGCTTTTTTCTTTTTTGTCTTTATAGTCAGTCATATGTAAATTTCTGTTCAAATGGAAGATTTCTGGAAGAATTCAGGTATAAAACCCAGAAGCATTTGCCTTTCCCTAATTAACACATTTCTGAAAAATTACTAATTCAAGAGAAAACAGGCTTTCAATAGATGCATAACTATAGGTAAATCTTGTAAAAGAAAAATGAAGTTAGCAAAGCTAATGAATAATACTAATGAATTTCTAAAACCACATAAATTTCTCAAGCAGAAAAATTAACTGTTCAGTACTGAGAGGGGATCAGCCATTTTAACCAAGGAGAATACAGGAAAGATGATTAGCAAAATTAAACCAAGAACAAAGTCTAATAAAAAATTAACAATTAAAAAGTAGGGAATATTTAAGCTTACTTAATAATTAAGCTTGTCACTGCTTTTCATAATGTTAGACTCAAATAAGAATCTTTACAATCATCAGAATTAAGAAAGATTTCAATTTACAATCCTCATTTGACACAAAAGAAGGAAATAATTTTGAAAGATGGAATTCATAAATAAAAATAGCTCTCATTTATATCTATGTGTAGATATACATAGCTCTCATTTATATCTATATGTAGATATACATTTTAAACCCTTACTTTCTGTCTAAAAAACAAAACTGTATATTGGTTCCAAGGCAGAAGAGCAGTAAGGACTAGGCAATGGGCATTAGGTGACTTGCCCAGGGTCACACAGCTAGGAAGTGTGTGAGGTCAGATTTGAACCTAGGGCCTTCCATCTCTAGGTCTCCAGGTCTGACTCTTAATCCACTGAGCCATCCAGCTGCCACCCAGCTGCCCCCCTCCCCACTCCCAATTTTCTAAATATTAAAGGAGTTGTGAAGTATCACAATCTGGAAGATCACCTGATTCACTCTCTCATTTTCATTTTTTTGTTTGTTTTATTGATGGTTTTTATTTTTCATATCAGTCTCCTCAGGATAAGGTATTTCAAAAGTCTATTGTCCCACCCCTTTCCACTGAATTGAATCTTAGTTGTAATGAAAGAAAAAAAGTTAAGTAAAACTACAGAACAACATTTATTTAATAACCAATCTGCTTATCTCTCTATGAAGTGAATGAAAGTGTTTCATCATCTGTTCCCTAAGACAAAAATCAGTCACTAATTGATCAAAATTTAGTTGCCTTTTATAGGCTTTCATTTACATTATAGTATTTTGTATTCTGTACTCTTTTTTTATTCACTTTACTATGCCTCATAGAAGTCCTTTCTAAGGGATATTTCCTAACAAAATCATTGTTTTTACAAGAATAGCTGCCAAATTTTATGTTCATTTTTACATACTTATGTCTAGTGCCATTCTGACAGCATAACATTTCACATGGGATCAGAATTGATTATTCCAAAGTACATTTCTTAGCCTATAAAACACATTATGTGTATATATGTATCTTTTTCTATGTATGTGTGTAAGGAATTAAAATTAAGGATTTGACTAAATATATGAGAATTCTAAGATAGTATCATGGTCACCAAAATAAAACATTACAGCTCAAGTCAAATGGACTTTCAGTAGCTTTATTTACAAAGAGGTGGAATGAGTGAAAGTAGAGAAATGTAAAAGAGGGTAGAGAAGATGTCTAGCCTATCACCTATTCATCCCATCCCTGACTCAGCCCACAGGGCTACCTCAGCCCAGAGTTCTTGGTGGTGAATTAAGCAAAGTATCAACCCATGTGGCTTCCTCCAAGAAGGGGAGACCTCTCTAGAACTCATCTTTCCAGAAGCCAGAAAAGGAGGGTCAGCTTCTCACTTACCCAAGCTGAAGCTCCAAAGGAGAAGATCCAGGAGCAGTCTTACCAGAAACAGTCCAAGAGCCAGAGTCCCAGGTTGAAGTCCCAAGTTATAGCTCCAAGACGAAGTCCCAGTCCAAGAACCTCCAAGGCACAAAATTCAGGCCAAAGACCTCTCATACAGGAAGTTCAGGACCCTTTATAGTCCTTTTCCCACTTCACTTCCTGTCCCTCCACTTTATGGAAGCCAATTGCAGTCTTTAAAAGTTTCTTAGCACTGTGCAAGGGGTGGTTAGTTGACTCTACTTAGTGTTAAGTAAGGATGTTTTCAGTTTTTTGTTTATTAATTTAAAAATAGGCAAGGAGTGAGTTAATCCTGTGAATCTTAAAAACTGCTCAGACTGTACCTTAGAAGATTTGGTTAAGCTATTCCCCTATTGTAATAAATGGAGGTACTTGATCAGGAATGTATTGGGAATTTTAAAATTACTCCACCCTGCTCAGACAGTGCCTTAGGGGAAGATAAAGTTGAAAACTCTTGATTGAACAATGAAAAGTCCCCAACTCATACTTATAGTGAAGCAAAAACCCTAAACTAGGTGGTCTATTTTTAGATCTAATACAAAAGGGTGCTAAGTACCTATAAAGGTTAAATTAATCACTAAAAGGCCAAACAACTTGCAAAAGGCAAGTTTAACAAAAGAGATGTGAAGTTTTAGTCTACCCAGAGAAGGTGAGAACTAAAGAGTGGTGAGAACTAAGAATGGGCAGTCCTGGGAAAAAGCGTCTACTGTGATTGGTAGATGTGAAAATTTAGGGGAGGTGACACAAGAGAAAATTTCTTTAAAAGGAAAATTCAGTTCAGTTTATTTTTTTAGTTCAGTTTGGAAGCTGAATTGGAGGAGGTCAGGAGTAGGACTGGAACTTGCTTGAGACGATCTTGTGGATAAACACTGACTCGCTCTTCCTCAAGGCTTAGGCCTAGACCCTTTCTACTATTTTCTCTTTTCTCTCTCTCTCTCTCTCTCTCTCTCTCTCTCTCTCTCTCTCTCTCTCTCTCTCTCTCTCTCTTCCCTTAATTCCTTCATTTGTATTAATTAAAATCTCCATAAAACCCATCTGACTTGGGTATTTTCATATTTGGGAATTTTCCCATGGCGACCACTTATTTTTAGATATAAATCAAGACACTAAAAATTATTTTTACAGTTTGGCTGAAACCTTTACAGTTTTGGCAATTCACAATCTTGGAAACCCACATTTTCGTGGTCTACAATCCTATCTTCACAGTGTTAACTTGGAAATAACACAGAACTACCAAAGTAGTCAGAAAAACCACTGTTTAATCAGGATAGGGATAAGTCCAATATCTGGTCCCTTACTCATAGTCTAGTGCCACAACGTTTACAGGGTTTACCTGGGAGTGCCAGATGATGATTCTAAGGAACAAAAGAATTTGGGAACCTATATAACATTTGGGAAACTGGGGGACTGGGAAATATGATTGATTGACATTACAATGGTTACAAGAAAATGGAAGTTTTCAAAATATACTGACAGAATACAATCAAGCTTGGAAAAATAATCATAGCTAGAGGTTAAGGTATAAGGGAAGGGGCTGCTTACAATGGATACTAAAAGGGTGGTCCCTGCCCAGGTGTGGATCTTCTTGGGAAAAGATCTCTTAATACAATAGGGTCCATTATTCAGTCTGAAACTGCTAGCTTGAGATTCCTTTCAGGGTGGGTTCTCACAGGAACAGGGAACAAGTACAAACTTTGGGGTTTCCAACTTACAAGCTAGTCCTGAAACTTGGGGTTCATCAGATCTTACTAGGCTACAAGTTTGGGGTTTCTAGATTCCATATTGACAACAGTGTGTGTGTGTGTGTGTGTGTGTGTGTGTGTGTGTGTGTGTGTATAGATGTGTATATATCCTACAACTACTATGACTGACTACTACTACTAATGATGCTGCTGTCACCTCTTTTCTATTAAAGTTTTTTCTCTCATGAGAAGTCTTTCCCAGTCCTTAATTTCAGTGTCTTCCTTATCCCCAATTTATCATTCATATATATATATATATATAATTTTTGTTTGTATATATTTGTTTGCTTGCAAGTTGTCTACTCCATTATACTATTAATTTCTTGAGAGCAGGGATTGTTTTTGCCTTTTTTTGTATACCCAGCCCTTAGTTCAGTTCTTCCTATATAATAATTACTTAATAATTAATAGATACTACTAGTTGACTGAATGACTGACAGAAGGCATATGGAGAGTTCTCATTTGAAGAAAAGTTTGGTGCCATGTTTCATTTCAAGTTGCTTCCAATTCTCATAAAAAAATAATTAAGTAGGAAATCACATTAATTATGGAACCCTAAAATTATAAACTACTTGACAAAGTTGTTAGTTGAATCATAACAGTTATATTTGTTTCCCTGAAGCCTTAGTGCTCACAATGCTGCATCCTAAGATGTACCTGAAGGGTTTCAGGTATAACAAATCATGAAGGTATTCAAAAGCTGACTCTTATGAGCATAGTTCTCATGGACCAAACTTATGGATATATTTCTAATATTTCACATGATTGACTTCTGAATCCTTAAATTGGTTGGGTCTTAAATTTTGTGGAACTTAAGAACCAAGCCTCTGATGTTATCTGAAGTCTGAAAGCTAGCAGACTAATTCTACAGGTCCCTTGTAATGTCAAAGACTAACCCTTGCATTTGCATGAGCTGGGTTCAATGTGTCTAAAATGAGAAGATTTCACATGTGCTTCTTACCTGAGTACATGGCTATACTTTTATGTCCCATCTGTTCTTTTTGCTTGTCATTACTATGTTAAAACTTCTGATGTACCAACTGTTTGATTGACATCCTGCAACTCTCATTTCGACAAGCCTCAATAAAATCAGTTCAACTCAATCACTCTTTCTCTCTGATCATCTGAGGAGGAAGAGCTGACCTGCTGACATGTTGAGATCACACTAAAGTTTTATCCCTGTGTTCCTTCTCTCTCTTTCTCTGCTCTTTCTATGGTTCACTCTTTCTAGCCTGTAAACTTAACCCATTACTTTTGTGAAGATTAAATTTAACTGTCCCTGGTTATAACAATGAAATTAATTAACTCTCCCCTGGTTGTGAAGATTAAATTGTAACTTTTGACTAATTTTTAGAACACCCTACTTAAAAGTTGAATATGAAGATCTGCCCAATTTTAGATCTAATCACCAAAAGTGTAAACATCCCACTTAACCACTGAGTGGGAGGTTTGTGACCCACCTGTGCTATAGTGGGTGACAAATCAGAATCAACTGACTGCCTTCTGGGCAGTCCTAAAGCAGAGCATCGACTCTGATTGGTAGACATAAAATTAGAGGAAGACACAGGAAGTGACATAAGAGAAAATGCCTTTAAAAGGAAGTGACAACTCCTTGAAGGAGTTCAATTCTTCATGCTATGGGTTTTGAAATTAATAATCAATAACTAAATATTATATTTTATAAATATTTATTAATAATAACTAAAACAAAAGAAATGCCTGACTTCAGCCTGGTTGCAGGTCCAAGAGAGAAAGAGGGAGGAGTTACAGCCACTTAAAAAAAATCACACAAAATGCAAAGTCACAAGAAAAGGGAACTTTGGGAAATACTAAGAGCCTTCTGGGGGATGAAGTCCAAAGGCTTAAAATCTCCATTTATACAATGCTTTCAAGTTGAGACTGATGAAGAGGGGCAGAAGGATCTGCTGATGGGACCTGAGACCCTGTTCCTGTCAGGAAAGAGTCTCGTCCTCCAGTACAGCTCCCCAATACATAGAGAATAAATGAATAACCAACTGGCCTTTTTAAAGATGTTTTATTGTTTTCACTTTCTGTCACTCCCCCACTTTATGGGAACCAATGGAAGTCTTTCAATTTGCCTAGCACTGCCCAAGATGGGGCCAGTGACCTTTGAAGGTGTGAACTTACTCTAGTAAGTGACTTGCAAGCTCTCTTACTTAGTGACTAGTAGGAGTACTTTAAGTTCTTGACTTGTTTAGCTAAAAATAGACAAGGGGAGAGTTAATCCTACCTTCACACCTTCCAGAAATGTTCTATGGGACCCCTTTCCACTTAATGAAGTGATTTTTAAAAACCTTTCAAGAATTTAATGTAGAAAATATTTTATTTTTAAAATCATAATATTCTGAGGAGTTACACTATGACTATAATATTCCTAGGAGCTTTCATTTTAAGATCTCTTTCAGAAGGCCATTGGTAGATTTTTTAAAGTTCTATTTTACCCTGGGGATCTAAGATGAGACATTTTCCCTTGATAATTTCAAGAGATTATCATTTTATCATTTAAAAATCATATAATTTCCCCCTGATAGATGATGGGGCAGAAAGAAGAATAGCCTCCAAATGCAGGTATGAAATGCAGATTTAAGTTTCATCATGGGCTGTGACCATAGTGGGGAAAGCCTTTCATCTTCTTGGGCTTCAGTTTTTAAATCTGTAAAATGAGAAAGTTTCTAAGGTTATATATTTAGAATTTGAAGGACTTTACAGGTCATCTAGTCTAATCCTCTCATTTTTTCAGATGAAGAAATTGAGATAAAATAATGCTGACTCATTGGAGAGTTGTTCAAGGAACCACAGTTAGCAAATAATAGAGTGGTAAGATTCAAACCCAGGTACTTGCATCCCATACCTAGTTTGTTTGTTTTTTCCCCTACATCAGTTAATACTTTAATTGAAATGTTATCTGAGGCAAGCTCTTTAGTGAAAGTTGATTTCTAAAAAGAAGGAATTATGGTTATTAGAAGGAAGAACACAGGAAATTAGGAGAAACATGGGACTGTGACTTCTGGAAGCACCTTTGAGATATTATTGTAACAACCCTATGATCTAGGTAATTGGTCTAGTTTTACCTCTTGCTAGCTATGTAACCATAAGGAAATAATGAGTCTCACTGAGCCTACTTCTTTATCTATAATTTGGGAATGGTAGGATTTGTGCATCCCAGCTCCTTATGAAGACCAAATGAGATCATATGTTGTGAGGTCAAGATGCTAGACCCTTCTAGATTCTAGATCTGTTTATTTATTTGTTTGTTTGTTCTTTTATTCCAGCTCTAAATCCAAAAACCTATGATTCTATGATCCTAAAACTCCACTGAATACAATTTAGTCTTTCTTTGATGACTCAGGAGACACTTTGGGATGTGGCAAAGTCCTAGAATCATCATTCATTCAACAAAACAATTTGATACCTACTAAGACATAAATGAGATAGAGTTCCACCCTCTTAATTATGATTGCTTAGTAAAAATCATACAATTCTAAGATATTTTAATTAATCAAAGTACTTGCTCATGAATTGGATTTAAGGGAGGCAGAATGGCATAGTCATCAGCCTCACTTTCTCTTCCAGAGTCACAAAGGCTGGCAACTAGACCAAAGTTAAGGCAACTGGCAAAGGCCTTGGATGCACTGGATGATCTTGGCATCTTCAATGTCTGACCAAGCTTTAAGTACTCCACAATTCCTACTACAGCCACCTTCATGACTATTGGAACAAATTGTTCTCATCCACCCATTGTACCACGGGAAATCTTCACATGCTTGAGGTAGATATCTCCCCAACTCACCAATGGCTTTGAGATCTGTCAGTTACCCTTAACCTGGTTGTCTCTTGAGATGGTTTAACTAGATAGAGTGTGACCTCCACACATGCTACAGCTTCTTGGAGCCAGAGGTAGAGTTTGGTGAAAGGTAGACACCAAAGTTGTGTGAGCAGCCCTGAAAAGGCTTCAGCAAGCCTTTACACTAGGGGGACATGTCCTCCCTATACCCCCCATATACCTCTCTAGGTAGTAGTATCTATTTCAGTTAAAAACATATTCTTGCAGCTGTTGACTTAGAAAACTACAAAACTACAAACTGTGGTATATGACAGTGATGGAATACTACTGTGCTATAAGATGATGAGCAGGATGATTTCAGAAAGAGCTGGAAAGACCTGCATGAACTGATACAGAGTGAAACAAGCAGAACCGGGAGAACATAATACATAGTAAATGAAACATTGTGGGATGATCAAATGTAACAGACCTTACTACTAACAACAATACAATGATCCAGGACAATTCCAAAGGACTTAAGAAAAAGAATGCTATCCCCCTCCAGAGAAAGAACTATTGGAGTAGAAATGAAGATGAAAACTGATTTTGTACGTGGTTTATAATTTTATTTGTTTATGATTTATGATTTCTTTATTTGATATATGATTTGGGATTTGGATTTTATAATATGAATCACTTACAAAAATGAATAAATATGGTAATGTTTTGTGTGATAATACATGTATAACCCAGATTGAATTGCTTGTCAGCTATGAAGATGGAAGAAGGGAGAGAAACAACATGAAACAGATAACTTTGGAAAACTTGCATGGAAATTTATTAAAATAAAATAAAGATAAAACATTTAAAAAAATCTAAACAGAAATTTTGGGAAAAAAAACCAAGTCCTTTCATGTGATATGGTTTCAATTCAATATTGTAAAATACAGCAATTTATATTAAGTATAGGTAACAAAGAAGGCAGCAAGGAGAGTCAGGCAGATGTTATGGAAACATTTTAAAACTGTCTTTTCTGTTTAACTGAAATGAAATTTTCTCCTATCTGAAATCCTTTTCATATTTCCCTTCAGCGAAAAAACTTTATAAGGAATTAGTTGACTTTTCAGAAAACAAGTCCCTTAATATAGATTCCTTTTCTTTCTTTCTCATATATCAACTTTTTCTTTTAGAAAAATGTTTATAAGTCAAGAGAAAAAGCTAAGGGCCTGAAAAAGGATGATAGCCAGATTTAGGGCCTCTAGTTAGGTTAAAATCATACACTGCCTTCCCCAAAAGGTATTGGGAACAAGAGAGGAAGTCTCATAATGATTACTTCAGTAATGGGAGTGGAGGAAGGATCCTTGAGGGGAAAATTTATTTGGATTGAATGATTTTAAGAAAGTAATTCCCTAAGGTTGATTACAGTTCTGGATTGCTAGAATAAAATGTTAACATTTTATTTACTGTGAGCTGTACAAACTATATTTTTGTCATATTGTGAAATTGTATTTATCTGTTCACTATTCCTATAAATATTACTTCAAAATGTCTTATGGGAAAGAGAGGAAAGGGCATAATGAGATTATGCCAGCTTGGACATTTTTCACTCTAAACTAAAAATGTTTGTATATAATATAATGATGAATTGATACAAATTGTTTCTGGTAGGCTTGTGCCTGTAGTGCAGAATACATCATTAATATTTTTCTTTAACATTTCAATAGCCTAAGCAAAAACAAACAAGAGGAATAAAGAGGAAGTATTAGATTCAAGATATATGGTAAGGGTAGAAATAGCAGAAATTAACAACTAGGTGAAGCATTTAAAAGACTACCAAATTTTGAATCTGAGTTTAAAGGGCTAAAAAAAATGAGAGTACCATTAAAAGAAAATTTTAATTCAAGGAGTGCTTGTTTGTCTTAAATATGTTGAGTTTGATGTGTTAGTTGAATGTCCTTTTGTAGATGTATGGCTACACAGAGAAAAGAGGTCAGAAATAGAGATAATAAATCTCAGTCATTCACAGCAGCAAATGTTAAAATTATGGGAGTGGATAAGATTACCAAAGAAGAAATGGTTTTGAAATGGATCAGTCATTTACTAACTATATTATTCAGACCTTCTATATTCTATTTATTCATCTTTAAAAAGTAGGGTTAATCAAGGTAAACTCCCAGGGCTTTACCAACTCTATCATTCTTCAACAATAAAGGATATTTATGGGGGGGGTGTTTTAAGCCCTTACTTCCCACTTAGAATCAATACTCTGTATTGTTTCCAAGGCAGAAGAGCTGTAAGGGCTAGGCAGTGGGGGCTAACTGACTTGCCAAGAGTGACACACCTAGGAAGTGTCTGAAGTCATATTTGAACCCACAAAACTTCCCATCTCTAGGCCTGGCTCTTAATCCATTCACTGAACCACATCCCTGCCTTACTGGGGTTTGTTTGTTTTTTAGTATTGCTTTCTTATGATTTTCTCCCTGCCTTTTGGACCACTCTCTCTCCTCCTAACTGTAAGTGCACACTGAGCATCTCTCCTGGTTCATCTTCTTTCTCCACATACTTTCTTTTGATGACCTCATCATTCCTAAGGGGATCAATTATTGGCTCTATATAGATGACTTCCAGATCTAGATATCCAACCCTATTCCCACATCACCAAATATCTGCTGGATACATTGAACTGAATGGAGCAGAGCATCCCAAATTCAACTCGCCCAATACAGAATTCGTTCTTTTCTTCCTCACAACTATCTTTCCTTGTGGTGCAAATACAAAAGTCAGTCCCCAAGACAGCATGAATTATTCTCCTTCATGCTTAACTGTTATCCCCACGTGCCTAATACAGGGGCCCTGACCTGAAAGAGTGCTATGTTCTTGCTGTAGCCTTTTCCATGCAGTGGCCAAGGAAACTTCTTTTCCTGAACCAGAAGATGGTCAGAGAATGGTTTGTCTCATTCCAATTTCCAACCTGAAGTATCTGACCAGCCTGAATCAGGCCCAGGCAATGGCAGACAGGCAGGGGGTTTCCTTTTGTGAAGATGGGATTAACTGTCCCCTGCCCATTTTTAGATTTAATCACCAGAAGTATATACACCCCACTTACACTTAAGTGGGGGAGGTCTGTGACCCACATATGCGAAAGTGGGTGATGAATCAGAAACCAGTGACTGCCCCCTGGGCAGTCCTAAGGAAAACTATAGACTGTAATTGGTACATACAAAAGTGGAGGAAGGCACAGGATGTGACCCAAAAGAAGTATCTTTAAAAAGGAGTTACAGCTTCCTGTGGGCAGATCTTTGTTCTTTGGAGTTCTGAGTTGGAGTTGGAGGCTGGTGAAGAATCTGCTTACTGGACCTGAGACCTTGGACTTGGTGAAATTGTTCTTAAATCTCTCCCTTTGAACTACTGTGTGGGTGAGTGAAAAAGGCTGACCCCTTTCCTGGAGTTTCTGAAGGAATTAGCCTCAGGAAAGGGTTTTTCCAACTCTATCATTCTTCAACAATAAGGGATATTTATTTTTTTTTTAAACACTTACCTTCCATCTCAGAATCAATACTGTGTATTCCAAGGCAGAAGAGTGGTAAGGGCTAGGCAATGGGGTTTAAGGGTTAAGTGACTTGCCCAGGGTCACACATCTGGGAAGTATCTGAGGCCAGATTTGAACCTAGGAACTCCTGTCTCTAGAGCTGGCTCTCAATCCATTCCCAATATTTATGTTTTAACTGAGGACAAAACTTGTTTTGTTTAAGACAGGCAGATGAATATCTAATTATGGAATTTTAGAATAAGAGGATCCTGTGGAATAAAAGAGTAGTTGAATTCATCTCAGTGAGTATGGTGCTAGATCTGGAATCAGGAAAACCTGAGTTCAAATGTCGCTTCAGACTCTTATTATCTATGTTATGCTAATCAAGTCAATTAACTTCTGTTTGCCTTAATCCACTGGAGAAGAAAATAGCAAACCACTACAATATTTATGCCAAGACAACACCATTGACAGTATGGCCCATGAAGTCATGAATAACAACAATAAGAATTCATCAAAAGGGGACCTTTCGGAACTACTCTGGAAATTACATCATATCATTGGATATACTTTGCGTATTCAAGACCCTGGATTAGGAATCAGGATGTTTTTCTTCTTGACTTGGCTCTGCCACCAACCAGCAGTTTAACCCTGGGCACATTGCTTCTTTTCCTAAGTTTCTTCTTCAAAAGATAGGGATGATAAGGGATGGGTTGGGGAGAAGGAAAGTAGGGAGAAAGGTGGACAAAATATGAAAATCACTTCTAGTTCTGCCATTCTATATTAACTCTGTGTTTTTTTAGTTATTTTTTCTATATATAGAATTTTTCTTAGACAGCAAAAGCTTGTGATAAACAATTATTGATTCCTACATTAGGATAGTGTAGTGAGCATTTAATCAGCTGCTCTATCCAAATGGAACAATGATCTTCATCAGAGTAGAATCATGGGATAATCTGTGCATTGCCTAAGCATGTGCAGGGAATAGACTGAGGGTAGATGAGTCTGGGTGGAAGATCATTCCAGTCACAATCATCTTAAATGCTTTACGAAACCAAGGATAAAACATCCCATAAATTATTGGATTGAAGGTGGAATTGAAGTAGCCCAGCCAACTGAAGGCATTATAGAGATCTTCGGGGACTGTGAAATTAATGTAAGGATCTGTGATGATGAGAATAAAGAAAGGCAGCCAACATAGAATAAACACTCCCATGACTATACTCAAAGTCTTGGTGGCCTTGCTTTTGTTCTTAGACAAGGATTTCTCTCTGACTTTTCCTTGGACCTGCTTCAAATTAGGAAGAGTATCAATCTGCTTGGCATGTTTTCTGGCTACAGAAAATATGTGTATGTAAACTCCCACTATTACTGTACCAGGAAGGAAAAAAGATATGAAAGATGACATTGTCCCCCAGAATTTGTTAAACATTAGTGCACATAGACCCTCACAGTCAATTGTTGCCACAAACTCTTCAATACCAATGATGTTTAAGTCTGAAAATATAAGACCAAAGGCAAAGAAGATTGGGATGAACCAGCTGATGAGCAAAAAGACCTGGATTACTGGAATGGTGATTTTGGTGACATAATGTAAGGGCTTACACACAGCATAGTAGCGGTCCACAGAGATGAAACAGAGATGGAAAATGGAAGTTGTACTGAGCATAATGTCAAAACTGCTGTGTACTCTACAAAAAAACCTTCCAAAATACCAGCAGGCTTCAATGGACCTGATCATGCTGAAGGGCATCACCATACAACTCATCAAAAAGTCTGTTATTGCCATGGAGAGGATCAGGAAGTTGGTTGGAGAGTGGAGCTGCTTGAAGTGGGAGATGGAGATGATGACCACCAAGTTTCCAAGCATTGTCATTACTATTGCACTAATCATGACCATGTACATGACCCAAACACTAATGGCAGGCCTCACATGTCTAGGGCAGGAATTGTTAACAAAGTCAAAGCAATATTGTACTTCTGGTGGCTTCCAGAGGTTGGGAGTATTCATTGTTGGCATCCCACAGAGGAGTTTTCTTTTAGAAACTGTACAAAATCCATTTCCATTTCTGAGGGGAAAAGGGGATAGAAGCAGAGGAACCAAGTATCAGTCACAATATTTTTATTTGATCACACAACTTCTGTAATCTTTCTGGCAGTTCTAAAACCTACTTTGCACTTTATTATTGAACAGCGGAATAAGGGACAAATAAATATCATCTGATTGCAGTAATTTTTCTCACTGTGATCATACCCACTAGCCATAGGTATCCCATAACGTTCTGTCTAGGGTTTCTTCTTTTCTCCCTCTATAGTTGGGGATCTCATTATTTCCCATGGATTTCATTATCATTTCTATGCTTATGATTCTCAATATACTGACCCAAACTCTCTGCTGACCTCCAATCTCATATCTCCTTGTGCCAATGTCATTCAGGCATATGGATGGCCAGTCATTGCAAACATGTAAGCTAAGTTTTAGAATGTTCAATTTAGTTCAGACAGATTGCTCTTTAGTGACATTCCATTCTCCACCTCTGTACCTTGGTAATAGATGTCCCTTCTGTTTAGCAAGCACTTACTCTTCAACTCTGCCTTTTAGGAATTCTAACTTTCTTCAAATATCAGCTTAAACACCATCTCTTACATAGTCTTTATTGATCCCCGTTTCTAGTGCCTACCCCACTTCAAATTACTTTGTATTTACTCTGAATATATTTCTTCTTTATTAATATGTATATATTTCCCATGATATAATGTGAACTGCTTGAGGGTATGAGCCTTTTCTTCCCTACCAAAATGTATAGCACATATAAAAGTATCTGACCATTAATAAATATTGGTTGATTGATTTATCCCACTTTCTGGACCCTCATCTTAAGAGCTATGCTTAAGATTAGAAAAAATGTTTATTTGTTGATTGATTGATTGATTAAAATAGCTGTCAGTCAATAAACATATATTAAGTGCCTACTCTACATGGGGCACAGTGTTAAGTGGTATGGATACAAAAGAGACAAAAGACAGTTCCTGACCTCAAGGAGTTTACAATGTAATGTGGGAGACTTTGATTAAGATAAGATGAGGACACTGAACAAGACATACATTAAGCAAAGATGTACAAAAGCTATACGTAGGAAAAATGGCAAATATTTAAAATAAAGAAGACACTAGAATTAAAAGTTAAAAAAAAAAAGGTTTGCTTTAGAAGATGGCATTTTAGTTAGTACTAGAAGGAAGTCAGGGAAGTCAGAGGATAAAGTTGAGAAGGGAGAGTATTTCAACTATGGCAAACAGAGAAAATCTCCAGAGCCCAGAGGTGAGTGCCTTGTTTGTGGAATGGTAAGGAAACTAGTATCCCTAAAGTGAATCAGATGTAAGAAGATTAGTAAGGCAGAACTAGATTATGAAGGGCTTTGAGTGCCAAACAGGATTTTGCACTTGATCTTAGAGGCAATGGGGAGTCACTAGGTTTTATTGAATGTATGTTAAGGGTGACAGGCATTATGTCGCTGGACATGGACTTTAGGAAAATCACTTTGGAAGCTAAATGGAGGGTCAAATGGACTGGGGAGAGACTTGAGGCTAACATAACCAGCAAGTTATTGCAATAGTCCAGGCATGAGGAAATGAGAGCCTGTACCACAGTAGTACCCCAAATTCTTTTGTTCCTCAGAGTTGTAATCTGCCACTGGGACACTTCCAGGGATTGGTAGCCAGAACCTTGGGCTCTGTAGGGGTTTTGAGCCTGTGACTCTGTGTGGAGGCCTAATTAAAGACTTGATTTTTCTGATTATTTAATAGTTCTGTGTTTTTTTCCAATTTAATATAGTCTACTTTGAGCCTGTTAATGCTTCTGACACTACTGATGCTCTCTAGCCCTTTAGTTCTAGACTTATCTTCCCAGGTTGGCCCACATAATGATTCTGTTCTCTAGCTGCAAAGCAACTACCCATCTATCTTCACTACCACCACTCCCAGCTGCTCAGATGAAAAACTATCATTTAGTGTCCTGGAACCTAATTAGCCCTACCTAATGACAACCTGAGCTACTGAGCACAATCTTGTCATCCCTAGCCTCAGGGAAAGTGGTGGCTCTGGAGTTCTTCACTAGCAGTTGTTAGACCCAGAACTCTACATTTTAGTTGAACTTAGGCTATAGAAAGATCCAAAGCATTTTTGTCATTGGGCCAACTTGCAAAGAGATAAAACCTCATCGCTATCTGAGCATCTTCAAAGGGACAGCTAAGACCTCAATAAGTGCCCTCATCAAATTTCCCCAGCCAAACCTCTGACATTTCTGCATTGATTAAATCTAAAAAGCTAAGTTTTAAACTTTTACTCTAGAAGTTCTATGCTCTAGGACAAAGTACTTTCCTCACCCTTTGACCTTCTTGAAGGATAGTTACCAGTCATGGGCTAACAAACTTGTAGGTTCAATGATGGAAGTGACTGAGGCATTTAACTTTCTTTTAACACAATCTACTACCAGACTGACTGACTCTAAGAAGTTAGACACTGCACTATGGAATAGATCAGCTCCATTCCTGTGCTGCCCTAAAACAACTTTCATGTAGATACTTAAAATGTTTTTGGTAAGTCCATTTCTTAATGAATCAGCAAAACAAGTGGCAGAGATGTTAATGCCTTTGAAAGAGAGACACACACTTGGGCAGACTACAGACTCTGGCTAAACTGGTTTTCACAATGGATGACTTCCTGGGGATTTGCAGGCTAAAATGCAAGAGACTTTAGAAGTAGCCATCAAAGACTATAAAATGCAAGCAACCATCCTGCCTCAGGGGACTCCATAGATGAAGGGACCAAATGTAGCTTAGAATCTAGAATCTCTAGGATGAGCTCTCAAAGAAGCTGTTACAATAAATTGTAGGACTCTTCCTCCATTATCTGTAAGACAACTCCTCTTCCTATACTGGATAGTAATGAATTTTCTTCTGTTCCTACTCGGTCACATAGACATCTGTTTCTATCACTGCCATACCCATGACCATCACTGGGGCTGGCACATAAATGGAAAGAATTCTCAGTGAGGGAATCTTTGACACCCATAGGATTCAGGGACCATTTCTACTATTTGGTGGCATTGAAAGGACAAAGCCCTGAAGAAAGGGCCTTAAGAAAAGGCCTAATAACATTATGAAAAGAGGGAGCAGCTAGGACAGAACCCTGGTCGTAGAGTCAGGAATACATGAGTTCAAAGGTGACCTCAGACACATATTAACTATGACTCTAGGCCATTCACTTAACCTTTTCTAGCCTCAATTTCCTCATTTGTATCTCCCAAGTTTGCTATGAGGATCAAGTGAGAGAGTATTTGTAAAAAGGATATAGCACATAATAGATAATGTTTGATAATTATTTTTATTATTATGCCCCAGAACTAGTGAAGGCTTTCCACTGACCTTTAGCCTAGACACACTCTTTAGAGGGACAATGAGATTTATGCTACCATTTATAAGTCAACCATTGCCTTGAAGAACAATGGAGGAAGTAGGCAGTATTTGATGGAAGGTATCCAGATGAATGAGGATTAGCAGTAGCTAGATAGCATGAGAAGCTGTATAGATACTTTGAAAGAAGTATATTGTCAATATTATTTGCACCAGTAAATATTATAACCACTCTTAATGTGAGCACCTAGAGTTGAAAAATTCCTCATTCTTCATCAATCTTATCTTGAACATCCCCAAACTTATCTAGGACTGCTACATTCTTATAAACATTCATATATAAAGTAGTTATGAACTGAGTGTGCTAAGAATGGAAAGGAGAAAGGAAAAGACTGGGGGAAAGGAGAAAGGAAGACAGGGGGAATAAAAGTGGGGAGGGAAAAGAAGGATGGGTAGGCTTAATAGGGAGGAAGGGAGAGAATAAGAGGATAAGAAGGAAAAATTTAAGGATAAATAAGAGATTGGGCAAGAAGGAGGGAAAAAGAAGGGGAAACAAGAGTGGGACAGAAATGGGAATAGAGTAGAATAAGGGAGAAATAGTAAAGGAATGAGAGAGGAAGAGAGAGGTGGGGATGATATAAGGGACATGAGAGAGAAAGGAAAGGAAAAAGTAAGGGAAGAAGAGATTAGGAAGTGTGGGAAATGAAGGGTGAGAGGGAAAATTTTAGGAAAAGGGAAAGCAGAAGGAGAGAGAAGCAGGCCAAAGGTGGAGGGAGAGGATGAAGAAAGGAGGGACAGAGACAGAGAGGGGCAGAAATAGAATAGAGAAAATCAAGATGTAGTTTCTGACAAATAGAGTGAGAGTAGGAAGGAAAAAGGGAAGAAAAGATGGAGAGAAAGAAAAAAGGAAAGACTAAGGGAAGAAAAGATGGGGAAATGGGCAGGTAGAGGGAAGAGGAGAGAGAGGGCAGAGTGAAGCAAGAAAGAGAGGGAGAAAAGGAGGAACAAAGAGAGAAAGGAGATAAAGTGGAAGGGAGAAATTGGAAAGGTAGTGAGACAGAGAAAAAATACAGAGAAATGGGGAGAAAGAAAGAGTAGAGAGAGAACAAGAGTCAGTAGGAGAGAGGTATGGAGGAAGAAGTGAGAGAGAGTAGGGAAAGGAGAGGGAGAAAGCAAAAAGGCACAAGAAGCAAAGGAAAATACAGAGGAGGAGAAGAAAAGAGGAGAGGGAGTCAGAGTAAGTAAGAGAAGGAAAAGAGAAAAAGAAATGGAAAGAGGGAAGGGAAGAAAGGAAGGGAGAAGACAGAAGACAGAAAGAGAAAGAGAAGGAAGGAAGGAAGGAAGGAAGGAAGGAAGGAAGGAAGGAAGGAAGGAAGGAAGGAAGGAAGGAAGGAAGGAAGGAAGGAAGGAAGGAAGGAAGGAAGGAAGGAAAAAATAGAATACGAGTTTAAATACTGCCTTTGACAAACTTTGCTCTTATGACACTGAAGCAAGTCTCTAAATAAGTTTTTCAGAATTCCCAGTTAACTCTTTCAAACGGTCACTTGTAGAATTGGTACCTACCATACCACTGGTATGCCTCCTTTCCATTTTCGTTATTTGAATTCTTTCCCCAAACAAAAAAGATCAGAATTTATTTATTTATTCATTCATTTATTTATTTATTTACTTATTCTTTGCCATTCCCCACTCAGACAAAAATTAAAATTCTAAACAGTGCTAGACAATGACAAAAATTCTACAAGTGTGGAGTTATGTGTTACCCCAAACCCCATATTATAGGGTCATAGGAACATAGACTCAGATTCCAGACATCATTTAGTCTAATGCTGTTATTTTACAAATTATGAAATTGAGGGACAGAGAGGTGACATGATTTATGTAAAACCTAGAATCAGAGAACCTAGATTCAATTCCTGTCTTTGATACTTAATATCTGTAGAACCATGGACAAGTCACATATCATATCTCAGGTTCCTGATTTGTAAAATAAGGAGATTGGGCAAAAGGACCTCAGAGTTCAGTTACAACTCTAGGTCTAGGATGCAAGGATTCCAAATCTATCACTTTTCCAGTGCCCATTTTCTGCAATTAAAATAGGAAATTTAAATATGGTATTTTAAAAACATGATAGAAAGTAACTTCCTAGCTGTGTGACCCTGGGCAAATCAACTTAACCCCATTTGCCTAGCTCTTCCCCTTCTATCTTGGAGCTATTACTAGGACAAGAGTAATGGTTTAAGAAGAAAAAAGAACTTGCTAGAAATTAAGTATAAGAAATCAGCTCAGAATCATGTGAGTTAGTCAGTAGGTAAAAACAGCATTCCTTAACCTTCCTTTCTTATGTTTTCCTATCCCATTACTTTTCTCACCATAATTTCATTATTAGTATAGTTATTTTTGTTCTAATGTGATATTTATATCATAGAAAATGCAATTTGATGTTAAATGAAGTGTTAAGTATGAGTTTTCTGATTTATTAGATCTTATTAGCATTTCAATGACTGGCATGCGTATGCTAATGATTAAAAAATATATCTATTGAGCAGGGTAAAAGATGTCTATATGTCTTAATATAAATTACCTGTATTTTCAGTATTGTATGGAAACTATATTGCATGAAAGAACTTGTTTTTTGAAATTCCCATTTGGTTAAAAAAATTCATATATTTTAAATGATTTTACCTGATCCCTTTCTATACTAATGGTATAGACAAATCCCTCAACATAGGAGTCTCCTTGGTTTTGTGAACATTTTTGTGATCCATTTAAAAATGGTAATAGTCACAATGATTTAAAGCTTAGAGTTTATTTATAATACTACTTTGTTTCAATAAATATAGGACTCACCATTTCAAAGAATGTCTCATTCCATTGTTCTCCATCCTACTTACCTTGAGGGATGTTTAAATTAAGAGTCACTGACATAACTGCTGGCCCAAATTCATAGAGGTTGAATCCCTTCTAAACTGGGTTATTATATTTAGTCTAGATACCATCCAAATGCCTCTAGCTGATCAGTCCCTGGAGATTCTCCTGTCTCTTAGCCTATCTTTGGCAGATGTTTTCTGTAATAATTCTCAAGGTGCTATCAGTAGAGAGATTTCTCCAACTCCCTAAAGACATGCTTCTGTGAAGGTGGCTCATGAGTGTCTTCACACTGGCAATAGAAGGGGGGGGGGACTACAAGCTATAGGGTTCATCCTCAATAGAAAAGGAGAAAATGTAATCATATCAGTAACATGCTTTATCCTACATGGTACAAAACATGAGGATACTTAGTAAAATATTACAGAATCCTTTTATTTATCTTTCTAATCTCTCCAAACTTCTAGGACAGAGTTTAATAAGTGATTATTGGGAAAAAAAGAGCGTGCAATTTGATTCTTTAAATTATTCCTTTGTAGTACCATGCATATACCAATGATTTAAGTTGATATTAAAAATCGACATTTATATAATGTCTATTATCTCACTTGAGCTTCATAACAACCTTGTGAAGTAGGTACTCTACTATAGGTGTTTTTACACCCAAATTACAGATGAGGAAATTGAGGATAATATATATTGTATCCTGTCTATGTTTGACAAGTGAATGTGTCAGAAGTGAGATTTGAAAGGTCTTCTCCTCTCCTCTCCTCTCCTCTCCTCTCCTCTCCTCTCCTCTCCTCTCCTCTCCTCTCCTCTCCTCTCCTCTCCTCTCCTCTCCTCTCCTCTCCTCTCCTCTCCTCTCCTCTCCTCTCCTCTCCTCTCCTCTCCTCTCCTCTCCTCTCCTCTCCTCTCCTCTCTTCTCCTCTCCTCTCTTCTCTCCTCTCCTCTCCTCTCCTCTCCTCTCCTCTCCTCTCCTCTCCTCTCCTCTCCTCTCTTCTCCTCTCCTCTCCTCTCTTCTCCTCTCTTCTCCTCTCCTCTCCTCTGTCTTTGTCTCTGTCTCTGTCTGGCTCTCTCTCTCCCAGAATTGCTTTGAAGATGTTCTATCCACAGGGAAACCTGCCCAAACATCGTATTACATTAAAAAAAAAGAATTTCAAGTGGGAGGAAATGCTAATAAGTAGTAGGGAAGTGATCTGGGGTTAGATGAGAGACAGAATGAAGAAAAGTTTCACATTGAAGGGGCTATCTGAGCTATATTTTGCAGGAAGTGAGAGTTGAATGTGATCAGATAGACAGGGATCACCCATGAAAAGACATAGTGTTTTAAGATGGAAAGAGAAAATAACTAGCTGACCATTTTTCTTGGATCAGAGATTTGAGGAAGGAGAGTAATTTAAAATAATACCAAAGTGAAAGGGATTACAACATAGCAAATACGGTTTGAACTTAAATTCTATTCATCTTCATACCTTATATGAAAATATTTGTTGATCAGCTTATCCTTTCATGTGTATTTTAGTATATACTTTCATTGTCCATTCCCCCTTCAGTTATTTCTATAACAGAGGCCTTTTTGTGTATTCTATGATTTAATCAGGTTACCTTTTTTTTTTTAAAATATCACATATTCATCCACAAGAAGCTCACATCTTGTTACTAAAGCATAATAATGTTATTATCAAGGTGCTGGACCTTAAGCATCATTCTCTTTTTAGAATGGAATATAGCCAAAAAGAAAAGCCACTATAAGTATGGTTTCCAGTGAAGGCTTGATTATAGTATACAGATATTTTTACTACCATGTTGAATTCTGCTGCCACACCATTCATGGCCTAGCCCATTTTCCCAGAATTTTTGGTGTCAACTTGTGGGTTCTTCCCAAGCTGCCAACATTATTGACAGGTTAGGCTATTCAGTATATTTCTCACGGATACTACAAAATGAAAAAGAAACATTCAGTAACAGAATTTTTCTGGCAGTTTGTGGTAGAGTGCAGAAAACTTCAAAATTAAGATGGTTCTCATATTTAATAGTTAGTGTTGAATATTAATTTGATCCAGCAGCTAGCTAAACTAATATGGCCCTACTTTTATACTGACTTAAGTTTCAGGACTAAAGGGATATTTGTGTGACCAAAGCAAAAAGATAAGCAGCATTGCATAGAAATACTAATTAAAATTTTAGCAAATGTTTGGTTGATCTTCTGATCATATACCTCTTAATAAAGAGCATCTTATGCTAATCTCCTAAACTGTGTACAAAGAGAAAACTTTTTTCAAGTACTTGATTTGAAAATGAGTGGTTATATATATATATACATATATATATTTAACAGAGCTCATGATGTACTTTAACAATGTATTATGAAAAACTAAATTATAAATATATATGCCATTGTAACTATGTAGAACAAAGTTAGATTCGTGTATAATGAAAATAAGATAATTCTTTTATGGCCTTGTATGATGGAAGTTTGAAAGTTAATAAACACATTTTTCCACTTTAAACAAAACAAAATAAATAAATAAAATAAAATAATACCAAAGGCATCAGGAAGAAGATAACAGAGTACAGGCAGCAGCCCAGCTGAATTGTCTCAACATTCCCCTCCAGACAACTTTAAAGTAACTCTTTAAGCCAAATTTTGGAGTAACAGAGTCAACAAAAACTCAAAGTGAGACATTTTTCCAGAGGTTGTTGGAAAGTGAAATTTATGATACCAGAGTGGGAGTTTGCCTAGAGTGAGCCACAACACCAGGAGGTATCTGACAGCTGAGACAATAGCAGTAGCTTTGGGAACTCTCAGTCCGGAAATAGTAAGAGTGTTGGAGAACTAGACAGAAAGAGACTTCAGAGATCCTTTACTGACAATGAATATGGCACTTAGTGGCAGTTCTGTTGCTCATACACAGTTCTGGTTATAGTTCCAGGATGGAGAGCATACTTAAGGTCCTATCATAAGAGAACAAGGGCCCTAGTTGCCAGGTTCAAGGTAAAAAGGAACACTGGCACTTATGACTACAAAAGAATAGAAATCTTTTCACAGTTCCAGGGTCAAGAGGAGAAGTAGCACTTGCAACTGCAGGGAAGAAGAAGGAGCTCTTCTTGGGTAAGGATAAGAATGAAGACAAACAGAGTAGTAACCAATTTCTGTCTTGATCACACCATCTTGGAAGCACCCACAACTTTTAGACCACCAAAACTAATTCTGAAGAGTAGTATGAAAAAGCCTAAAGCTTGGGAAAATGACTTATCACCCCTAGGTGAGCATAACTCAACTATATCATGAAGTTCAAAGGAAATAAACAGGCTAGAATGATTGAAAAAATAACAAGTAAAGAATCTGACCATAAAACACTATGGTGGCAAGGAAGACCAAGGCATAAACTCAGGAGAAGATAATAATGTGACAAAAGATACAAACAGAGCCTCAAAGAAAAATGCTACTTGAAAACAAGAATTCCTGAAAGAGTTCAAGAAAAAATGAGTGGTAGAGGAAAAATTGGGAAAACAGATGGAAAAAGAGATTGATATAAGAAAACTATGAACAAAGAATTAGCAGCTTTGTAAGAGAAGTATCCCCCAAGAAAATGAAAAAAATAATAATACATTAAAAAAACAGAATTGGCCTAATGATAAAAAGACATAAAATTTCACTGAAGAAAAAAAAACTCCTTATAAAGCAGAGTAAATCAAATGGAAAAGGAGATACAAAAATTCATTGGAGAAAATAATTCCTTTAAAATTAGAATTGGGCAAGTGGAATCTTGAGGCATTAAGCAACAAAAACAATAAAATAAAGTCAAAAGAATTAAAAAATAGAAGAAAATATGAAATACCTCATAAGAAAAACAACTGACCTGGAAATAGTTGAAGAGTTAATATAAGAATTATTAGTCTACCTCAAAGTTATGATTTTTTTAAAAAAGCCCAGACATCATATTTTAAGAAATTATAAAGGAAAACTTCCCCAACATCTTAGGTCTAGAAGGCAAAATAGAAATGGAAAGAATTGATATCATCTCCTAAAAGAGATCCCCAAATGAAAACTCCCAAAAATATTATAGCCATATATAAGAAATTTATCATAATTAGTGCAGTTAGAAGGAATCTGCATAGGCAGATGATATGAGTATGAGTTGAATATGTTGAAGTGATCTCTAAAAAAAATGAAGGGTATAAAAATTAAATTTAATCTCAATAATAAAATATTATATTTTAAGGGATTTATTAATGATCATTAGAAATCAAGGAATAAAGAAAACACAAAATCAAGACCACATGCCCATGACTGATTAGCCCATTTCAAAATCCCTGCACTTAGCTTACCATCACCACCATGCTGGCTACAAGCCTAAGAGGACCACCCACTTGCTAATATCCTCTGTCTACAGGAAGTACGTAATGACAGGAAATCAGTGAGCTCCCGGGAAATGTAGTTCTTTTTTAGAGTAACGGATTTTCAATTATACATCCTCCACCCCACCAGATCCGTGAAAGACTAGCCTCTCCAACGGATCTTGTAAACATAAACAACTTTGAAATTGCAATAATTTGGGGATAAAAGGAAAAGAGAAGAAAGCCAATGATTGCTAGATGCATTGACAAAAAGCCAGTTGGGGGCAGTCCTCTTTGGTATAAGAATATACATACAAAACAAATGCATTCAACTCCACACAGTTCAAATCATCACATCCCAAAGTTCACTCTGGATCTTCTGGTGCAGTGTGTGGTCTGTGGAGGCATCTTTATGGTTCCTTCTCCAAGCAGTTCACTTTCTGGATTCAGAGAGACCGCATATTTCTTAACCTAAAATTACTCTCAAAATAATTTAAACTTTGCATTTTAGAATAATAATAATAACACATTCTCCCCTGAAGAGGGTGTTTAAAAACAGAGGGATTACTTAGGGATACATGGCTGAGTTATGAGGTATATGAATCAATTGGCAAGAGAAATCAAAAACATCAAAAAAATCCAAATAAAAGAGAAAATATAACTTCTGGATAAAATATAGACTATCAAAGCCTTATGTGTAAAAATTCTAAGTAAAATAAAAATAAGTTTATAACAGGTCCTTGAATTAGGGTCCAATTAAAGTAATTTCTTATCCCACAAGTCTGTAGGACAAAATGCAGTAATATTTCACTTATCCATTTACAGCCAAGACTGCAGGAAGTTGGCATACTATAAAAGAGAAAAGGGACTAGATTATAGGAGCAAATGAGAGCCAGAAAGAGGCCAAGAGGACTGCCCATTCACAAATATTCTCTGTCTGCAGGAAGTACATAATGATAGGAAGTCAATGGGCTCTCGGGGAAATGTAGTTCTTTTTTAGGGTAACAGATTTTCAATTATTTGAGGGTTAAGAAAGATGAATATATTGGGAAAAGGGGAAAGAGACAGGTAGAATGGGAAATTTTTTTTTCTCACATAAAAGAGGCTCACAAGGAAAAAACTTTTATAGTGGAGGGTAAAATGGGATGGTGGCAAGCAATAGTTGAGTCTTACTCTCATCAGAATTGGTTCAAAGAAAGAAAAAATATATATTTATATACATAGATGTTGTTGTACTGGAAATGTGCTGAAAAAAGGATGAGGATGGGAATGGTAGGGAAAAGAATGGGAAGGAATGGGAAAGGAAGGTAACTGGGTCACCCCATCCCCAGTAGTGAAATTAATTTAAGCTGAGCCATTTAGAGGTAGGCTAGGGTACAGAACAAAATCAGGCTAGACTTCAAAGATATTTACCTAGGTTTATTTAGAGTTTAAGAAAAGGCTAGGGGTTAGATCTATAGAAAAAAAGTAGTTCAGTGGGGGGGGGGGGGGAGGGTGAAGAGGAGGGGCAAGACTCCCTGGAGAAAAAGGTTATTCTCTCTGGAAAAAGGTAAAGGTGCTCTGTAGAAAAGGCTCTTGCTCTTTCTGGAGAAAGGGCATTCCTCTTGTTCTGGGAAAAGGGTACTCATCTCCTGTTCTGGGGAAAATGCTGCAAACCCTTGCTTCTCTCTTTTATACTTTCTTAGACACCTCCCACAAAGGAAGTGGGATGTATCTGAGGAAGTTGAGGTAGAGAGTCCTGGGAAATGTAGCCTCCCAGGGTTTAGAGCCATTCCAAAATACACAATGTAGATATGTTAAGTATATAGATATGTATGTATGTATAGATATGCATATATATGCATGCATTGTATATGTACTCATACGTGTATGTGCATGTGTGTATATACAAATTCAGTTGAGTTGAGAAATTTATTACTGAATAGGGAATTAGGAGGGGAAGGTGATAAGATATATGGGGAGAGTGACAAAAGGTGAGGTGGGTTAAGGGAGGTGAGGGTTAGAAGCAAGACAGACTTTTGAGGAGGGACAGAATAAAAAAAGACAAGAAGAATAAACAGAAGAAAATCAATTGGATGGAGAAAAATACATAATAACTGAATGGGAATGGGAGGAGCTCACGCATAAAATGGAAGTAGATAGCAGAATGGGTTAGAAATCAGAATCTAATCATATGTTGTTTATAAGAGACACACTAAAAATAGAAAGACATACCTAATGCTAACAAAAAGGGCTGGAACAGAATCTAAAGTACTTCAGTTGAAGCAAAAAAGGCAAAATGATCAATGATGATCTTAGACAAACCGAAAGTAAAAATAGATCTAATTAAAGAGATAATCAGGGAAACTACATTTGGCTAAAAGATACCATAGACCATGATGCAATATCAAAATTTTCATGGCAAGTTTTTCTGATAAAGGCCTCATTTCTCAAATATACAGGGAACTCAAATTTAGGAAAACAAGAGCCATTCCTCAATTGATAAATGGTTAAAGGAAATAAGTAGGAAGTTTTCACAAAGCTATCTGTGGTTATATGAAAAATGTTTTAAATAATTATTGATAAGAGAAATACATATTTTTTAAAAACTCTGATGTACCACCTTACATCTACTGAAAATGATAAATGCTCGAGAGGATTTGGGAAAATAATGAACTCTTGGTAGAGTCATGAGCAGTCTCCATGCTGGAGAACAATTTGGAACTATGCCTAAAAGACTACAAAACTGTGGCCAAGCAATACCACTACTTGGTCTATACCCCAAAGAGATCAAAGAAAAAGGAAAAGGACCTATTTGTCCAAAACTATTCATCAATTGAGAAATGATTGGTCAAGTTGTGGCATATAATTGTAATGGAATAGTCATTTTCTATAAGAAATAATGAGGGGACATATTTTTTTAATATGGCAAGACCTATGTAAACTAATGCAAAATGAAATGAGAACCAGGAAACTATTATTCACAGCAACAACAATGTTGTAATTATAGCCAATTGACAAAGATTTGGCTACTCTGATTAAAACTGATCCAAGACAATTCCATGAACTTATTGCTTTGTGCCTCCAGAAAAAGAACTGATGAATTATGAGTGCAAATTGAAGTCTAATTTTCTTTCTTTTTTGTGATTAAGTTAATTTGGAAACATGTTTTGCATTATTTCGCATGTATAAATGATAAAGTTTTAGTTCCCTTCTGAGTGAGGGAGGGAAGTGTGAGAGGCAGGGAAAGAATTAAGGAGAAGAAAATGTTACAAATAAATAATATTTTAGAACATCATTTTGGTAGCCATATGTAACATAAATTGAAGAAGGGGAGAAGTCCAGTGCAGAGGACTGTTTTTTCAGTTGTTATAATCATATCTGACTCTTCATGACCCCATTTGATGTTATCTTGGCAAAGATGCTGGAGTTGTTTCCCCAGCTCATTTTACAGATGGGGAAAATGAAGCAAAATGACTTGCCCAGGGTCACATAGCTAGTAAGGACCCAAAGCTACATTTGTATAATTCCAAACTGTTGAATTCAGTTTTTCTACTTAATTCTTCTATCCTCTTCAATTTTATTGATGAATTCTTCTCATTGATTTCCAACAATTTTTAATTTAGTATTTCTCTCCATCATTACCCCTTCCTTATATTTTATTCTTTTGTACTTTTTTAATGCTTTGTACAAAGAAAGAAGATGACAGACAAAGAGAGAAATCTCATCAAATGGATAATCTATAATTGAAGGGGTATATTACTATTCTTCTCCCCATATTCTGTTTACCCAGCCCAGAAACTGATCCTCTGATTTTAATACTTTATTTCTCTCTCTTTTTTTTAAACCCTTACTTTCTGTCTTGGAACCAATGGTTCCAAGGCAGAAAAGTGGTAAGGGCTAGGCAATGGAGGTCAAGTGACTTGCTCAGGGTCACACAGCTGGGAAGTGTCTGAGACCAGATTTAAACCTATTACTTCTCTCTTTTAATTCCCTATCTTCTTAATGATCCACTCTTCTAAAGGTGAAATTTGTTTTGCTTGTGTTTATTCCATTCCTAATTTTATCTTTCCTCTTGTATTCCAATCTTCCTATCCTCTCCTATTTTTCTGTTGAATGTTAGAGATTTTTATATCAAACTCTTGGTTTGGGCACATAATGGTATAAGTGTATATGTGTTCAATAATCCCTTTTTTTGTATAGAAGGACTTGTTTATGAACTGTCGGTTCCCCTCACTTAATCTTTCATGCTTATATACCCTTGTTCTAAAGTATTTTCTATGCAGAAAGTAGTTATGCAAAATCATAAACTCTTCTCCATCTTCATTTTCATTTATGTATCCCCTTTCTCTTTTTTCTCTTACAAATAAAAAATAAAAAGCTATAACAACAACAAAAACTATACTCATTGTGTTCTGTGCTTTTTCTTGGTTAACTCTCTCTATGACCCCTGAATACAGTGGAATTCTGAAGGGACATTTCTCCCCTTGATCTATTTTCTCTTTTTCAAATCAGTTTTTTAAAAATTGATAGGTCTCTGATATTTTCTTCTCATCAATATTTTCACTTTCATCTCATAATTCTTACTGCCTCCTGGAGTCATGGAGCTCTTTTTACTCTGAGTGTAATTTTTCAGGAGATCATTTTTTAGTTAAGAATTTTCACATTCTATTCTTTAAGTTGTTCTATTCTATTTTTTTCCTCATATTTTATTTATAATCCTACTTTTGATCTCTTGTTTCATTTCTTCCAGTCACTCTTGTAGTCCTTCTAACCAAACCAGTTTTTTTTTTGTCAGAATTTCTTGAACCTTTTGTGGATTTTTGCTCATAATCTGTTATCTCTTAGATTGTTCTTAATCAAGTGTGTTTCTCCATTGTGCTGCTATTTTTTTCTGCTTACTAATATGTTTAACTCGAATTTGATAGTCCTTTATGCTCTAGCCTCTCACTTATGACAAAATTATCAGTGGATTGATTAGTCCCTCTTTGGTCCACTTCCTCTGATAGTTCTCAACCAGATGGCTAGTGATGGGCTTCACCCTATGTCTCTATCCTGGCTAACCCTGATGGATGTTAGAGATCATGCTGGTCTCAAGCCTCTTGTTGAGATTCCCAACAAGAACAATTGTAAATAAACTGCAAATGCAAACCATTCTTTTATATACAATAAAGTAGCTACATCAGGATATTCAGAATCTCAAGAGGGTTCATGTTGTTAAATGACAGTTATTTGCCCAAGAAGTAATTTGAAAATAAGGGCTACCTATATGCTATTTCTCCTCATTCTCTCCTCAAAGTTGCCCTATCTATCTATTAAACACACACACACACACACACACACACACACACACACACACACACACACACACTGTACTAGTCTTTTTAAGTTTTCCCCAACATTTTCAGATCAAATTTTTCCCTTAGGAAGTATCTTGAGAAACTTACTCCAATGAAGGTATAATCTTGGTTTAATGGGGAAATAACCCCTAGAATTTGTCTTGGCCTCACCATTTTTAATTTGTAACTTGGACTCTCTCAGCTCTTTTTCGTTCATTTATAAAATAAAGGACTAAAACGGGTCATCCCTATTATCTTTGACACCTGTAATATTCCCCAAGTATAAGTATAGAAAATGTCCTTTAAATTTTAAATGGGAACAAAGCCCCTGTTCCATTTAAGTTAAATAGATGAATGTCTCAAAAAGAATTTGAAAATAAGAAAGTCTTCTGCAAAAGAAAAGTAACAGAGTTCATAAAACAGTAAAGGATAATTCCAGAATGTGGACAATCACTTACAATATATCACTTACTGCACACTGGATTTGGATGCTTCCTTAGCCTACTCAAAAGAATAGTCCATTTAAAGACAGGAAATATGGTTGGAATAGTGGAAAGAATACTGAGTTAGGACTCAGGATGGCTAGAAGATTCTAGAACTGATTTTGTTATTAGTTCAGTAGTTCAGTCCTCCATATATGTTTGCTCTTCTCTGAGCATCATCTTCAAACTATGGTGGGAAATTGAACTGCATGATCTTTAAGGCCCTTTTCAATTCTGACAATTTTTGGTAAAGTTATTTCTGAACTATTATATAATATTTTCTGTAGTCAGTTAAAGTATGGGATGAACAATTTTTGTTTGCTAGATTGAGGCGAGTAATGGACATTTAATGCTACTCTATCCACATAGGGAAATGCTCTTCATCATACTGGAATCAATGTAAAATGTGTGTATTGTCTAAGCATGTGCAGGGAACAGACTGAAGGTAGATGAGTCTGGGTGGAAGATCATTCCAGTCACAATCATCTTAAATGCCTTACGAAACCAAGGATAAAACATCCCATAAATTATTGGATTGAAGGTGGAATTGAAGTAACCCAACCAGAGGAAAGCATTGTATAGATCTTCAGGAGTAGTGAAGTTAATGTATGGATCTGTGATAGTAAGGACAAAAAATGGCAGCCAGCACAGAACAAATACCCCCATGACTATACTCAAAGTCTTGGTGGCCTTGCTTTCTTTCTTAGACAAGGCTTTCTCTTTGACTTTCCCATGGGCTTGCTTCAAATTAGGAAGAGTATCAATCTGCTTGGCATGCTTCCTGGCTACAGAAAATATGTGTATGTAAACTCCCACCATTACTGTACCAGGGAGGAAAAAAGATATGAAGGATGACAATGTTCCCCAGAATTTGTTAAATATTAGAGTACATAGACCTTCACAGTCAATTGTTGCCATAAACTCTTCAGCACCAATGATGTTGAACTCTGAGAACACAAGACCAAAGGCAAAGAAGATTGGGATGGACCAACTGATGAACAAAAAGACCTGGATTACTGGAATGGTGATTTTGGTGACATAATGTAAGGGCTGACACACGGCATAGTAGCGGTCTACTGAGATGAAACAGAGGTGGAAAATGGAGGTGGTACTGAGCATGATGTCAAAACAACTGTGCATTTTGCAAAAGAGCCTTCCAAAGTACCAGCAGGCTTCAATGGATCTGATCATGCTGAAAGGCATCACCACACAACTGAGCAGAAAGTCTGTTGTTGCCATGGAGAGGATCAGGAAGTTGGTTGGAGAGTGAAGCTGCTTGAAGTGGGAGATGGAGATGATGACCACCAAGTTTCCAAGCATCGTCATCACTATGGCACTAATCATGACCATGTACATGACCCAAACACTAATGGCAGGCCTTACATGTCTAGGGCAGGAATTGTTAACAAAGTCAAAGCAATATTGCACTTCTGATGGATTCCAGAGGTCAGGAGAATTCATTGTCCAAGTCCTAAGGAATTGTCTCCTTTTCAAAACTGCAGGAAATCTATTTCTGAGGGGAAAGGGGGTTGAAGGTGGAGTTGGGAGAAAGCAAATAACATCAAATAAATGAGTGTGATTTGAGCATAGAAGCCTATAATTACTGACAGTTTCAAACCAATTTGACCCTTATTCTTAACCAGAATAATTAGCCCCCAAAGAATAGTCAACTATAACAAGAGTTACACAGATCATCCTGATAGATGAATAACAATAATTATGCAAGTCGCATTTAAGAATGCCCAGAGTTCTTCAGAAAGATGAAGTTATTTTAATGGGATTCCATTCCACTCCTATCTCCATGCCTTTGCATAGCCTATCTCCTTTGCCTGAAATTCCCACCCTTCTCACTTCTACCTTTTACAATGTGTGCCTTCTTTTAAAGCTCAATTAAATCACTACTTCTGACAGGAGGTCTTTTCTTGATTAAGAATCCAAGACTTTTTAAAAAGTGAGTTTTTATTTATTTATTGTAAATAAGACCCTCACCTTCCATCTAGGAATCAATACTGTGTACTGATTCTAAGACAGAAGAGTGGTAAGGCTAGGAAATGAAGGTCAAGTGACTTGCCCAAGGTCACACAACTGGGAAGTATTTGAGGTCAAATTTGAACCCAGGACTTCCTATCTCTGGGCCTCACTTTAAATCCACAGAGCCACCCAGCTCCCACCAAAAAGTGAGTTTTTAGATGAGCTAGTAAACTATTCAAGGAAAATCTCATATTGCATTTGTCCCTTGGAATTCCTACTTTGAAAACTTGGAAGTCAAAGAGAAATGTAGTACTGTAATGATTTGAAGTAGACTCGTTTCTTTTCTTTTTTTATATAACAGTCAAATTATTAAAGAATGAGGAAAAACATGTCAATTAGTACCTTTCATGAATTTAATTATTTAAATCCCTTGACAGTTAGATTCATGACTAGAAAGTTTGGGATGTAGGTTAATGTGAATAAATATCCTTGCCATGTAGATGTAATTTACTACTTCTTCCCTCATCTGGTTTAGGGCACAAACTACTGGCCTTGAAATAAGATAACTTCAGGAGTCTACTCTCACATATAGTTAGTTAGACATTGTCATCAATAATGAGTAAGGTAGCAGTGCTAAGAACCAAACAGTATTGAAAGGAAGCTGAAGGGTGCAGCCAAACCAATATGCTTGGGCATAAAATACACATGTATGTCTAGAGGAGTAAATTAAGAAATTTCTTTGTTAAGCTAAACAAGTGTTATGTACCTTTATGTACAATTGTAAGAGCCTTGTTTCTGGACTTTGCCTCTCATTGGTCCCCTCTGGTAATATTATGCTCCTATCTTTGATCCTTTTTGTGCTCAAGATGTTGCTGAGCATCTCTGGTCCTTCAGCTCTATGCCTGTCTTCCAAGTTAGTACACATGATGATTCTGCCTTCTATCTGTCCAGAACTTTGCCAGCTGATATTTACCCATTATCTAGGCTCCCAGATCAAGAAGCTTTCAATAAGTTGCATGGAACCTAGTCAGTCATAGTCCATGAAGTATTAGGGTCTATAACCTGACCCATTCAGCACTTTCTTACCAACAGAGGAATTGGTGGCTATGGAGTTCTTCAATAGCAATAATTAAAGGTTCTTACCCATGGGGCAGCTACATGTCTCAGCAGATTGAGAGCCAGATCCAGAGACATAAGGTCCTGGGTTCAAATCTGGCCTCAGATACTTCAAGCTGTGTGACCCCGAGCAAGTCACTTAACCCCCACAGCCTATTTCTTACTGCTCTTCTGTCTTAGAACCAACACATGGTTTTGAATCTAAACTGGAAGGTAAGGGTTTAAATTTTTTTTCAAAAAAGTTCTTGCCCAGACTACCACTTTAGTTGAATCTAGACCATGTAATGACCTAGAAATTTTTATTATTGAGTCAACTAGTAAGGAAATAAAATTTTATTTTTCACTGAGGGTTATAGACCTAAACCCCCTTTCCCCCCAACTCCCCTTTCCCCCGCAGCCGCCAGAGCTGCAAAACAAAAGCAGCTGTTCCACCTGACACTGGACACTGCTATTTCCCATGCTGTGACCTGACAAATCCATGATGGATCAGTGATCTGAATTTATACTGCCTGTATCATGCTAAAAACTATACAATAATGGGAACCTGCTGCTCCCTACCCTGAAATAGCCAGTGACATTATTCCCATATTACCTAATCCCTACACCCCTAACTTTCCCAAAGCCATAAAGATCTATGTCTCCCCCTGCCCAATTGAGACTCTTTACTAGCTCTCTTCACTTTGGATCTCCCTTTTGTCTGAATCTCCATACTCTGGTCTCATATTATCTCTTGTGTTGGACCCCTGTCAGCCAGGACTGACAGAAGGGCAACTAGATGGCTTAGTGGATTGAGAATCAGATCTACAGGGGAGGTCCCAGGTTCACATCCAGCCTCAGAAACTTCCTAGCAGTGTCACCCTGGACAAATCACTTCACCCCCATTGCCTAGCCCTTACTGCTCTTCTGCCTTGGAACCAAAAGACAGTTTTGATTGTAAGACAGAAGATTAGGGGTTTTTTAATGATTAAATTTTAAAAATTTTGAGTTGGGCATCTTTGTGGAGAGAATTAGCATTTCAAATGAATGCTCTCACCAAATTTCCCCTATGAGCCAGATATACCTGAATTTAAAACAATTCTTTTACATAGACTCTGGAAGCTCTATGTTCTGTGACAACATACCTAATGACCCCTTAATTTACAGAGAAGACTACCCATTGAACCAAACCTTACCTCATATGAGAGAATTTCATGTCTTGCTTTATTTGCTAACCAACAGAATTAATGATATCAAGAAGTGAGGCAACTCACTGTGGAAAAGATAGTTCAGCACTATTCATGTGCAGTGAGATGACACACTATATAGAGAGCATGAAGTGGAGAAGATCTCAGTTCAAATCTGGTCTCAGACTCTTACTAGCTGGGCAAGTCACTTAACCCTATTTGCCTCAGTTTCCTCATCTGTAAAATGAGCTGGAGAAGGAAATGGCAAAACACTCCAGAATTTTTGCCCCTCAAAATCCCCCCAAACCAACAACAAACTTAAATGGAATCACAAAGGATCAGACATGAATGAAATGATTGAACCACAGTAACACTCTTGTGCTAGCCTAGAACTTTCTGTGACATTAACCAATCTTCATTGTTCTACCTATAGAAGGCTTAGCAAGTCCAATTCAGAATGAATTGACAATTAAAATGCCAGAGATCTTTCTGGGTCTCCTCAAACAGTGCCTTTAGAAAAACACATACCTCAACTCTCAACTGGGTAGACCAGAGAGTCCCCTTTCTGCTCAAAATTAAACTTTTCTTTTTACACACAATTTTTTCCATGGATTTAAAATACATTTCTCTTTCCGACTTTCCTCATGTGTTCATGTGTGTGCACACACATACATACAGACACATACATACACACATTCACTCACTTCTGCTATCCCAAATTTACCAGTAGTAAATGACAACATAGGCATTGGAGGTGGTATTGGATGAACTGCAAGAGGTATTAAAAGTAACAAGAAAATTTGGTTTTGGGTTTTGTTTGGTTGTTTTTCTTGTGGTTATTGTTTTGAGCAGTACCTATGATTCAATGATGTAAAAAGCTTCTTGCAAGCAAACTCTCATTATAAATGAAGGTGTCCCTTTTAGACAACTTACAGTATTAAAGAATTGTCTATCTGGTATACCAAGAGGTTAAGCAATTTGCCCAGGGTCACTTGACCAATATTCTTCAGAGATAATTTGAACTCAAATCATGACTGCAAGGTTGGTTACCTGCTACTTCATTACAGGAATTATTGTTCCCATTTTATTATATAGGAGCAAAGTGAGACTCAGAAAAGTTTTCATAAACCAGAGATTTAGAGCTAAAATTAATTTGAGAGACCATGAGTCCAATTACTTCATTTGACAGTTGAGAAAACTGAGGCACAGAGAAATTAAATGATTTGCCCATAGTTTCTCAGCTAAAAGGGTCAAGAACAAGATCTGAACAGGCATCTTCCTGATGCCATATCTAGATTTCTCCCCCAACTATTTCTTTCTCTTTCTTTTTCCCTTTTTTTCCCCTCTCTATCTATTTCTGTCATTGTATTTCATTTCTATACCACATTGTGTCCAGCTAGGTGATTGGGCTCAAGCTTCATGGAAGGAAGGAACAAACGAACGAACGAATGAAAGAAGAAAGGATAATCTTTATCTGGCTTTTTCTGATATTCTTTATTATTTTTACCAAAATACCTTTTCTGAATTATTTACAGTATTTGTTTTTCTAGAAACCTATTTAGCAACTTTTATTGAAACTATCAGCCATGTAGGTTACTGCTTGCTCAAAAAAATTCATTATTTTCAGTTCAGTCTCTTCCTCCTGTCTCAACACTTACCCCCACTGAGAAAGCAAGACACACAAAATTTTGATGAATGAGAATTCTCAAGCAAAATAAATTTCTCCATTAGGTTGCTTCTATTTTTTGTGGCACAGTGGATAGACAGTGTGCTAATTCTGGAGTCAGACAAATTTATTTGATCGAGTTCAAATCTGGCCTCAGGTATTTACCAGTTGTGTGACCCTGAGCAAGTCACCTAACTCTAGAGATTTGCCTCAGTTTCCACATATATAAAATGAGCTGGAGAAGGAAATGGCAGACCACTCCAGTATCTTTTCAAAGAAAACCCCAAATGGGGCCAAAAAGAGTTGGACCAAATTAAAAACAACTGAATGACAAAAAAAAATCTTCTTAAAAAGATGTTCAGTGTTTCTTAGCCATTTCCACTCTGAATTTTAAGTTTCATCTGGAAAAACTATATAATTCTTGTTTTAATGAAATATGATTTTTGTAACTTTTAGAATCTCTTTCTGGAGTTTCCATGTTCTCCTTCCAAATCCAGTAACCCTTCTAATGTTTATTTTCATCAAATAAAAAACAGCAGCTAAATATGGTAATTAGCTGAAGTGATATAAATTAAAGGCAAAAAAACAGGTAGGAATCTTTTATGGATCTTTCCTCAGGTAATGCAGTTATTCTTCTCCTTCCTATTCCTTGTCTTCTTTTACTCCATCATTATCTCATCATGATGTTTTGTGAAGAAACTAACATAAGAATTTGGTTTCGAAAGTAATATTGTCCAAAGAAAAAGCAGTACAATCAGGCATTAAAAGTTATTATACTTCAAATCCATTGGATCTTTTTAGTATTTCCATGAGAGAATATATTCTAATGAATTTTCTAACCACATTCATTAATGGTAACAATAGCTTGTTTCCAATATAGTTTTTAAAATTTTAAACTATTTTTTCAAATATCTAATTTTACTAAGCAGTTGTTAATGTAAATTGAATTGTACAAGACTTAATTTTCAAAATTACTATTTAAAAATGCATTAATTTCCTTCCTTCCTTTTTTTTTTGCTTTTTCATGGAGAGGCATGAGGTGAAAGGGAGAGCATTTGGAACTGAAAAAAATTAGTTTAATGTGAAGCCATTTCTATATGTTTAGAATTAATTTAACTGATCCCTTTCTATGCTAATTTTTGTAGCATCATAGTTGTCTCCCTGATTTTGTGAATGTTTGGGCTCTGCCATTTAAAAATACATATAGTCAAAATGATTTGGAGACTGGACTTCAATTTGTGTCAATGCTTCAATAAAATAAACACAAGCCTTACCATTGAAACAAAAGTCTTACTCCACTGTTCTCCATCTTGCTTACCTTGGAAGAGGCTTCATAAAGAGTCTCTGGTACCCCTCCTGACCCAGAGTTATGGAGGATGGGCCCCTTCTAAACTGAGGTATTATATTTAGTCTACATAGCACTCAAATGCCTCTGGCTGATGGGTCCCTGGGGATTCTCATTCTCTCTCCTGACCTACCTCTGACAGGTGTATTATTTAAAAATTCTCAAGGTACTATCCAAGGGGGAGATTCCTCTGATTCCCTAAAGAGGTGCTTTGTGAAGGTAGCCCAGAAGTGTCTTTATATTGGCAACAGAAGGGGGAGACATAAGCTCTAGGGCTCATTGGCATGAGAAAAAGAAAAAATGCAGCCATATCAACATCATGCTTTACATACTTGGAAACAAACTTGAAGATACTTAGTGAAAAAAAGGGAAAAGGAACAAATAGGATAGGGGCAGCTGGGTAGTTCAGTGGGTTGAGAGCCAGGCCTAGAGATGGAAGGTCCTAGGTTCGAGGTTCGAATCTGGCCTCAGACACTTTCCAGCTGAGTGACCCTGGGCAAGTCATGTAACCCCCATTGCCTAGCCCTTAATGCTCTTCTGCCTTGGAACTATTCCATAATATTGACTCTAAGATGGAAGGTAAGGATTTATAAAAAAGAAATAAACAAACAAATGAGTAAATTTGGCTTGTTAAATTATTTCCTTTATACTATCATATATAAATTAATGATTTAAGTTTTGTCAAACAATCAATACTTATACAAGCAACAATATATACAATGCATGCATAGCAACACTATGAGGTAGACACTGTAGGTATTATACCCAATTTACAGTTGAGGAAATTGGGCATTAGATATATTAAGCTATTTTTCCATTTTCAAGAAGTGAATAGAAGTGTCAGAGATAGGATGTGAAACCAAGTCTCTTCTCTCTTCACTTCATATCTCTCTCTCTCTCTCTCTCTCTCTCTCTCTCTCTCTCTCTCTCTCTCTCTCTCTCTCTGTCTCTCTCTCTCTCTCCTAGAATTACCATGAAGACCTAAACCCTTTCATTATCCATGGGGCAGCCAATCTAAATAATCAATTATGTATAAAAGGAATTCCAGTGGGGTACTAATAATTACTAACCAGTACTAATAATTAGTAGGGTGGTGAACTGTGATGAAGTAAGAAAGGGAATGGAGAAAAGTCTAGTTTTAGGATGTATTATATGAATTATGCTTTGAAAGAAGCTAGGAATTCCTTGAGTTGAAGGTGAAGAGGAAGACAAAAACCATCTATGAAAAGACAAACTGTTGAAAAATTGAAACCAGCATAGAGAAAACAGTGAGCAAGTCTTTTTTTTTTTCTTGGAAGAAAGATTTGGGGAAGGAAAATAGCCTGAAATAAAAGCAAAAAGTTAGGTGGGAACCAGATTGAGGAGGACCTCGAAAGCCAGACTATCTGAAAACATAATTCTCAATTTATATCCATAGTCTGTTATGTCTCTACTAAGAGATAAGAAGTGTGACTAAGTTTCTGAGATCATGATTGTTATTTTGTCAATGATAACTTTTTAAATCTTTCACAGTTGTTTTACTTTGTTATATGGTAATTTTAATAAGAATCATGCTCTATTTCTGCACACTTCATTATATATCTGTTAATACAAGATTTCCCAAGTTTCTCTGAATCTTTGCCCTTATTGGAGTATATGCCTATCTCTCATTTTGAGTATTGCCAATTCAAAGGGTACACATAGTTTATTGATTTTGGGGGTGTAATTTCAAATTTTTGTATTCTATTTTCTAATCCATTCTGCCATATTCCATTTAATGAATGAATATATTTCATTCATGTTCACTATTATGATTTTTATTTGAATACTTCCCTCCCTCATTACCTCTTATATTTTAGCCTTTCTTTGTCTTTAATAATCCTTTTTATAAAGAAAAAGATGATAAAGATAAAGAATCTGATCAAAATGAACAATCTATAATTGAAGAGATCATTTCCTTTTCCTTTGCCCAGCCTCTCTTCACCAAGATCAGTAGCTGATCCTCTAATTTTAATATTTTCTTTCTTTCTTTTAACTCCCTACCTCCTTTTTGAGCCACTCTTGTGAAGATGAAATTCGTTTTGATTATATTCCCCTACTGTATTCCTACCTTCCTATCATTCATATTTTTCTGTTGAGTGTAACAGATTTCTATATCAAACTCTTGGTTTGTGTGTTCACTAATCCTTTGTCTTATATAGAAAAAGTGAAGTTCATGAGCTGTTTATTCCTATATATCCTTTATAATTATATATCTTTGTTCTAAAGTACTCCATTTATTCCAAATAGTAAATTCCTCTTCCTTCTTCATTTCCCTTAATGTATCTCTCTTCTCCATTTTATTTTTTGACTTAAAATTGGGGGTGAGGGGGAGAAAGAAAGCAATTATATTCATTGTGCCCTGTGTTTTTCTTGGTTTACTCTCTCTGACCCTTGAAGACAGTAGTATTCCGAAGGGACATTTCTCTCTTTGACCTGTTTTTCAAGTCAGTGTTTGTAAAACAGTAGGTATCAGATATTCTTTTTTATTCAGTATTTCCACTTTGATCTCATAATTCTTACTGTCCCCAGGGGTCATTGAACTCTGGTTGTTTGCTGTTTTTTAGGGAGATAACTTCCTGATTAAGGATTTTCACATTCTACTCTGTTAATTCTTATTTTCATATTTTTTCCCTCTAGGGCTTCTAACTTTTTGGACAGTAGACCAAATAGAAGAGAATAAAAGTAAACATCACCTCTTTCCTGCTTTGGTTTTATAATCCTTTTATTTTCAACCCTTTCTAAATATTTTCTGTAATTTATGTGGGTGACCAGAAAACTTCTCATCCATTTATTAGTATAATTCTGAGAACATAGTAATTTCATAGAAACTGATGAAAAATTAATCCACATATGTAAGTAACCATAATAAAGTCTATGAAAAGTGCTCTAAGAGTTAAAAATGATGTAAATTAAGAACTTCTAGGTTCAAATCTGGCTTCCCACATTTCCTAGCTGAGTTATGATGGACAAGTCATTTAACCCCCATAGTCTGGCCCTTACCACTCATCTGCCTTAGAGCCAACACACAATATTGATTCTAAGATGGAAGTTAAGGATTTTTTAAAAATGCTGCCAACACTTAGAGGAAGATGATGATCCATCTAGCTAGGAGAGCACCAGGGAAAGGTTTTAGTAGAATTGGCGTTTTGCCTGAACTAAGAAAGTTTTTTATGTATGATGAGAGGATATTCCAGGAAAAGAATGCCATAGACAAGAGGTAGAGTGTACAAACAATTTCTGGAGAATAGAAAATTATTAAGTTTGGCTAGGACATAGAGTAAATGAAGAGGCATGATAGAAAAAAAGATTAGAAAAATAGGTTAAGACCTATGCAGTGCAGGAAGTGGTGGGGGAGGGGGAATCTTGAATATCACATATTTAAGAGTTATGGTGAGTTATTGATGGTGTTTAAGGAAGGAAATAATATTATTAGTAGTTCAATAATAAAATTAGTGGTTCAAGAGATTATTCACATAGTAGAGTAGGAATGAGAAAGCCCATATCAAAGCTAATAAAGGCCTAAACTATATAGTGTGATCATGGGTACTGGAAAGGAAAGAAGGCATCCTGGTAAGGAAGAATTAACAGAACTTAACCATATTAATCAAAAATAACTGTCATGATTTAAATATAGGAGACAAGAAAAAATGATGGAACTATTTAAAAAATGGAAATCCAGAGGTGCTGGTTTATTTCTTAGGCATGTTAAGTTTGAGGTACTGGTTCTGTGTCTAATTAGAAATTAGGGCCCAAGCCTTCAGAGAGAGGGAAGAGTTAGAAATAAAATTTCAAATTATTCACAAAGAAGAATATCAAACTGTGGAAGTGAATAGAAATCACCAAGAAAGAAAACTTTTAGAAAGCAGAAAAGATGAAGGACAAAGCTTTGAGCCATATGAACCAATAAAGTATAGTATAGAGGAGGAAGAAGTGAAAAAAGGAGCAAAACAAATGATAAAAAGTAACTTACTAGTCAAAAGAACATACAATCCAACATGGGAGATAAAACATGTATCCACAATACTGTTCTGAAAGTTATCAAGTGAGAATTTGGCATCCACATCTACCTATCTTTTCTCCAGAACTTCTTTTTCTACCCACATCAATCCAGGTGGGTAGGATAGATAGAGTACTCCAAATCAACCATTTGCAGTTGCTAGTAAACTGTAAATATAAACTATTCTTTTGAATTCAATAATATCAATGTATCAGAATATCCAGAATCTCAAGAGAGTTCATCCATCTTGAGAAACATTGCAAATGACTGTTATCTGCCCTAGAACAAATTTGGAAGTATGGCCTTCTTGCATCCAATTTCTGCTTCCTTTCTCTTCTCAAAATTGCACTCTCCTATGTAAAAATTTGTTGTCTTAGACCCTCTCCAACTTTCCCAGGTCAAATTATTTTTTTAAGAAGGATTCTGAGAAACTCATTCATACGAAAATGTAAAATTGCTTTAGTGTGTGATGGGGGGGGGGGGGAATCTTCAGTTTTTGTCTTGGTCCTACTGTTTATAGCTATATAACTTAGAGTCTCTGAGCTCTTTTTTGTTCATCTATAAAATAAAAGACCAAAGCTAAGTAATTTCTGATGTGCTTTATACCTATAACATTCTCCAAGTATGAGTACATAATATGTCTCTAGTATCCTTGTTTCATTTAAAGTAGACAGAGGTATTTCTCAAATGGAATATGAGAATGAGTCTTATACAATAGAAGAGTGGCAATGTTCCCAAAATGATGGAGATATATTTCCAGAACTTGAAAAATCATGTCATATCACTTACTGGGCACTCAGTCTACTTAAGAAAATAGCTCATTTGCAGCTAGGCAGTGTGATTGATATAGTAAGTTGGTATAGTATGGTAAGAACATTGAGTCAGGACTCAAGAAAATTAGCAGATTCTAGGTCTGACTCTACCATTAGTCAGTAGCTCAACCCTAAACACATCATTTCTGCTTTCTGGGGAGACAAGGAAGAAGATTGGAGAGGCTGAACTGGATGATCTTTAAAACCTCTTTCAGTTCTGGCATTCCGTGGTAACTATGGTATTTCTGAACTACTATATAGAATTGTCTAAAGGCACATGATCAACAATTATTGAGCTTGAGACAGAATAGCAGGCATTTAATCTGCCCCTCTGGAACAATGACAGAGTGATCACCATCACAGTAGAATCACTGGAAAATCTATGTATTGTCTAAGCATGTGCAGGGAACAGATTAAGGGTAGATGAGTCTGGGCGGAAGATTGTTCCAGTCACAATCATCTTAAATGCCTTACGAAACCAAGGATAAAACATCCCATAAATTATTGGATTGAAGGTGGAATTGAAGTAACCCAACCAGAGGAAAGCATTGTATAAATCTTCAGGGGTGGTAAAGTTAATGTAAGGATCTGTGATAGTGAGGACAAAAAATGGCAGCCAGCACAGAACAAACACCCCCATAACTATGCTCAAAGTCTTGGTAGCCTTGCTTTCTTTCTTGGATGAGGCTTTTGTTTTAGCTTCTCCACCCTTCAAATTAGGAAGAGTATCAATTTGCTTGGCATGTTTCCTGGCTACAGAAAATATATGTATGTAAATACCTACCATTACTGTGCCAGGGAGAAAGAAAGCAATGAAAGAGGCCAGAACCCCCCAGAGTTTGTTAAATATTAGAGTACATAGACCTTCACAGTCAATTGCTGCCATAAATTCTTCAGCACCAATGATGTTTAATTCTGAGAACACAAGACCAAAGGCAAAGAAGATTGGGATGGACCAGCTGATGAACAAAAAGACCTGGATTACTGGAATGGTGATTTTGGTGACATAATGTAAGGGCTGACACACGGCATAGTAGCGGTCTACTGAGACAAAACAAAGATGGAAAATGGAAGTGGTACAAAGCATGATGTCACAACAGCTGTGTACTCTACAAAAGAGCCTTCCAAAATACCAGCAGGCTTCAATGGATCTGATCATGCTGAAAGGCATCACCACACAACTGAGCAGAAAGTCTGTTGTTGCCATGGAGAGGATCAGGAAGTTGGTTGGAGAGTGGAGCTGCTTGAAATGGGAGATGGAGATGATGACCACCAAGTTTCCAAGCATCGTCATCACTATGGCACTAATCATGACCATGTACATGACCCAAACACTAATGGCAGGCCTTACATGTCTAGGGCAGGAATTGTTAACAAAGTCAAAGCAATATTGCACTTCTGATGAATTCCAGAGGTCAGGAGAATTCATTGTCCAAGTCCTAAGGAATAGTCTCCTTTTCAAAACTGTAGCAGGTCTTCTATTTCTGAGAAAAAAAGGACTGAGAATCTGGGAAAGCAAACAACATCACATAAATGTATTCCAACCATAGAGACCTAGAATATTGATGGTAATTTCAAACTCATTCACCCTTATTCTCCTCTAGAATAATCAGCTCCTAAATGACAGTCAAATATAACATTGGTTTCACAGTTACAATTACCTAGATAATCCGGGCAGATGAATAACAGTAATTATACAGGTCATACAGAGAAATGTTCAGAGTTCTTCAAAAAGATGAAGTTCCTTTAAATGGCATTCCAGCTTTCATCTCCTGGATTTTTCACAATCTTTCTCCTAATCCTTTCCTTGTTAGAAATTTGAACTTTTTGCAGTCAGGATCTCTTTTTATTCTTAACTCTGGACTTCCAATCTAGCACATAATAGAAATTTAATAAAGGTTGTTGATGGATTCACCTAACTTATTTCCCAATTTATTTTATAGTGTTTTAAAATAATTTTTATTGATAGCTTTTGTTTCTTATATCACCAAATTTTCTTCTATTATTCCATCCTTTCCCCTTCCCAAAGTCATCTTATATAACACAAAATATCTTTTTAAAAAGGAAAGAAAAAAAAGAAATGAAAATTGGCAAACATTATAGAAAAAGTCTGAAAATATATGCAATGTATTATACCCATGGACTCTCCTTCTTCTACAAAGGAGTGAGGTAGAGGTGTCTTCTTCTATCTATTCTTTAGGGCCATAGTTATTCATTTTGTAATTTCACAACATTCAAAAGTATTATTTAAAGGTGGTTCTTTTTATTTACATTGTTGTCTTCATTGTATATATGGTTTTCTTGACTCTGCTTACCTAATTTTGCTTCCATTCATTTAAATCTTTTTATACTTCTCTATATTCATCATATTTGCCATTTTTAGACCAGAGTAATATTCCCTTATGTATATGTACTTTAGTTTGTTTATCTATTCCCCATTTATTAGACATTTGCTTTTTTTCCCCTAATTCAACACTATATAAAAAAGGACCATTATAAATATTTTGCTATATGTGCGGACTTCCTTCTCATCAGTGATCTCTTTGAGCATAATGGTAATTATGACTCTATGAGTCAAAGGGATTATGTATTTCAATAACTTTAGTTACATTAAAAATGGTTATGCTGATTCAAAACTCCATCAACCATTACTAGTGTGCCTATTTTCCCACAATCCCTCCAACAGTGAATTTCCCCATATTTCATCACTTTTACCAGGTATGAAGTGAAACCTAGGGTCATTTTCATTTTTAATTCACTATACTTATTTGGAGCTTTCTTTCATTTGATTGTTAATATTTTTCAATTCATCTTTTAAGATCAATTTGTTCATGTCCCTAGACCATTTATCTTCTGAAGACTGACACATATGTGCACACAATAAGCTTGTGAATATACATATATATGAGAGAGAAAGAGATAGAAAGTAACGGAGACAGAGACAAAGACAGAAAGTCAGAAATAATATATACAGAAGGAAAAATAGAGGTAGAGACATAGATACATAGGTACTTAGGTATATAGATAGATACATACATAGAGACATGGATACATAGAGACATAGATACATACATACATAGATAGATACGTGGATCCATTGAGAAACAGATACATAGATACATAGGTATATAGATAGATACATGGATACATAGAGACATAGATAGATAAATACATAGACACTCCAAGTGTGGTGTACAACAATATGAGAGTCTCATTCCTGGACTTCACTTCTCTCTGATACTTTTAGGTAATGGTACAGTCCTATCTTTGACTCTGTTTAAGCTTCAGACACTGCTGACTATCTCTGGTCATTCAATTTCACATTAGTTTTCCCAGGCTAGCACATATGATGATTCAACTCTATTTTCATAGGAATTTACCAGATGATGATATCTATTCACTTCTCATCTCCCCAGACCAAGAAAACACCAATTAGCACCATGGAACCTAGTCAGTCATAGCCCATGAAGGATTCTGACATGGCAAATGTTGCACGATTTTGCCAACCTTAACTACAGAGCAAAAGTGACTATGAAGTCGTGCAGTAGCAATTGTTGGAAATTCTTACTCAGGATGCCAAACTTTAGTTAAACTTAGATCACACAAAGACACAGGAAGGTTTGTTATGGAAAGAATTTGTAAGGAAACAAAACTTTATTGTGAGTTAGATCTCTCTGTGGTACTAACCTGAATGGATGCCCTCACCAAATTTCCCAGATAAGCCACTGATATACCTGCTGTGGAATAGGTCAGAACTATTCAGGGGAAGTGCAGGACTTTCAGTGATATAAGCCAGCCTTTGTTTCCTACCGTTAGAAGACTTGGTAAGTGTAGTAGAGAATACATTGCAATTAAAATGCCAGAGATGTTTCTGGGACTCCTCAAATATTGCCTTATAAAAATAACAAACACCTCAGCACTCAGTTGGGTAGGCTGGAGATTTCTTTCTGCCCAAACTTGAAATTTTTCCTTCACACTAGATTTTTCCCATGTGTTCAAAACATTTCTCTTTCCAACTCTCTATATATACATAAACTCAAAAATACACATACACACATATGCATACACACTCTTGCTATCCCAATTTAATAGTAATAAATGACAACTGCGGCATATGGAAATGGTGCAGAGGAATCGCAAGAGAATTACAAATGGTCAGAAAGTTTGGCTTTGAGGACTGGTTTTTTTTTGTTTTGTTTTTTTTTCTGGTGGTGGTTTTGATCATATCCATGGTTTCATTGATTTAAAATACTTATTTTAAGGAAATTTGTGACAAATGAAGACTTGTACCTTTTCTCTAACATCATCTTAAAGAATAGTCTGTAGTTTTTCAAAAAATTTTTAAAAGAAAGAATGGCCTATAAGCTGGAGTAAATGATTAAGCAACTTGTCCAGGGTCACCAGCCAATATTTTTAAAAGGCTATCTGAACACAGATATTCACAACTGTCAGGCTGGCTTGAAACACTAGGGCATACTACTTTGGTACAGGAATTATTATCACCATTTTACATATGAGAAAAATGAGACTCAGAGATGTTAGTGTATCAGAGATTTAGCGTTGAAATTAATCTGAAAGCCCTTTGAGTCCAATCACTTCATTTTACAGATGATAAAACTGAGGCACGGAGAAATTATATAATGTGTCTATAGTTTCTGAACTAATAAATGTCAGGATTTGAACATAGATCTTCTTGACTTTGTCTCTGTCTCTGTCTCTCTGTCTCCCCACCTCTGTCCCCCAGTCTCTGCCTCTTTTTATCTGTCACTGTCTGTATGTCCCTCTACCCCCTCTCCCTCTGTCTTTCTCTCTCATCCCTGTGCCACATTGCCTCCTGTTGGCTGATCTGGGCTCAGACTTCATGGAAGGAAAGGAGGGAAGAAGGAAGGAAGGAAGAAAGGAAGGAAGGGAGGGAGGGAGGAATGACCATCTCTAATTTTTTTATCTTTATTAGTTTTATGAAAATGCTTTTTCTGAAATAATTATTCATTTTTCTAAAAACCCACCTAGCAACTTTATTGGCTTTACCACACATGTATGTTACTTTTATGTATATATCTTCAGCTCAAAGTCTCTTCCTCCCACCTCTTCCTCTCACACACCTCATTTAGAAAGAATGAAAGTTTTTACAAATCTGACTACTCAAGCGAAATAAATTTCTACTTTGGGTTACTTCTATTTTTTTGACATAATTATTTCTTTTACAAAAGAAAATCTTCATACTTTATTATTATTATTATTTCCCCTCTGAGTTTTAACTTTCATTTTGAAATTTTATATTTTCCTTATTTTGATGAAATGTGACTTTTATAAGTTTTAGGTTCTCTCAACAGGGTTTCTATATTTAAAAAAAAAGTTATATACACAAATCGGGGTAGCTGGGTGATTCAGTGGATTGAGAGGCAGGCCTAGAGATGAGAGGCCCTGGGTTCTAGAGTACCCTCCTAATTTAACCCCTATTGCCTCTCTTTTGCCATTCTTATGCCCTGGAACCAATATACAGTATTGATTCTAAGATGAAATGTAAGGATTTAAAAAGAAAGTTATATGCATAGGATGGTATTTTACTACAATGAAAGAGAATGAGATCAACATGGTAGATAGAATTCTGGACTTGAATACTTGGCCTTTTATCCTGCTTCAGAATCTTACTAGCTTTTTGATCTTGGGCAAGGAATTTCAGTTCTCTGGGCCTCCATTTCCTAATCTGTGAAATAGGAATGATACTAGCACCTACTTTACAATTTGCCTTGAATGCCCTCACTGGAATAATGTATTTTGTTGCTATTTTGTTGATTAGTCTTGTCAGAGTCTTCAAGACCTATTTTGGGATTTTTCTTAGCAAATATATTAGAGGGATTTGCCATTTTGTTCTCTAGTTCATTTTATAAATGAGAAAACTGAGGCAAACAGGGTTAGGTGATTTGCCCAGGTTCACGTAAGTAGAAAGTGTCTGAGGCTGGATTTTAACTCAGGTCCTTCAGATTCCAGGGTTCTGCCACCGTATTGTCCTTAGAGATAATGCATTAAAATTACTTTAAGGTCAGCCAGCTGACTGGGTAGAGAGTCAGGCCTAGAGATGGGAGAACCTGGGTTCAAAAGGCTCTTGTCTTATAATTGATGCTAAAGAGACAGTAGGTGACCCAGTGAATGGACATCCAGGCCTAGAGACAGACCATCCTGGGTTCAAATCTGACCTCAGACACATTCTAGCCATGTAACCCCCAGGAAATCACTTAATTCCAATTGCCCTACAACTCTTCTGTCTTGGAGCCAATACTTAGTATTGATTCTAAGACAGAAGGTAGAGATTAAAAACAAAAAGGAATTGATGCTGACAAAAGGTAAGGGTTTAAAAAATGAGCTCTATAAATATTCTGTATATATAATGTATTATATATATTTAGTGTGTGTATGTATATATATTGTATTAGGTATATGTAACTATATTTTTTCCTCCTTTTAAGAAAATTATTTTCCCCTAAAATAGAGGGGAGAAATCTGATGTTGTATCCTCTTGATAGGCAATGCTCTATCATTGAAAGAATATTGGCCCTGGAGTTCCCATTCTGGGTTTCATCCTCAACAAGTCACTTAATACTTCTGGACCCCAGTTTCTCTCTTTTGGGAATGGAGGTAACAACGTCTGGATTATCTCTCTCAAGAAGGGGGGCAGTTTGGATGCTCAATGTATAGAGAATGAAGCCTGGAGACAGTAGGTTCTGAGTTCAAATTTAAACTTAAAGACTTCTTAATAGTATGACCCTGGGTAAGTCACTTAACCCCCATTGCTCTTCCCATTCTTCAGTCTTGGAACCAGTACTTAGTATTGATTCTAAGACAGAATGTAAGGATAACGAAAAATTACAAAAATAACAAAACAAAAAATGCATTTTTCTTTGCAAACTCTTCAATAAATATTGCTTTATACTTTTAGTAGAATATGTGTGTGTACTAGTAATTGAAATACTAAAAAAAATCCTGTGTATTTGTAGATATAACCACTCAGACCTGATAAAAACCATTCTTCCTCTGACATTTGTACCATTTCATAACCCAAATCCCTAATAATAATAGTTTTCCATGAAATCATAACTGGGAATAATCTCCTTTGGCTTCAGTTTCCTTAATTATAAATGAAAGAGTTAATTTAGATCGCCTCTATGATAAGACCTAGGCCTTGGATCCTCACCTTTCAAATCTGGTCCTCTTTGTACTTTTTATTTTCCTCAAAATTAAAAATGTCAGTGAAGTGTTGTAGTTCAACGTGTGATATAAATCAATGTGAGAAATCAGCTAGGAATCCTTGGTGCAATCTACTTCCTAGTCTTTCTCTTCCCATACCCCACCGTTATTTCTTTGTGATTTTATGTGAAGATATTAGCATAAGGATTTCAGTTCTGAACTGATATTAGAGGAAAAAGCAGTTCAGTTAAGTATAAAAAATTATCAAATTCATTGAATATATCTCCTAATTTAGAAGATATATATCCAATGAATTTGTAGTCTAAACATACACATATTTAGGATGAAGTCTAGATATGTACATATTTAGTATATATATCCTAATGATTTTTATAACCACATTTATTAATAGTAATAATATCTAGCTTTAAATATAGTTTTAAGTTTGTATATTTTCAATATTATATTCAATATAATATTTTAAAATATTATTTTATTGAGTAATTATATTTGCTAAACACCTCTTTGATATATTTATTAAATTGTATAGGATTTAATTTTCCAAATTGCTATTTAAAATGCATTCAGCTTTTTGATTTATCTTGCTTTTTTATTGGCAGCTGATGTAGAAAGGACAGGATTTGGAACTGAAAATAAAACAGAATTAAAACTTTATATTTATGCACATTTAAACTTAATTTACCCAATAAATTTCCATGCTAATTGTCTAATTAACTCCCCTGGCTTAGTAGTGTCCCAGGCTTTGTGAGTATTTTGCTTTGCCATTTAAATTTGCTCATAGTCACAGTGATTTAAAGAATGACTTTATTTGTAATGCTGCTCAGATTAAATGAATACATGCCTTACCATTCCAATGAACATCTCTCTCCACTGTTCTCCATCCTACTTACCTTGGAAGAGGCTTCATGAAGCATCACTGGCACATGCACTGGCTCTGATTTATGGAGATCAAGTCTCTTCTAAACTGAATTATTATATTCAGTCTCTACGCCATTCAAATGCCTCTGACTGATGGGTCCTTGGAGATTCTCCTCTGGTCTTCCAATCTACCTCTGGCAGGTGTATTCTTTAACAATTCTCAAGATGCCATTAATGAATAAATTTCTCTAGCTCCCTAAAGAGGTGCTTCTGTGAAGGTGGCCCAAGAGTATCTTTACATTATCCACAAAAGGGGAGACATAAGCTCCAGGACTCATCCACATGAGAAAAAGGAAAAATGCAGTCAATTCAACATCAGGCTTTACCCACCTGGTACCAAATATGGGGATACTTAATGAAACTAGATTCATTTTATATACCTTTGCAATTGCTCCCAGAAACTAGTTCAGAGCGTAATTAGCCATTACTGGGACAGGGCTTATGGGGGGAGGGAAATAAGTAAAATTATTTCCCTTGTACTGACATACATAGATCAGTGATTTAAATTAATATGAATAACTTATATAATGCCCATTATTTCTTTTGAGACTCATAATATCCCTAGAAGTTAAGCATCAGAGATAGAATCTGCATTTTAGCAGAAGGGTCACTGAGGTCTAGAGAAGTTAAATGACCAGACTCATAAAGGTAATAATATTAGAGTTGAAATTTGAATCTAAGTCTTTTTTGATTGCCATCATTGGCCTAGCCTTTACTGCTCTTCAGCCTTGGAACCTATACTTAGTATTAACTCTAAGAAGGTAAAGGTTTAAAAAAAAAGATTAATTTAAACGTTTTTCAATCCTCAAAGGACTATATGAATATCTGTTATAATTATTAGTCAATCAGTCACCAGGGATCCATTCTGGAAATGACTATTCTGCAGTCCTCTCTTCTACTCCAGCTTAGTAATATGTGGTTATGCTGATAAATAAATAATAACAAAGCTTTGGAGGTAGATTTGGGAATGATATCTAGATTGGCAACTCTTCTCCGTCTTATATTCTTGGAGGATTTTCTGAGTCACTGGGAAGATAAATGACTTTGCTGGAGTCATATATTCAGTACATGTAGAGTTAGTTGTTGAGCACAGGTCTCCTCTAATTCTGAAATGGCAAACCAAATACCTATATGCGATCACACACACACACACACACACACACACACACACACACACACACACACACACACACTTTAAGGTTTAATCTGCATTATTAACACTTCCTTAAGTTTAGGTAATTAATTTTAAAAAATCAAACTCTGATTTGTGGATTTCTGATTGCCAAGGTATAAGTGCCACCACTGAAAACTTAGGAGTCAACCCTATAAGGCCAGTACATCTTCTGTTGTTCTTCCATCTCTTGACAAAGCACTATTACAAGCCAAGAGGAGGAAAAGTAGAAAGATAATAGAATTGAAAAATGACATACATATAAATGTACACAAATGAGTCTTCCTGCTGTCACACCTTTGGAGAGCTGGATGCCATTGCCTTGAGAAATTATATGGAAAAAAAAGTGAAAACTAGATTTTGAGATAATCTGTGATTTCAGAAGCAGATGAAAGAAAGAAGTTATAATAAACATTATTATAACATATAAGAAAGAAGTATAATAAGTAGTAAGTATGTTTGGAGGATCTAATCTTAAGAAGATAGATTCTCAAGTAAGACTGGCCTATCTAGTTAATACTAAAAAATACTAAAAAAAATCCTGTGTATTTGTAGATATAACCACTCAGACCTGATAAAAACCATTCTTCCTCTGACATTTGTACCATTTCATAACCCAAATCCCTAATAATAATAGTTTTCCATGAAATCATAACTGGGAATAATCTCCTTTGGCTTCAGTTTCCTTAATTATAAATGAAAGAGTTAATTTAGATCGCCTCTATGATAAGACCTAGGCCTTGGATCCTCACCTTTCAAATCTGGTCCTCTTTGTACTTTTTATTTTCCTCAAAATTAAAAATGTCAGTGAAGTGTTGTAGTTCAACGTGTGATATAAATCAATGTGAGAAATCAGCTAGGAATCCTTGGTGCAATCTACTTCCTAGTCTTTCTCTTCCCATACCCCACCGTTATTTCTTTGTGATTTTATGTGAAGATATTAGCATAAGGATTTCAGTTCTGAACTGATATTAGAGGAAAAAGCAGTTCAGTTAAGTATAAAAAATTATCAAATTCATTGAATATATCTCCTAATTTAGAAGATATATATCCAATGAATTTGTAGTCTAAACATACACATATTTAGGATGAAGTCTAGATATGTACATATTTAGTATATATATCCTAATGATTTTTATAACCACATTTATTAATAGTAATAATATCTAGCTTTAAATATAGTTTTAAGTTTGTATATTTTCAATATTATATTCAATATAATATTTTAAAATATTATTTTATTGAGTAATTATATTTGCTAAACACCTCTTTGATATATTTATTAAATTGTATAGGATTTAATTTTCCAAATTGCTATTTAAAATGCATTCAGCTTTTTGATTTATCTTGCTTTTTTATTGGCAGCTGATGTAGAAAGGACAGGATTTGGAACTGAAAATAAAACAGAATTAAAACTTTATATTTATGCACATTTAAACTTAATTTACCCAATAAATTTCCATGCTAATTGTCTAATTAACTCCCCTGGCTTAGTAGTGTCCCAGGCTTTGTGAGTATTTTGCTTTGCCATTTAAATTTGCTCATAGTCACAGTGATTTAAAGAATGACTTTATTTGTAATGCTGCTCAGATTAAATGAATACATGCCTTACCATTCCAATGAACATCTCTCTCCACTGTTCTCCATCCTACTTACCTTGGAAGAGGCTTCATGAAGCATCACTGGCACATGCACTGGCTCTGATTTATGGAGATCAAGTCTCTTCTAAACTGAATTATTATATTCAGTCTCTACGCCATTCAAATGCCTCTGACTGATGGGTCCTTGGAGATTCTCCTCTGGTCTTCCAATCTACCTCTGGCAGGTGTATTCTTTAACAATTCTCAAGATGCCATTAATGAATAAATTTCTCTAGCTCCCTAAAGAGGTGCTTCTGTGAAGGTGGCCCAAGAGTATCTTTACATTATCCACAAAAGGGGAGACATAAGCTCCAGGACTCATCCACATGAGAAAAAGGAAAAATGCAGTCAATTCAACATCAGGCTTTACCCACCTGGTACCAAATATGGGGATACTTAATGAAACTAGATTCATTTTATATACCTTTGCAATTGCTCCCAGAAACTAGTTCAGAGCGTAATTAGCCATTACTGGGACAGGGCTTATGGGGGGAGGGAAATAAGTAAAATTATTTCCCTTGTACTGACATACATAGATCAGTGATTTAAATTAATATGAATAACTTATATAATGCCCATTATTTCTTTTGAGACTCATAATATCCCTAGAAGTTAAGCATCAGAGATAGAATCTGCATTTTAGCAGAAGGGTCACTGAGGTCTAGAGAAGTTAAATGACCAGACTCATAAAGGTAATAATATTAGAGTTGAAATTTGAATCTAAGTCTTTTTTGATTGCCATCATTGGCCTAGCCTTTACTGCTCTTCAGCCTTGGAACCTATACTTAGTATTAACTCTAAGAAGGTAAAGGTTTAAAAAAAAAGATTAATTTAAACGTTTTTCAATCCTCAAAGGACTATATGAATATCTGTTATAATTATTAGTCAATCAGTCACCAGGGATCCATTCTGGAAATGACTATTCTGCAGTCCTCTCTTCTACTCCAGCTTAGTAATATGTGGTTATGCTGATAAATAAATAATAACAAAGCTTTGGAGGTAGATTTGGGAATGATATCTAGATTGGCAACTCTTCTCCGTCTTATATTCTTGGAGGATTTTCTGAGTCACTGGGAAGATAAATGACTTTGCTGGAGTCATATATTCAGTACATGTAGAGTTAGTTGTTGAGCACAGGTCTCCTCTAATTCTGAAATGGCAAACCAAATACCTATATGCGATCACACACACACACACACACACACACACACACACACACACACTTTAAGGTTTAATCTGCATTATTAACACTTCCTTAAGTTTAGGTAATTAATTTTAAAAAATCAAACTCTGATTTGTGGATTTCTGATTGCCAAGGTATAAGTGCCACCACTGAAAACTTAGGAGTCAACCCTATAAGGCCAGTACATCTTCTGTTGTTCTTCCATCTCTTGACAAAGCACTATTACAAGCCAAGAGGAGGAAAAGTAGAAAGATAATAGAATTGAAAAATGACATACATATAAATGTACACAAATGAGTCTTCCTGCTGTCACACCTTTGGAGAGCTGGATGCCATTGCCTTGAGAAATTATATGGAAAAAAAAGTGAAAACTAGATTTTGAGATAATCTGTGATTTCAGAAGCAGATGAAAGAAAGAAGTTATAATAAACATTATTATAACATATAAGAAAGAAGTATAATAAGTAGTAAGTATGTTTGGAGGATCTAATCTTAAGAAGATAGATTCTCAAGTAAGACTGGCCTATCTAGTTAGGAACCATTTTATATAAAAATATATTATGTTCCAATTTTTATCTACTTGAAAATGACTTTAATCTGTCACTTGGAGTTCCACAAAAGTCTTCCAGGCTGAATGTAAATATCTATGGCCTTATTCCTGGGTTATCAATGCCTTAATCCTCTAAAAGGATTATTCCTATATATGGAGAAGAAGAAGCAAGCAATTTGGAATAATGAACAGGCTGATAGATAAATAATGGAGAAGGCAGTAAAGTGGAGAGATAGGGACATGAGGCATCTAGTAAGTGTGAAAAAAAAAGAGCTAGGAAATAGAAATGAAATGTGGAAAGGTGGTAGAGGATGTACAAGTGATTTATTTAGAAATTTTGTGAATATTTGATTCTTTTCTCAGGAAGGATGGAGCAAATTCACCTCTTCTTCCTCCTTATCATTTTTCTGTGTCTACCATGACTCTAGGATCAAAAACATAGTTTAATACTATGAATATTATGGGTTAATTGCATTATGGCTAAATAGGCTTATCTGGAAACAATCACCATTTATAGCATCATTTCTATGAAAAAGTATGTTTAAGGATCCAAAAGATCAACTATATTTTTGGAACATGTATGTGTGTGTGTGTGTGTGTGTGTGTGTGTGTGTGTGTGTGTGTAATAGAAGGAAAGAACAAATTATATGTTTACTTATTTTATACTGTTTTACTTATTATTGTCATTATAACTTTTCAAAGAAAAGAAATAAATTTTGGTCAATATCTTTTGTTTTTTCATCACTTATATTTCCCTCTTACATCACAAGATATCCATCTTTTTTCATAAAGAAAAGAGGAAGGAAAAAATAAAATTAAGTAAAACTAAATACTATATATTAAATGACTGATATTATATGTGCAAGGTTTCATACCTATGGTAAACTACTTTGGCAAAAAAAAAAAAACAGAAAGAGATGTCTTCTTTATAATAAAGTTTAGTCATCATAATTTCATAGTTGTGACTGTTTTCCTATTGTTCTCAGTCTCAGCATATAGCATGTGGCAGGCAGTGTGCAGAAAGATAGTCCCTGCCCTCAAGAAGCTTACATTCTAACAGGGGAAAAAAACATATAATAGAAATTGAGAAGTGAGGGAATGGGAATCAGTAGTGGGACAAAGATGTTGTAGAGAAAGTTTAGCTTATAGCCTGGAGAAGGAGTTCTTTGCATTTATTTTACTGGTTTTGCTTACTTCATTTTGTGTCAGTTTATATGTCTTCCCAAAATTCTTTATATTCATAGTAATACTCTACATTAGTAACATTCCCCATATTCATAGTAATATTCCATTATATTCACATCCTAGTCATTCTCCAATCAATATATGACTACTTTGTTTCTAGTTCTTTATTTACCATATAATATTTTGGCACAAATAATTGATGTATATTGAGCCTTTATTTTTTTCATTGACTATCTTGAGGTATATATAACTAGAATCACTGGGTTATAGAGAATGGATATTTTAATCACTTTCTTGACATAATTCCAAATTGCTTTCAAGAATGGCCGACAATTTATAGCTCCATTGTCAGTGCATAGGCATAATGGTCTTTTCTCAACCCCACCAACACTATTATTAATTTTTGTTTTGTTTTTATTTTGTTTTGTATAATTTTTATAAAATTAAACTTCAGCTGCTTCACCCCCTCTTTTTTTAACCAGTATCAAATAAATTGATGAATTTTTTTATAATACAGTATGAGTTCTGGAAATAAAAATATTCACCCTTAATTCCTACATTTTCATTATTTCTCTTTTTATTCTAGACCTTTTCTGTTTACAAACACATTTTGTATTATGTTGTATAAAGCTCTATAAAATATATAATTTTAGGAGCAAAAAATAGCTGAATTTGATTCATTTCATTTGTGAAATATTCCTTGACTAACCCAGCTCACCACAAACTTATTTCTCCAAATTCCTATAGCTAAAATATGTCTGAACATCACAATTTAAAATTCAGTTATCCATTTATTTTTTAATTCAACAGTTTAACAAATATTTATTAGACAACTACTATAGGAAAGGTTGTATGGATACAAAAACAAAAAGGAGATAATCTCTATCCTCTAGGGATTTATATTCTATTGGAGTTATATAATATATAAATAAAATAATATGATAAATAAATATAAAATAAAAATAAAATAAAAAGTAAATTGAAAACATGCACAAAGCAATGCAAAGTAATTTCAAAAGGGAAAAAATTTCAGTCACTGAGGGAAATCAGGAAAGGCTTATATAGTCTTGAGTTATTCTTTGAAGGAAGCTAGGAATTCTAGGAGGTAGAACTGAACAGAGAGGCAAGGAATAACACTTGTGCAAAGTATGGCTGTAGATTGTTGTTTATGAAAATGACCAGCAGAGTTTTTTAACCAGAATAAAGATAGTAAGAAAAGGGATGATATGAAATAAGGCTGGGAGATAGGACCCAGACTGAGGAGGGCCTACCAGGTTGAGAACTTTGTATTATATCCTAGAGGCAATATATTTTGAGAAATCTGAATTATAGAAGAAATTAGGATTATAAATTTAGCAGTTGGAGGCAGCTGAGTGACTCAATGGATTGAGAGCCAGATCTAGAGATGGGAGGTCCTGGGTTCAAATCTGGTCTTGGACATTTCCAGATGGGTGACCCTGGGCAAGTCCCTTAACCCCCATTGCCTAGCCCTTACTACTCTTCTGCCTTGGAACCAATACATAGTATTATTTTTAAGAGAGAAGGTAAGAGTTTTTTTAATTAAATGAATAAATTTAGTGGTCATGATAAGGATGTGGATGGAGAGAGGTGAGATAGGGAAATAAAAGTAGAAAATAGAATAGAAAAATGGAAAGATAATTAGAAAACTAGCATAGTTATATAGGTGAGAGATGATGAAGGGCTAAATTAGAGTAGAGACTGGTCAAAGAGAAGGGAAGAGAAGAGAGATATTATAGAAGTAGAATCAATAAGACTTGGCAGCTGCTTGGATATTTGGGGGAGGTGGTAAGAGAGGGGGAAGAGTTTAGTATGATTCCTAATTGGTGAAAGTTGTTTTGTCTTTCCAACTAGGGACAACAACCCTCTTCCATGAATTTTTTAACTCAGTTCTAAGGATTTAGTAATAACTTCATAAATTTTAGCTAAGTCAAAGATTGAAAGTAGTATTGTACTACTTTCAATCTTTGACTTAGCTAAAATTTACTTGATCATATAATATAGTATTTATCTATATTGCTATATACTAGTGATAGTTAACATATGTCATAAGCTATTCTGAAGGTCAAAATGCTAACAATCTGAAATTTCATTTTTTTATTCATTTTGTTGTTATAATTTTTTAAACCCTTACCTTCTGTCTTAAAATAAACACTAAGAATTCCAAGACAGAAGACCAAGAAAATCTAATCTATTGGTCTAAGTGACTTGCCCAGGGTTACACAGATGGAAGTGTCTGACACCAGATTAAGCTGGCATGGTTTTTAATGGGCTTCAGGGAATAAGTTTGCTGTACCTGAATGTGAGCTAAAGATTTTGCCTGACAAAATATATTTAAGTGCATTCCTAAACCACGGGTAAAAAAAGCCATGAATTAATGGATTGCAGGTAGAATTGAAATATCCAAGCCACACTAAAAGATCAAGTACTACCATAGGAGTTGAATAGCCTAAATATGGGTCAACCAAAACAGCAATGAAACATGGTAACCAGCAAGCTAGAAACACCCCCATCACAATGCCTAGAGTCTTAGCTGCCTTCCTGTCTTTTTTCTTAGATATATTTTTTCTGCTGTCTTCTCTTGCATTTTTAGGCATGTTGCTAATTACTCTAGCATGTCTTTTGGAAACTATAAAAATCTTTCCATAGATACCAATCATAATGGAGCCAGGAGTAAAGAAACAAGTAGTAAAGAGTATGGTACCCCAGAACTTGTTGAAAGTGAGAGCACAGAATTTGAAACAAGCAACAAGAATCTCATAGGTCTGCATGCCTGAGACATTAGCCTCTGACAAGACCAAACCAAAGGAGAAGATGGCTGGTGCTGACCAGCAAAAAGCCAGCAATCTTTTTATTGTGGATGTGGTCATCTTGGTGGTATAGTGCAAAGGGTAGCACACAGCATAAAACCTATCAATGGCAATACAACAGAGATGGAAAATGGAAGTCAGGCTCAACATCATGTCAAAGCTTGCATGGAATTTGCAAAAACCATCTCCAAAATGCCAACAGCTCTCCACTGACCTGACCATGCTGTAAGGCATAATGATGAATCCCAGCAGAAAGTCAGTGGTTGCCATAGAGAGGATCAGGAAGTTGGTAGGAGAATGAAGTTGTTTGAAATGGGAAATGGAAATCATTATAACGAGGTTTCCAAAGATGGTGATAAACATGGCTCCTGTCATGAATGAGTACATTATTAGTCGGATTGAAAGTGGTCTTGAGGTAGGTGGGCAGGATTTATTTCCAAATTTTGGACAACTGGATAAGTCAGAGGGAATGTAAGTAATATCCATTGTACTTTATTTTGTATAAATCTTCTTTAAATGAATGTTTTTAGTCACAATTCTTCTTCTTTGGAAAAGTGCCCAGGAATTTGCAGCTCCTAGTAACAACAAATTTTAACATTCCTTGTTAACATAAGGTCTTTAAAATTCCTGAATAAGAAAATTCTGGCAATTGATTCTGTATTCTGATTCCTCATTTTAATTTTTTAACCCTACCTTCTGCCCTAGGATTAATAGTTAGTAGAGGTTCCAAGGCAGAAAGGGGGGAGGGGAATAGGCTATTGGAGATAAGTGACTTGCCCAGGGGCCTACAGCTAGGAATATCTGAGGTCAGATTTAAAACCAGGAGCTGCTGTCTCTCTAGGTCTGGTTCTATTCTCTGAGCCATCTAGCTGCCCTTCATTCCTCCTTAATAGCAAGCAGCAAAATAAACACATTTGAACAGAATTTTCAATTACTCCTTCAATTTTTTAATTACCCCTTAGGATAAGTAGTCCATGTTTTCAGTTATCTTCTTGCTTTATTTGTCTTGGTAAAAATGGTTTTCATTTATCTTTTCCATTTTCTTTTGCTCTTCAATAGCTCATATTTCCCTAAACAATCTTTAGAATGCTTTGACATTTTCAATGCTAAAATACTGAGAATATTCTTGGAATGATGTGGGCTAGACTAACAACAATACTACAAAAGGCTCATATCTTCATTGGGCTAGATTTTACTTGCACTGACACAGAACACAAAATTTTCTTGGGCTGATAAAGACCCCCCAAAAAATGATTCACTTGGTAGAGTGGCTCCTATGGAGAATTTTGGTAGGCTAGCTCTCTGACCAAATACCAATATTCCATTACTATAAATGAAACCCTTTTTGGTTAGATAGGACTTGCCAGGATTTAAGCTCTACTAATCTAGTGTGGAAGAACCCATATAAACCTCCACACTGTGAAAAACAATCAAAGGAGGATGTTAGAGAATATATATGTGCTATTTCTTCATTAAAATAAACACAGGACCCTGTATCCTGAGCTAAAAAGGATTAGAATAGTTGCAAAACTCAAAAAATATTTGACTTTTACCTTTCCTCTCCTTTTTTTAAATTTCTTTACCAATCTCCCTCTTCCACCTCCTTTCTTTTTCTCTTTGGAAACTAAAGTCACACCTCTATTCCCATGTATGCCAGTATGCAATAGAACCTTCATTCTACATACCAGTTGCCATGTTGAAGCTTAACGCCCAACTCTCAAATGCATTATCTTTATTAAAAGGGGACCAATATAATAATGTGGCTGTTCTTCAAAGCACTATACTCAACACTTCAAAATAATTTGAAACACATGCTCTAGAAAGCATTTCCTGGTACAAATTATGAAAACCAGCACACATTTTTTTAAGCAAAGCGCTGAGACTAAATTATGTAAGTACAGCCCACTGGATAGGACTCATAGAAAATTAAATTTCATTCAAGTTGTCACAAAAATGCTGGGTTTTGTGCTTAAACTGTAATATTTATTAGGAAAGGAAATAGGATTGGGAGGTTTGTATGGGGTATGGAGGAGTTAAGGGGAGAGAAGGAATATTGTTTGGTGATGCAAGGGAGGGAGATGCCCCCTGCTGAGAAGAAACAGCAGGAGTCCGATAAGGATTATTTGTTGTAGAATGACTGAACTGAAAAGTTCAGCTCTCTCTATGACCAGAAAGATAGTCCACTTATTTGACTGCAAATTCAAATAATATAAAGTTTAATAACCAGTTGGAATTGGAGTTTTTTTTCTCAGTTTCAGACCTGAGGCCAGGCTCCAGAGGCTGGAGGAGGATTTGTCCCACTCCCGTCTACTCTATATCAGTCCAGTTTTGTATAATTCAGAATCTTAGCAGTAGATAGAAAGCAAACAAGAACCGGTCTAACCTTCAGAAGCCTGTATCTTCCAGCTGAACCAAGAAGAGCATGCCACTCCAGACTGGGCTGACCACACTCCTCTCTCCTCCAACACCCGGAAGCAAGTCCCACATGGCAGGAAGGAAGTGCTAGTCACAAGACCCAACTGCCACTCCCAGGTGGTCCCTTCCCCCACAAACTGTCAGTCTAATTTCCTTTCCACAATATGAAATGCTCCTATATTTAGATCCAACATAGGTTATTTGTGGCTAATGCATCTATACCAAAAAGTAGGCTTAGTTTAATTCTTGATTCTTTTCCCCAAAGGATATTATGATTAGAGTCCTTTCTGGAATATAAGGGATAATGGAATCACCCTAATCTTTTTATCTAGTAGTTACTCTTTTTAGTTTGATTGGATGTATTAGCCTCACTAGATGGCCGATTGTATAAATTTTAATGTCCAAATTTTCCCTTTCACTTTATAAAGTCAATAGTTTATAAAAAAGACCAAGTAGCAAATCAGAGAGGGAATATTTATCATATGCTCCCATGGATTTACTCTACCTCTTAACTCATCACTCATTTCCTACATAATCCTCTTCTGACCTACTTAGTGTTAAAGGTTATTGAACCACTGGCTTGAAAAGAAATAAGACAAGGAACAGTTAGGTGGCTCAGTGGATTGAAAGCCAGGTCTAGAGCTGGGAGGTCCTGGGTTTAAATCTGTCCTCAAACACTTCTTAGCTATATGACTCTGGGTAATTCACTTAATCCCACTGCCTGGTCTTTATTGCTCTTCCACCTTGGAACCAAAATACATTATTGAATCTAAGATGGAAGGTAAGTATTTTTTATTAAAGGAAAAGAAAAGAAATAATATATCAAGGAAAGGGTTATTTTTTGCAAGTCATGAAACCTAGAATCTAGTCATCTGTCAACAATATGACTTTTGATCAATTATTTAACCTTTCTGGACTTTAATTTTCTTAATTATAATTTATATTGTTTAAATATAAAACAATAAAAACATTATGCTAGATTAAGCAATCTTTACTAATGAATGACCTATAGCATGAAGATTAATAACTTCAAAAAATAAGATAAAATAATTTGTATATCATGCTCCTTATTATAACTATCCTGATATATTATGTTATATTCACATTTTCAATATTATTATATTGAATATTTCAATTAAATAATATTTTATATTTTATTATATATATAAATTATGCATACATGTTATATATATTTTAAATGAATAATAAAAAATTAAATAATGATAAAATAAGGACATTCAAAACTCATTTGTTTATTAAAAGAAAAGAATATAAAGGAAAAGCAAAATAAAAATATGAGATGACATCTAGTTAGGTTTGAAATTTCAAATGAAAAAAAGGTATAGGTAATAAAGAAAGTATGATTTATGTTTTCCCCAAAATTTTCCTACCTTTAATTCATTGATTTCCATAGGCTATTGACATCTCTCTCTAACATTTCTATCTGCTAATACTCACTTTTGCTTAATGTATTGACCCCTATAGGAAGACAAATTAATAAAATAGGTCAAAATTAAAACATGCCTCAAGAAAGCTTTTTGATGTAATGGGAATTTGGGAGTTTTCTGACTCTTGCTGACCTTCATAAGTGGGACAATTATAATAATGAAATATTTAATATTTCCTCCTTGGTTAGTTGGAATTTTCTTACTTGGAAGTCTTGTTGCCTAAGAAGTAGAAAAAAACATTAATCATGGATGATTTTTTAAATTATGTTTGCATTTTCTATATAAAAGCAATTTATTTGATTATTTGGGGGTCTCAAAGTGGTTTTTATGCTTCATGGAAAAAATCTTCACAAATAGGAGTTATCCTTAAGCTGATAACATAACAAGCTCTCCTTGAAATACTGATGTCTCCACATATCAGCGCAGGAGTGTATTTATTTTAGACTGTTTTGTTTCCTCAGGACATTTGTTTGTCCAGTAACTATTACAAAAACACTTGGGCATTTACAATTGTCAGATTTATGGAGATTTTTGGCAACTTAATAAAGTCTATGGATCCTTTCTTAGGAAGAAAATACTCTTTAAATAATTGAAGAAAATTATAAATCTCATTTAGTGTTTAGGAAAAATAAAGATGCATTTTTTTCTCTTCCAAATTCATGAAATTCATCCATGGATATTTGGAGATGTATAGACACAAGATCAATGACTTTTGATTTCAAGAATTATATATTAAGATTGAGAAAGGACTTCAGAAGCAATCCATTTTAACCCTTTAATTTTACAGGCAAAGAACTGATGCCCAGAAGTTATTTGCTCAAGAACACGTAAGAATCAAATTGTGAACCAAGGCCTTTTGGCTCCAAATGCCACACATTTTTCCACTGCATCAAATGATCACTATGGACACAAATATGCTATTTAAATCCTCCTCAAATTATACCATCTTTTCACATGATTTTCTCCCTCTTGTAAGGATAAAGTGGCCTAAATATAACAGCAGGCCACAAAAAGGTGTTGCAAGAGATATTTTGGGGGTTATATTAAAACAGGAAGGGATATAAAGAAGTCAAATCCCATTTATCCTTTTTGTCCCCATGAGCTTCTCAGTTTGTTTGTTTTTCAATGAAGAAAGGAGGGTCCATGATAGGATAAAAGGATATTTTCTGTATCAGTATGTGAATCTCTTTTTCACTTCTTCCTTTTTGCCTTCTTTCTATTCCAACTCCCAGGAAAGCAATAGGAGTATAACCAAGAGCTACATGGAGAGACTCAATCAATTAATCAATAAAAATTTAAGTGCTTTCTGTATAATAGGCACTATTCTAAGCACTAGAAAAAGGCTCAGAAAATATGACCAGCTCCATCCAAAAACAAATGAGATTTGACAGCTATCATGACTCCTACATGCCTAGAAGGACCACAATGAGGGATCCTGGAGGTCATATGAAGGCTGGGAGTTCTAAGGAGGAGAAAAAAAAATCCAAGGTTGCTGAGGACAGTGATTATTATAATCTCACTAAGCTAGTGGTTATCAGGAATCCACTTTCCTTATTTAGTCCATGAAATCAAGATGAAGAATAAACACCACCTCTTGAACCCAGTCTTTTATGAGTCATGGGTATATGTAGAAAGGAATTTCACTCATACCCCTTCACTATTAAGTTTCATCTTAGTTTCCTTCTATCATTCAAATCTTTCAAGATTACTTTGAAGTTTAATTCTATCATTCAACATATTAGCTATCTTCCATCCTTGCATCATCAATAAATTTGAAAATAACTATTTTAAATTGGACGGGGCTTTGTAAAATTGAACTGTAATCAGTTATTTGACAAAGAATACTGAAGCATTATAGAAAGCTTAATGTCTTGATTTTCAAAAAAGGTAGGAAAATAAAATATGCAAATTCTATATGTATACATACATCTTTTACCAATACAGATCTAAATCCATTTAAGTCTAGTATTCATAAAGAATGAAAACAAATTCATGGCAAACTTTGTTATGCTTATTTTCTCCAAAATTGACAATCTTGTCCTAGAAAATATGGTCAATTCATTGCTTAACCTATACTTGAAGCCTTTCCAGCTTCTGACTTGATACTAGTCTGATAATCACAAATTCAGGATCAACCTATTTGCCACACTAGGCCATCACACTTGATTTTTAAGGCAAATAGTTCAGAATTTCATCTACAAAGTCACAATACATAAATGTTTTCTGTTTATAATTCATTTTCCTCTCAAAATTATTGTTAGTATTTAGTAGAATAGAAAGCTCTATGCTAAAAAGAAATTGCTATTAAGTCTTCAAACCAACCTTTCCAATATCAAAGCCCCTACTCTGCAAGAACTACCTTCTAAAAGGTTTCACAACATAGGCAGCCAGAAATCCCTCACTCCTGAGGAATAAAGAAAGAAAATACTTTAACAGGCTAGCAAAAGAAAAGTTTGTGTGAAATATAGTTTTCTGGTGTTTATCTGTGCAGAATTTTTTTAATCAACTATAATTATTATCTTACCAACTTTGTCCTGTTCCAAACCACAGTAAAAACAACCTTAAAGCCATTTAATTTTATCATTAGATAGAATATACTAAAACACAATGTGCTGAAAGACAAAATAAATAAAGGGTAAAATGTTCATTACACAAATCTAGTTTGTAAAAACAGAGGCTTTACAGCATGTGTCATGAAAACAATCTTTATATCAGCTATTCTAGTGATGTATTTATTCACAAAAAACATCATGGATCAAATAAGACTTTTAATAGCACATTCCAACTCATGATAGTTAGAAAAGTCAAGTTTAATGTACCCTGAGAAACATTTAAAGCAACAGTAAATACATGGTTCCCACAAAAAGAAACTTTATCATAAGAAAATGAGGAAAACAAAGTAAAAATGAAAAGGCATGATTCTCATTTTTGTCTTTGCTATGTATTGACAACAAGTAGAGTTATATTATTGGAAACCTGGAAGAAGGAAGAGTAATCTGTCTGGAAGAAAAAAATGGTAATGAAAAGCTAGTGGGAGGTGGTATTGGAAAGGCATGAGATGAAGAGCTTTTTTTTTGCATAGATAATAAATGTTATTTTGCATAATAATAGTACCTGGATTTTATATATGTAAGAGAGGAAAGCAAATTCACCATGCTGGAAGACCAACTCGAGTGGGGCAGGAAGGATAGAGAATTCAGGTGAATGAACTAAGGAACTGAGAGAGAACCCAAGCAATTAACTCACTTCTCTTTGGGGATCCCTCCAGAGAGGTTGGTCTGAGAAAACCTCTGAGTTCTGATCATCCTTCTGTGAAGTTAGATGCCTGAATCTAGTGGAAAACAACAGGAGTGGATAGGACTTTGATATAAAGCTATCCATCCCAGGAAGATCTCCTCTCTTCCCCTAAAGTAGTCCTTGAACTTTATATTATAATTAGGACTGTTAGAAGTCAGGACAGCTCTCACAATTGACCCTAGAGGGTCAGGCAGGCAAAGCCTGACCCTGCAGGATTTGGGGAGAAGGGGTTCAATTGTTCATCTTTAAGGACTTCCTATTTCCCCCTTTCCCATTACTTTATCCCACAATATCACTTACCTTACCCTGTGTGTGTTCCTCAAGAATAAATAGCCATTTCTATAGATCAAGTGCTGCTCATAATATTTAAGGAGAGGGACCTGAAGCTTTGGGGGAAGAGAACTATATTCCTACCCAGGAAGAAGAAGCAGTTCAGTTCTGGATTTTACTTCAACCCAGTCTCTCAAGAAATTATAGTCTGTGAATCTGAAGATAGCCTGTGGGGGTTTACTAGGGAAAGAGAGGGGAGAAACAATCTGTCCCCTCTCTCGAGCTTTTAGCTCCATTCCATCTCTACCATACTCTAGTCCTGAATTAAGTGGCGGGGGGCTCCATTTCTCCCCCTCCATTACATATAATACTGTAAGGTTTTCAAATCACTTTATATATATTATCTCATTTGCTCTTCACAACTTTTTGACATAGGTACTATTGTTATCACCATTGTACACATAAGAGAACTGAAGCTGAAAGAGATTGCCAGATTTGCACAGGGTCCCATAGAGTCTGAAGTAGGATTTTAACTTCCATCCTGACTCCAAGTCCAGTACTCTGTCCTCCATACTACCTAGATAAACAGATCATAGATGATGAGAATGAAGACGATATTTCCATTGTTGTATGGAAAAGTGCCTGGAGAATGTTTCCTTTCCTTGAAAAAAGAGCATGACTATGATAAAGAATATCTTCAAAAATATTACATGACTGTTGGGAATAAACATCTGCTACATTTAATGTGAAGAGGAGTAAGAGAGTTTTTAAAGTAGTTTTTAAAACAACCAGATTAATTTGAGAAAACTTGACTCTAGCCCATTTTGACAAGAAAATATAATGGGATTCAGTTGTGGATAATCATACTAATCCTCACAATAAACCTCCACTCATTTAGCAAAGCATTTCATTGACATTATCTCAGTCAATTTTAACAACAATCCTATGGAATAAGATTTATGATCCTCATCAGTAAACAAAGACCCAGATTGCTTACTGAGTTGCCCAAGATCACAGAAGACTAGGGAGCACTGGAGAAGGGACCTAGAACAGAGGGTTTTACAAGTCTAATGTTCTTTTCTTCTACACCAAGCTGCCTCTAAAAATGATCCTAAAACTAACTGATTTATGTCAGCAAGAAAACTTACTAAAATTAATTTACTTACAGGGTTTCATTGGACAGACTATGGAAAAGCAGCAGTGATAACTATTAACTGATTTGTGAACTTTACTGACTCAAAAGAAGCCATGATTGTTCAATAGAAGAAACACTGCTTGTGGGGAAAGAATTATAGCACTTTAGAGCTTGAGGGGAATTTTGAGGTCTTCTAGCTCTGGGTCAACTAATCAATAAAATCAGAATAATGATTTTAAACAAATAAAATAGGATATATTGGATCACAAAGGAAGCCCAAGTTAGTGAAAATAAAGATGTAATTTTTTCCCAATAAAGTTCAAAGACTCCCTAAAATCAGTTCAGACTCCTTATCTACTATACATTTCTTTTCTAACAAATAATAGTAATGATAATAACAGCTATCATTTATATAATGCTTTAAGATTTGAAAAATACTTTACATAATTGTGATGAACACATAACTGTGATGCAACAAGAAAGGTTAAATGACACTGTAGAACTAAGACTTGAACCTGGGATTCCTGACTCTCATCTTGGGGCTCTTCCCACTATACTCTATTAGACCAAAATAGTGGGATATTTATGTGCCAGACAAAAATTAAATCAAGACAAATATATTATCTCTTCTCAGATGGTACAGTATTAAGAAGAATAGATTTGGAGTATAAGGGACTTGAGTTCCCAGCTCTACTATTTACTACCTCTGTGACCCTAGACAAACTACATTACTTTTCTCTGACTATTTCTTATGTATAAAACAAGGGCATTAGAATATAATGATGAACTCAAAGTCCCTTACAATTCTAAATCACTGATACTAGAATGATTCAAACACATGATTAAAATTATTCATGATTAAATTCCATTTTAGCATGATTATTTTAATATATTATATTACACGAGTATTTTAAGTCTTTTTCTAAATGGATTGAACATGAAAACTAAATGAGATAATTTTTAAATTTTTTCTGCCTTTCTACTATTAAAAAACCTTTTTCTGTTTTTAAATTTTATTTTAATATGACTAGTTTAGTCACAGGATCATGTATTTAGGTCTGGATAAAATCTTACAGATCATCATCAAATCTTTTCATTTTACCAAAAAAAAAAGAAAAAGAAACTGAGGTCCTGAGAAGCTAAGTGATTTCTGAAAGATAGATATATTCTTAGTTTATCTTCAGTTTATTAATTTTCAATAATATTGAAAAAGAAGGAAATGTAGCAAAAACCACTATACATTTTCACCTGTATTTAGTGAATCCAGCACTTGCTCTGTTCTGAGAAGTCAGTCCTGATTCAGTGAATATCTTTGATTGCTTTTGGGAAGTGGAATTTGAAGAGTAGGCCTTACATGCTTGATTAAGGAATAACCTAAAGGCTAAGTGATATCTCAGTGCCTTTTTATGATTTCGCATCAATTCTCAGGAGACTTGGAATTGAGGAAAACAGAACTCATATGACAGAAACTTTGAGAGACAAATCAAGTGTGGAAAACTGGAAGAAATTGTTCTTTTTCATTCCATCTCCCCGAAGGAGTGAAAAATTTTCTCTGTTTTATGATTCCCCAAAGACTGTTATCTCTTGTCTCTGAAGGATTCAGAGTTTAGATATAATTGCCTGATCACTAAGATTTTATGCCATGAAGTTATCAACATTGTATTCAATGTTTCTAGGTATCCAGATGTTTGCTATTATAGAAAAATAATCTATTATTACAATTGGGTTCGTTTTTGTGAAATTTTCTTTTTATTCCCCTCTGAAAATCTTTTGATTTTAAAAGCTATAAACAGTCTTTTCCTGACTCCCCCAACTCTAGCTATAAAACTGGGGTTAGTCCTACCTTCTTTAGTCTAGATCTTTTGTCTTTGTTAAAGAAAACAGAGTTCAAGTCATTATCTGGGCTGACTTGTTATACACAGGATGGAAACCTGCTACTTATTTATCTTTAAGCAAGAATTCTCTTAGGTAATGAAATCAGTCCAGCCAAATGGGTCAAGAAGAAAAGGATGTGTTGGATCACCCTAAGACCCACTTTTTCCTGAGACGAAGCATTGAGATTTCTGAGCCCTCCTTCTCAGTGACAATTTTCCAACCAGAAATGTCCTTAGGAGGGACTGGATAATAATGTTGTCACAAGGAGTATAAAAGACATGCAACAAAGAAAGTTGACCTTTTTTGGCCCTTTCTTCTGGCCTCTCTCTAGTTCTTTTCTCACCCAACCTAGTTGCTTAGTTGTTTAAGATTAACCTTTTTCTCTTGGACTCTTCCTTCTGCCCCACTCAAGTTCTGTGGGGTCCGTTCAGACTGTGGAGGGAGTCACTGACCAATTAGAAATCTTGACTGGTCTTTTAATAACCTAATTTTAAAATAAAAAAATATAGCTTCCAGAGAATTTCAATCATCACACTATCTTGTAAATGTCAACTATAATAGAGTCAAGTTACATATAGTCTAACTAGAATGTTTCCTATGTTTCACTGTTTAGATCTTTTTACTAAATGTCTCCTAGGTTGCACATATGTGATCATACAATGCTTATTTCCATACTCTTCATGTTGTGAAAGAAGATACATATTGCTTACACTGAAGAAAAATATATAGAAGAAATAAAGTGAAGAATGATATCCTTTGATCTGCATTCAAATTCCATCAGTTTCTTCTATGGCTTTAGACAGTCTTTTTCATCATGGATCTCTTGGAGTTTTCCTAGATCCTTGCATCGTTGATAGTAGTTAATTCACTCAGTTAATCATCACACATTCTTGTTGTTACTGTGTACAGTGTTCTGTTCTGCTCACTTCACTTTATATCACTTCATATAAGTCCAGGTTATTTTGTGATAGAGAGCAATTTCAAGCATTCCTGTTGAGAAAAACTGGAGCTGTACCCAGCTGTACCCAGCTGTACCCTCAAAGGAGAAAAGAGAAGCCTATTGGAGCAATTTGAAGGACTCTAAGATGATCAAGTGCTTCCATCCTAAAAGAAGCAAAATAAACCATGATACTATCAAGTAGTATTATTTTTAAGAGTCAAAAAAGAGCCAAAGAAAGGCAAATTCAGGGCCTTGGTGGAGTTCTTAGGCTTGTATTATTTACTTAAGAAAGAAACTAGGGGCAGCTGGGTGGCTCAGTGGATTGATAGCCAGTCCTAGAGACAGGAGGTCCTAGGTTCAAATGTGATCTCAGACACTTCCCAGCTGTGTGACCCTGGGCAAGTCACTTAACCCCCATTGCCTAGCCCTTACCACTCTTTTGCCTTGCAACCAATACACAGTATTGATTCCAAGATGGAAGGTAAGAGTTTTAAAAAAAAGAAACTAAAAGGCAGAAAAAAAGAAATATACAAGAAATCAAATGCAAAAGAAGATTCTTTTTTCTCATAACAGAGGCACATTAGAAGAAGAATATATAGACATGAAGGTAAGAGTGGAGGGGAGTAAGAATCTCTTGAACTTCATTCTTGTATGAACTAGGAGGAAAAATAATGGAAAGCATACTCATAATTTAGTGGGGAAATATATTAAAATCAAAAGGAATATAGGTAAGGCCAAGGAGAAGGAGAGGGTAGAATTAGAGAATTATAACAAGCAAAAAAACCCCTTCAAATATGGAGGCAAAATTACAAAAATGTCATTAAAAGGTGATAAAGAAAGCTTAAGTTCCTATAACTTAATACTGGACTGTATGAAGAAAGCAAGGTTAAGGGAAAAAGATGAATGCATTCCAATTACAAATTAGTAACATTGATACCACTCCTTTTCTTTCCTCAATTTCATCTTTTTTGTAATAGGAGGAAAGGGGTTAAAGATGAGAAGTATAGTAAAATATGAAGCAGGAAAAATTTGTACCTAACAATCACAACTAGGGATATGAATAGGATTGAACTCCCCTATAAAAGAGAGAATAGTGGGACGGGTTAAATGGATTAAATATCAGTATCCCAAAGCATGTTGTTTATAATAAATTTGAAACAAAAATAAAAAATTTCACAGAGGTTTAAGGACTAAGATGAATGGCTAGAATAGAATCTATTATACCTTAGGTAAATCTAAAAAAAAAAAAGATTAACAATCAGAGGTAGGAGAAATGCTCCAAATGATAGACAAGTAAAATTAAACAATTTTTGTTTCTACCTTATATCTGTCTTCTGAGGATGCCTATCAAGATGACAAAAAAAAAATTGGGAGGGTTTTAGGAAGATAAACATGTACATGCATTACTAATATAATTATGAGTTAACACATTCTGACAAAAAGTCACTAAACTGCACTGAGCCATCTATACTATAGGCATATATTCCAATGAAACCAAATATAGAAAGAAAGAATTCCTCTTTTCAAGTATCTTCATAGGAGCAGATTTACTATTGCTATAGCAAATAACAAGATATTTTCCATCAATTGGGATGTATATGGAAAAAAATTGTGATAGAATATAAAATAATTTTATTATTTTTTTTAGTATTTACTCTGAAACAACTGTATTAACTCCCCAGAATGTACTTACCCATGACTCCTCAAGGCCTAGAGTTAGCCTTGAAGGAGTGTCTTTCTAATGTTAATGATCACCAGACCTCACTAGCAAAATCAGTGATATCAACTAGTCAGCCAAACTTGATCGACTTTTAGAAATATTTGTAATCAATGTAAAAGGAAGAGTTGGTGCAAAAACATTTTTCTAAAATTTTATAATACACTTTCCCACAAGTACATGCATAGTCCAAGGTAAAACATGTTCTAGTTAAGAACATATATGGCAAAAGAAGTAACGCAGTTCCTAATAATCCCTGTACTGAAATCTTGAAGATGTCTCCCTGCATATACTATAGCTTCTCTTCTTGACTGTTTGTAGAGTTTGGAGTCATCTTCCCTCATTTCATCCAATTTATCCTTGACTTCCAATTCCTCATTGCCACCAACCATTGATGTTCAAAGAATACTGCTAAGACTCTAATTAAAAAGTTCAATTCCAATGGCCTCCTGAAGTTCACATGGTTCTTCTTTGACTAGATAGGGAAGGTCTAGGCTTTCCCTTTCCTCCCAACCAAGCATTTCCTTCTTAAGAGTTTAAATGAAATAGTCTCTCTTCTCTACTGATAAAAAACTCTAATCACTTTGGCTCATACTAGCTTGAAAATTAATAGTATTTAGACTACCTTAGGATATGACCAGATTTTCTAAGCTAATCTAAACACTTCCCACTCCAGTTGATTAAGGATTTGTTTGCACTTAGTTTATTTAAGTAACTGATTGAAAAGAGAAGTGTTACCACCTAGTTAACATAGCAGAACTTAGCATCTTGATGATTATTTTAAATAGGATAGGTTGGCTTGATTGATTTGCTCACGCAATTAGAAATATAGAAAGGTTTTTTTTTTTTTAAAAGAAATACAGGAAGGAACAAAAATAGAAAACCCTAAAGCAAACAGAAAGTTGTCTATAAAGGGATGCATATTTTACAAGAGCAATTCAAAAAGACTACCTAGTAAGATATAAAGGATTTGCAGTCTATATCAGTGAAGACAATACTAGCATCAGTGAAATTTTGAATATTTTGAAGTATTGAATTTTGCAACACTAATATTGTGCTAGTCTGATTTTAAGGCTGTCCTAAGACCTATGTAGAAAAACTAGCAATTCATAACAATATTCTATTTATCATTAAAAATTAATTTTCTAATCTTATACCGCTAGCATTAATCTTTAGAGAGAAACTATAAAATTCAGCTCTTCTGGTATCTTCTAATATGAAATTGTTCTTTTATAACTTTAAGAATTAAACCATAATTTTCATGGGAGAATGTAACAAATATCATATTTTAATTAAAAGTATGCTATCATGTCATAAGAAATGGGAAACAATATAATCACAAAAAATCCTGGAAACATATGAAGTGATACAAAGTGAAGTGAGTGGAACCAGGAGAAAGTTATACATAATAACTACAATAAAGTATGACTTCACTTTTATTAACAAGATAAGGATACAGAACAACCCCAAGAGACTCATGACAAAAAAAAAGGATATTTACCACCATGGAAGGAATAGATGGAGTATTAATATAAATTGAAACATACCAGTCTTTATTTCCACCATGATTTTTTTGTCTAGTGTAGGCAATATATGCCTTTATTCACAATATGATGAAAATAGAACATAGATACTAAATGTATAATTTATATTACCTGCCTTCTTGGGGAAGAGGGAAAAGTAGGAGATAGAGAGAGAATATGGATTGCCAAATATCAGAAAATGAATATTAAGAAATTGTATTAATATGTAATCAGAAAAAATATTTTTAAGTATACTATCATATGATTTATAGCAATAAATACTCTGGGGTAGGAGTGACTACTGTAATAACTCCCAAAAATATATACTTCCAAAACTGAAAAGTAATAGACTAGCACTTTTTCCAATTTATTCCTCAATACAAGTATTGTTGGACATTTAGAAATACGGTAGTCCCCTCTTATCTATGGTCTCACTTTCCGTGGATTCAGTTACCCTTGACCATCCTGAAATTCCAAGAAAAGTAGAAAGGCAGGAAGAGAACTGTTGCTGGATGAGGGAGGGGACCAGCATATTGTCCAAGGGCACATGGAGGCCTGGGGCAAACACAAGTCCCAGCATAGATAGACATATTGGCTGGGTGCCTAGTGGGAGAAGTGAGACAAAGGTGTCCTCTCTGCGCAGGAGGTTCCCTTCACAGCAGAGGTCTCTCCTCATATCAATTCTTCTACTTTTATTTGAAGAGATTTTTTTTCCTTCTTTTTTTTTTTGGGGGGGGGGTTTCTATGGGGCTTGAGGGGAAGACCATGGAAACAAACCAAGGGGCAAGAGTAAGGAGAGAAAGTATTGAGAGCATAGTAAAGTTAACATATATGTTACGAGTTAAAAGTTAGAACTGTCTGTATAGGTTTCAGTACTATATACACTTTTTTTTTAAACCCTTACCTTCCATCTTGAAGTCATTACTGTGTATTGGCTCCAAGGCAGAAGAGTGGTAAGGGCTAGGCAATGGGGGTTAAGTGACTTTCCCAGGGTCACACAGCTGGGAAGTGTCTGAGGGCAGATTTGAACCTAGGACCTCCCATCTCTAGGCCTGACTCTCAATCCACTGAGTTACTCAGTTGCCCCCATATACACTTTTTCAACCATCCACCTTAGGTCTTGGAATGTATCTCCCAAAGTTACAGAGCCCTAATCTAATATAATATGTTTATTCATAATGAAGAATCAGACAGTTTTTCTTTTTCTTCTCAGGCAACCAACTAAAAAATGAACAAGAGAAATAAGTAAAAAACTTTAGATCATTTATCAAAAGTTTTGTTTTTTTTTTAATGAAAAAAGTTCTGAACTTGAATTCAAAAGATCTACATTATATCCCAGGTCAAGGATGTTAATTGAATGACCTTGTCCAAGTCATTTAATCATCTCTGAATTTCAACTTCCTCATTTTTATGTTATATTAAATTATAATAGTATCAATACCTAATTCTCAGTGGTGTTGTGGGAAAAAAGTTGTTGGTTTTTTTAAAAACATATTTGGTAAGCCCTGCTTTATGACTGCCTTGTTTTGTAAATACTACTTATAAGAAAGGGTTTGGAGAAGTTAACTTTATTCTTGATTCTTTCACTTTCCTACTTGTGTGTGACCTTTAGCAACTCATTTAACCTCTCTAGCCCTCACTTTTCTTGCCTGCCAAATAAGAGGGTTGAATTAGACAACCCCTCCAGCTCTAAATACATGATGCTATTACATCATGGGATGTTATTCCAGGGAGAGAACTAGTCATTAGCAAAAATAACAAAGCTACCAATTTCTGAATTCTGGTATAGTTTCCATGATCTATTAGTCAATTTAATGATTTTTTAAAAAAGAAATTTCATTTAAAAAAGGTAAAAGAGACATCTTTTATGGAATGATAACTATAAAGTAAATCATTGAAGGGCTTAGGCAATTGTGGTGGCTAAATCAATAATGATATACCTATCCCAGAATGTCTGTTTCTGCTGTAATTTACATCAATTATCTTTAATGGGCAGTTAGCCCCTCCCTGACATCTTACTGCTCTTCTCCCACAGAGTAGGTCTCATGCTTTGATTAAGCTTTATAAAGTTTTAGAGGCACTGCTCACTGAGACTAGAATATCTGAATTAGGATTAGATAAATACAACTGATGTTAGACAAATCATTTTTTTTCTATAATGTCATTAATTAAATGAATCAAAGAGTATTATGAAGACTCTCAATTCCTAGAGGTAAAAAAGCATACACATGTTATAAAATAAGTTACATTATAATAATGATACTATAAATATAAATAATAATGAAATAAAATTAGTTATAAAAAGTACTTGTCTATTGTATAAGGTTTAAAAGATAACAAGAGTGTCTGATAACTGGACACAGGGTTCTTAGAACACTTTAATTGTAAAGTAGACAGAGTTTGGAGTTTGGTTTCAGAGGACATGAAATTGAATCTTGACTTTAATCATGGCTGACAGTATAGATATGTGTGAAGTAAAGCTGGCTGCAATGGAGGACTGGATTCTTTTTACATGAAGTTGGCTTTTTCTCTTTTCTCTCTCTTTACTAAAAATGCTTACACATCTAATAATAAGCCTCCAAAGTAATTTTTACTTATAACAGGAAGATTATCTTGAGGTGAGCCTCAAAAAAATCCTATGAGGTAATTACCACAGGTATTATTTCCATTTTACAAATGAGGAAACGAGGTCTTAGAAAAGCAGGAGGCAGTATGGAGCAGTGAACAACATGCTAGATTTGAAGTTGTAGAACCTATGTTCACATTCTAATTCAGTCACTGTCTAATTGAGTGACCTTGTACAAGTGACTTCATTTCTTTGGTTTCATTTTTCTTGTCTATAAAACAAGGGGGTTGGACTAGATGACTTTTAAGGACCATTTTATCTCAACTTCCAGTGAGTTTCCTGGGCCTCAATGTCCTCTTTTGTAAAATGAGAAAGTTAGACTAAATGACCTCAGTTCTTCCCTTACTTCTAGCTCTAACAATCCATCATCCCATGATTTGTTAATGGTCACATAGTAAGTTTCAGAGGCCATTTCTTCCTGAGTTCAAATGCTATATTCTTTTTTTCTTTTTTTTTTAATTTTATAGTATTTTATTTGATCATTTCCATGCATTATTCATTAAAGACAAAGATCATTTTCTTTTCCTCCCCCCCACCCCCCGTAGCCGATGCGTGATTCCACTGGGTATCACATGTGTTCTTGATTCGAACCCATTGCCATGTTGTTAATATTTGCATTAGAGTGTTCATTTAGAGTTTCTCCTCTGTCATGTCCCCTCAACCGCTGTAGTCAGGCAGTTGCTTTTCCTCGGTGTTTCTACTCCCACAGTTTGTCCTCTGCTTATGGATAGTGTTTTTTCTCCTAGATCCCTGCAGATTGTTCAGGGACATTACACCGCCACTAATGGAGAAGTCCATTACGTTCGATTATACCACAGTGTGTTTGTCTCTGTGTACAATGTTCTCCTGGCTCTGCTCCTCTCGCTCTGCATCACTTCCTGGAGGTTGTTCCAGTCTCCATGGAATTCCTCCACTTTATTATTCCTTTTTGCACAATAATATTCCATCACCAACATATACCACAATTTGTTCAGCCATTCCCCAATTGATGGGCATCCCCTCATTTTCCAATTTTTGGCCACCACAAAGAGCGCAGCTATGAATATTTTTGTACAAGTCTTTTTTCTTATTATCTCTTTGGGGTACAGACCCAGCAGTGCTATGGCTGGATCAAAGGGTAGACATTCTTTTATCGCCCTTTGTGCATAGTTCCAAATTGCCCTCCAGAATGGTTGGATCAGTTCACAACTCCACCAGCAATGCATTAATGTCCTGACTTTGCCACATCCCCTCCAGCATTCATTACTTTCCTTTGCTGTCATGTTAGCCAATCTGCTAGGTGTGAGGTGATACCTCAGAGTTGTTTTGATTTGCGTCTCTCTGATTATAAGAGATTTAGAACACTTCTTCATGTGCTTACTAATAGTTTTGATTTCTTTATCTGAAAACTGCCTATCGTGTCCCTTGCCCATTTATCAATTGGAAAATGGCTTGATTTTTTGTACAATTGATTTAGCTCTTTATAAATTTGAGTAATTAAACCTTTGTCAGAGGTTTTTATGAAGTTTTTTTCCCAATTTGTTGTTTTCCTTCTGATTTTAGTTACATTGGTTTTGTTTGTACAAAAGCTTTTTAATTTGATGTAGTAGAAATTATTTATTTTACATTTTGTGATTCTTTCTATGTCTTGCTTGGTTTTAAAGTCTTTCCCCTCCCAAAGGTCTGACATGTATACTATTCTGTGTTTACCCAATTTACTTATGGTTTCCTTCTTTATGTTTAAGTCATTCACCCATTTTGGATTTATCTTGGTGTAGGGTGTGAGGTGTTGATCAATTCCTAATCTCTCCCACCAAATGCTATATTCTAAATACTATCGTAGGAGACCTCTGTGTCCTTGCGAAAAATTACTTCTCTCCTATGTTTTCTCCTTTGGAAAAAAAAAAGTGAACCAGATGATCTTGAAAGTTCCTTCAAGATATAAGTACTATGAACTAGACTACTAAGAAATTTAATAGTTAATATTTTTGATGAATATTAATTATGATCAATGGATATGGGAGAATTCTGAAAATAACTAGTGTGAGGGCAACTAAGTGGTACAATGAATAAAGTGTTAGATCTAGAGTCAGGAAGATCTAAATTTAAAATCAGCCTCCTAGCTTTTGCTAGCTGTTTGACTCTGGATAAGTCCTGTCATTATTGAATCATTTTCAGCCATTTCCAACATTTTCTGACTCCAATTGGAGTTTTCTTGGTAAAGATACAAGAGTGGTTTGTCATTCCCTTCTCCAGCTCATTTTTTATATGAAGAAACTGAGGCAAATAGGTTAAGTGACTTGGCCGGGGTGAAATAGCTAGTAAATGTCTAAGACCAGATTTGAATTTAGGAATACTTATCTTCTTGACTTCAGGCCCTAACCCTTACCTTCTGCCTTAGAATCAATATTGGGTATTGGTTCCAAGGCAGAAGAGCAGCAAGGGCTAGTCAATGGGGAGTAAGCAACTTGCTCAGAATCACACAGCTAGGAACTTTCTGAGGTCACATTTGAACCCAGGTTCTCCCTTCTCCAGGCCTGGCTCTCAGTCCACTGAGCCATATGCCTGCCCTCAAATGCATTCTTTTTTTCTGTCTTTCTAATTACCATCTGGGAGGATTAATGAAAGAAGGCTTAGGAGATGTCTAGAAGAGCTGTAACTCTGGTATCTTTTCTTTCATTTTACGCTAATGGTCAATAAACTGTGTGATCACAGTATGCTATCTTTGAATCTGTAAATGTAGGACTCCTGAGTTATTCCACCAGGGCAAGACTAATCAAATTACCTTGAGAAGCCCAATTAGAAACCCTGAAGGCTGATGAATACTGTCAGCAACACTACAACTACAAAGATTGAAGTGTTGGTTATATATAATAAAATAATGTCAACTTGGAAAAACACAGAACCACTAATGTAGTCAACAAAATCAAATCTTTAATTGGGAAAGAGTTAGGTCCATTATATATTATATATTATAGTCAGCCACTACATAGAGCCAAGTGCCAAATACTACACAGACAAAAACCTGGGGCTCTGGGTACAGTATCTCTGAGAGGATCAGTGTGCAAGATGATTCCTCAAAGAATAAAAGAACTTGGGGATCTTATATCCCTTTTGAGGAACTAGGTACAGAAAACATACATAGACAGTTCACAAACAGGATTGGGAAAGAGGCTGGAGCCAGAAGCTGGGGTATAAGGGAGTGGTCTACTACAATGGATACAAAAAGGATGGTTCCTGCACAGGTGTTGGTCTTCTTAGGACCGGATCTCTGATACAATGGGGGAACTTCTAGGACAAAAAGAGTACATTTGATTATATCTACTAGTCCCACCTAAACTGAGATCATTAAGTACTTTAAGGTCTACAGTTCAATCTGAAACAAAGTCAGTCTGGGACTCCCCTTTAAGGCATTTTCCCAAGGGATAGGAACAAAACTTGGGGTTCCCATATTTCAAGTTGACAACCAACATGGCCAAAAATTATAGTACATGTGAGGAAAAGTACTAGTCATGTAACTACAAGATGAATATCTGAAAGAGTCTACCTAGGGCCCCTCCTAAAAGGAATAAATAAAAGAATTTTATGGGATCTTAACCTCCTTTTAGAGATAAAAAGGCATTTTGTTCCTACTCTGATATTCACTTACTGAATTTTAGATTTTTTTGTTGGAATTCCCTCCCCAAAATAATGGGAAAATCTCTGAACTAGACAGCCAGTTTACTGCATGATGTTGGGCAAGTAGTCCAAATCTATTCGTGCTATGAGAGCTTCCTTCCTTAAGCCCACAGGAAGACAGTATCATTATATTAATTTTCCAGCTAAGGAGCATAACATCTGAGTTGCCCATCAGGTTGTACCCTACTTGAGCCACCATCCAGGGCTGTGGTTAGTTTCTCTTTACCAATATGTGAGTCAGCCTTCCTAAAAAGCTGCACTGTGCCCACTGGTCAGAAGAGGGCTCTCTGCCTCCAAAAAGCAAAACTATTTCTCAATAATCAAACCCTACTGTTTCAGGGATAGCACTAAACATTTGATCTGAAATTAATAAAAGTGATGAAATGGAAGGCTACTCAAAATCTATTGTCTCCATGTAGACTTTAGACTCCCCCGTAACAACTCATGTGTTCCATATTCAAAGATTCAAAGACTAAGCAATCATAGTGAATATCAGTTTACTATTAGCATAAAATGAAAGGAAAGACAAAGGCTAATCAATCATACTGTGATTACACAGTTTACTGACTATTAGCCTAAAGTGAAAGGAAAGTCACCAAATGCTACCATATGCAGCCATCTCCTCTACCATCTCTAAAACATCCTTCTACTTGCCCTCCCAAATCTTTGATTGAAGATTGAAGAAATTACAGACCACAGGCACCCTTAACTCATGGAAAGGAATGTTCAATCAATGAATCAGTAGACATTTATTAAGCACCTATTACATGTCAGGCATTGTGACAAATTTGGGGATACAAAAAAGAGGCAAAAAATATTCCCTGCCCTCAAGGTGTTTACAATCTAATGAGAGAGACGGCACATAAATAAATATATACAAAGCAAAGGGAATAAGGAAATGGGATGTCCACATGCTTTCTCAGGATCATGGACTCTAAGGAAAGGGAGGCAGTGAAGAAAATTAAATTCTCCTTTCTATTTCACCAGTCAATAAATAGTTGTCTGTCTCAGAAACCTGGGATTCTCTTTTGTCATAGTGCCCATCTTTATTCCTGCTCAAGGATCAGAATCTCTGCCATAATGTTCATCTTTTGTTGCTGGAATGTGTGTGTGTGTGTGTGTGTGTGTATATATATATATATATATATATATATGTATGTATGTAGTCAAAGCAGAAGTGGTTGCTACATCTTCAGTCTAAGCCTGCATCGGCAAAGCTGTGAAGCCATGGCACAGGGTGTTAAGTAGGCATGGGGAGGGCTGCTCTGTTCTCCCTCTCTACAACCCCCACCCCAGGATGTTTTCTGTATGCCCCATCCCTCTGTCCCTGACCAATGCAAACACTTCCTCCATCCTCTTGGTTAATGTAGTAGGGCTCATAGACAGTTTGAAGTTGTTCTTCGGGCACCTGATCTTGAAAATGTTTGCCAACACTGATCTAAGCCATTTCATCTGCCTCATAGAAGTCTGGTTGTCTGATTTCAAGGTCAAAAAGGAAGGAAGCAAGCCAACTGGATATTGTATTGCACAACTCACATACTTCTCTTGTCTCATGGATTCCTGGTTTACTTTCAGAACATCCTGGAAGAAAGAGAGTTTCTCTTAAACTCGCTATTCTAGAGGGAATCAGGGAAGTCCAAGAATCGATGGTAAATGTTTAACAACCAGCCATATGACACACGTTTAAGTTTCATCTATATTATTAACATTTTCTACATCATTGTCTTAAGTCTAGATAATAAATTAAATATCAAATGCCCTAATTTGTAGTCTTTAATAATTTCTGAAGTATAAATGCACAGGCTAAAAAATTGCCTCTTGCCAGTAAGATCTGACTCTAGTTGGGGCAGTTAGGTGTGCCAGTGGATTGAGAGCAAGGCCTGGAGTCAGGAGGACTTTTGTTCAAATCTGGCCTCAGATACATGGTAGCTCTGTGACTTTGGGCAAGTCGCTTAACCCCCATTACCTAGCCTTTACCACTCTTCTGCCTTGGAACCAATACACAGTATTGAAGCTAAGGTGGAAGGCAAGAGTTAAAAAAAAAATCTAACTGTATACTACCCCTGAATGATAGTCCACATTTATATAGCACTTTAGAGTAAATATTGTATTTTTATCTGACCATTACAACAGACTTGTTCTATTATTATTGACCACATTCTATGAGAAAACAGAGTCTTAATGTAGTTCTGGTTACACAGTTATTAAATGACAGTAATGGTACTCAAGTACAGGTCTTCTAACTCCTAACTTCTATAGTGTTGTGCTCCTTCCATTATATTGTTATACTATAGCAATATAATCTTCTGATAGAAATAGTTATTCTTCTTCTTAAAGCCTAGAGAAATGGAGGACTGAACTCACCACTCATTGCACAATATTGCACCATAATTCATGTTACTACTGGGAAAAGAGAGTTTGTTTTTTCCTTCATAATTAGTCCAAAAAAATTTTTTGGCTATGCAAGTCTAGACTTGAACCAAGAGGAAAGAAGAAACGGAATTGTGAGCCCTTGAATAGGAGGAATTGGGGTGGAAGGTGGGGGTAGACAAAAATAGATAATGAACAAAATAACAAATGCCTTAATTTGTAATATTTGATGATTTCTGAAGTATAAATGCACAGACTAAAAAAGTCACAATTGAAGAATCTATAGGGCATGTTATATAGTTCCTTGAAAACAAGAATGAATGAATATAAAGCATTTGCTAAGTATTTACCATGCCAGGAACTGTACTAAGTCTTGGGGATACAAATACAAAAAAAGGGTTCCATGTATTTTGGGGGGTTTGTGCAAAGAATAACAAAGCCATCTAATTCTAAATCACATCAGGCCCTATGGCCAGGACTGCATCAGCAAAGTCAAATGAGTAATGAATTAATAATAAACAAGATGCTCCATCCCCTGGCTGGGCAGTTTGACTGACTGCTCCTTATCCTTGGAATGCTCTCCCTCCTCATCTCTTCCTCCTGGTTTCCTTGGACTTCTTCAAGTCTCAGCTAAAATCTCATCTACAAGAAGTCTTTTGCAGTTCCTCTTAATTCTAGTGCCTTCTCTCTGTTGTTTATCTCCAGTTTATACTGTATATGTTTTGTTTGGACATAGCCATTTACAAATTGTCTCCCCAAATTAGACTGTGAGATCTTTGAGAGCAGTCCTTGTCCCTTTTTTTGGATCTTCAGAATTTAGCCCAGTACCTGGCACATAGTAGGTGATTAATAAATTTGTATCAACATGTTGTTTGAGGTTCATCACAAGCAAAAGTATCTGTTTTATTTATGTGTCTGGGTGATGGGAGCTTCAGTTATTCCTATTAACTACCTCTGTTCAGCACTTCAACTTGCTCCCATAACCCTAACCTCACTTAGTATTATACTCTTGGATAAGTCTCTCAACTTCTGGATTTATTATAAAAATAGCATAGCAGACAGAAGACAGAAAGTCAGAAAGAACTCGTTTCAAGTTCTGATGGCCATATTAGCTTCTGGATGACTGTAAACAAGTTACTTAACTTCTCAGATTACCAATATAATTCTCTAAAACTGTAACAGACCAGAGGAAAGCTGTTAAATTACATGAATCAGTGGAAAGAGTTTCTCTAAAAAAAGTCTTATTTGGACCTCTACCTCTTTTTTACCTAAAACAAAAATTATAATGTAATATTATGGTTTGATTAATGGCATAGTGACAAATAGAAAACAAATTGACTCAAATCTTGAATATTCTTATTTCTAAAATGTTTGGTTTTTTCCAATCCAGGTTTTCACATAATTAAAAGAAGAACACATAAAAACATTTTTAAAAAGCTTTCAATAGATTTAAAACATATGCTATTATTCTTTGAGAATAATTTTTGTTTTGAAGGGGAGCCCCTAGAGAGGATACTAATAATAAGCCTATTAATCAGATGTATTGATTACATTTTAACAAACCCCATCGCTCTTCATTTACAATTTAACACTTAGCCAATGCATTGCCATGTGTACAAAAACATCTTTTTCATTTGATTCTCACTTTGTCAAACTCCTCAGTTGCAATGGAGACCACAGGGCATCATTAGCACATCCTTTTTTCCTCCCGGCTTAGTTATAATGAGAAATAATTTCACACTCTCTCTGATTAGGGCAACAGGTACTCATAGAGGTGTTAAGAAAACAAACAACAGAGAGCCTAATTTTTTTTTAAGAAAGAAAACAACTGCAATTTGGGGACCTTTCAAAATCTGTAAACAGATGCCAAAGTATTGGTCCAGAGGGGAAAAACTTTAGCTGATGCAAGAAAGAGAAGTCCTGCTCTAGTTAATGTTGTAAGTCACAAGGAAAACCATACTGTATCTGAAGTCTAAGGGCAAATAGGTCTATTTTACAGTTGCATATAAACATGGCTTAGTTAGGCCTTTTGAATCCTAGATTGTGAGTTGGGAGGTACCTCAAATGTCACCAAGGTCAGACCATTTCTGAACAAGAAAATTATTTATAATATCCCCAACAAAAAAAAATATTCACCTGCTTATCTGATAGAATTTTAGATTTAAAGGGAAAGAGATCTCAAACAGGATACCCTCTATTCTCTAGATAAAAATCCTGTCATGGATTACTTGGACTGTGTCGAAACCTCTGGATCCTTTCTAAGAAGAATGTTTGTAAATGCATAAAATGAAATATATTGGATTACAAAAAAAAATTAATTTTATTGAAATGAAGATGTAATTTTTTCCCATTCTGGTCCAAGGACTCCTTTAAATCTATCCGTGGACTAGATCATGGATTCTAAGATCAGAACCTTTGCTGTAGATTATGTCTGGAGTTCCATAATTCAGGTTGAGAGAGGTAGTATCTTGTCTGATTCTTACCCTTCACACAAGTATCATCATATGTCTCTTGCAATCCCTAGTTTCCATCAAAGTTTAGTTCAATTATTATATCCCTAAACAAAAATTTTCCTGTTCCCTTGCAACTGCTAATGCCTCCCTTTATCCAAAGGTGCCTTATATATTTCGTACATACTTATATGTATATATTCAGTACACTTATTTACATAATATATTTATATATTATATAATGATGAATATATTATATTATATCCATATATGTAGATAGATGATAGACAGATGTAGATGGATAGATAGATAGAAAGAAAGAAAGACAGATAGATAGATAGATAGATAGATAGATAGATAGATAGATAGATAGATAGATAGATAGATAGATAGCTATTCCCAGTGCTTAGCAGAGTTCCTGGCATAGTGAGTGTTTAATAAATGCTTTTTATTTATTCATTCATTCTTGTTTTTTCTGAGATTAAACAGTATGCCCTATAAATACTATTCATTTCTCCCCATTTCTCCTGTCTTACAATCCCTCACAATTTCTCCTTTGCTCTTGGTCCATATCTGGACCTGTATAATAAAAAAAATTTGGAGTAATTCTGGGGAAAAGAAACAAACTTGAATTTCCTCAGTAGTAGCATATTATTTTGCAATAAAGTTGGTGGGCTCAATCATCCATGGATCTATGTATGACAGTGAGTGGCTGAGGGTCCAGCTGGAGTCAGGAAATGTGTGGAGACTAGCTGCTCAGATTTATTTAGCTCTGGGGGCAATGCTCTCTTCTTAGTAAAGGGACAGCCAGGTCCTAGAATTGCATGAAAATCAATGTCCCTAATGGGCTTCTGCTGTGGGAGGTTCCAAGTCATCTTTGCATCCTCCAGAATGGGAAGCAGTTATAGAACTTGGTTGGAAAAAATGTATATATATATATATATATATATATATATTCATTTTAATAAAACTAATTTATTTTGTAATCTGATTTATGTAATTTTATTCATTTTAAAAACATAATAGGCTTTGCCAGACTGCCAAAGGAATCAATGACATAAATAATTTCTGATCTAAAAAGTAGAGGCTATCCTATATAATATATTACGTAGTATATAATATTATATAAAATAACTATATAATATATGCAATGTGTTATTATATAATGTTATATCACACATAATCACACATGTTTCTTTGTATTAATAAATATATGTTGAATTAAATCTAATTAAGTGCAGCTAAGATCTACCTCTCAATGGGTTACATAACACAGTAGAGATCATAATAACTGAAGGATAATTGGTGGAAAATGGATGATGAGCTTAGTATACTATCTGTGCTGATATAAGGATTACAGGAGACCTCACCAGTATAATAGCACCTCTCAACAGATCTCACTATGCTGGTAGGCATCACCAAATATCCTTAAGAAAGGCACCAGTGGCTACAGTGCTCAACAAATACTTATCAGAATGTAAAGTTTCTAAGTGTGATACTGAGATAATAACCACAAGATTTTTAGCCAATGTGTTCCAAATCACAACTATCTTTAAATAGTACAAATTAATTCAGCTAACATTTGTCCAGCTGTTGGACAGAAACCACTAATGACTTCATAACAAAGTGTTATCTTTCCCAAGACTTTGGAAGCAGATCATCACCACCTTAGTGCATGAGATGCTATAGTTCCATATCTATAATCAGGTTAAAATCGTCTCACCATTCCAACTGCACCTACCCATCTAAGAAACCTAAAAGGTGAGCAAAGTAAATCCTGGATGTGCCTGGTTACTCTCATTGTTCATAAAAATAATCAGAAAGTCTAGGGAAAAATTGAAATACTTTAAAAAGAGGTTTCATCTAAAAAGTACAGTTTCTAGAAATACTTTACTACTAAAAGATTTAAAGAAAGAACTGGAAAAATATTCTTAATGTGCCTTTAGCACAGAAGATTTATTGCCAACACAGACTGCCATTACAACATTATGAGCTGTGGGTATTTTTTATTTAAAGTACACTGATTTCCTAGACTTTGGAACTAATTACACCAATAGACAAAACTCTCAGACTAGAGTAGATGATGTGTTGTTTTGTTTTGTTTTTAAATAGTTTCTAGTAGACTGTTTTTACACACTGAATACACCCAGAGGCAGTATGGTATGGTAGATAAATAACTGACCTTGGAATTAAGAAAACCTAGGTACAAGTTCTATCTTGCTTCTGTCTAGCTCTGCAACCATGAAGGACTCATTTAACCTCTTGTGCCTTTAGGAAACATCTATACCTATTATTTAGGATTAAGCTTGGTTATAATAATTTCACAGCATTTGAAAAAATTATTTTGTTTTTGTATATACATTACTATATTCATTATATGTATGGTTTGCTTGATTCAACCTCACTTTACCTCTGTTCATATGCCATTCCATGCTTCTCTATAATCATTATATGCATGCTTCTTATAAAGCAATAAGTTTCCATAATATTCATCTCTTGCTATTTTTTTAGCCATTAATTCATGAGTATCTACTTCTATTTATTTTATAACACAAAGTACTGTTACTACTATTTTGGTGTAAATGGGATCTGTTTTTGTTAGTGTTTTATGTCTTTGAATTCCCTGGGGTAAATACCTAGAAGCTAAATCTCAAAGTGAAAGGGCATGGTTGGGTTCATACCCTAGCAGTGCTGGCAAACCTTTTAGAGACCTTAGAGAACGAGTGCCCAAACTGCAATGCTCATGCCAGAGGTGAGTCGCCCCTTTATCCCAGTCAGGGGAGGGAGGAAGTGCTTCCAATGAACTGCTGGACTGAGGGGTGAGTCATGTGAAAAATGTCCTCAGGTCCAGTGGAGTGGGGGAAGGAATCGGCCCCTCCAGCACACTCCAGCACACATGCCATAGGTTCAGCAACATGGCCCTAGAGGTATGGGAGTAATAAACCACTTCTCCTAGCATTTACATCTAAATGTGAAGGACTACCATATGAACAGCAAGTGACACTATGTGGTAAGGGTCACCTGTCCTCTCCCTTAGAGAAACGTCCTTGAAAGGGCCCTGAGAAAGGGACTTAGGGTTTTAGTCTCGTTTTATTTGGTTTTTGTTTGGTTTTGGAAATTTTCCTAGATGTTAAATAGAGCTTAGCATCCCATTCATCTCTAGTTTATCCTGTTCCATATTTGAGATCCGCTTTCTGTTGTCTATACCCCAGCTCAACCCTCAAAGATTTGATTTCTCACTAACCTCCAGGAGACAGAAGAGAGCACCACAAGAAGTACTCTATTATATACATATTATGGGGTCTTTTCCATCCAGGAGATGAAGCATTATCTTCCTCCAGTAAACTAAGGAGACCATGCTTCAAGCACCAAGCAAGGGAGTCATCAGCACCTAATATGATCAAAATGTCTTATCTTTTTAAGTTCACATTATGAGTAGAGAATGAGAAGTACTAGATGAGAGGAAGGTTGTACTTAAATTCAAAAAGATCTTAGAGAAGCAGCTAGGTAGTACAGAGGATGGGTAGCTAGATGGTGCAGTGAATAGAGCATTGGACTTGGAAGCGTGAAAAATAATCTTCATGAGTTTTAATCCAGCTTCAGATACTTACTAGCTGTGTGACTTTGGGCAAGTGTCTTAACCCTTTTTGCTTCAGTTTCCTCATCTCTAAAATGAGCTGGAGAAGGAAATGACCAAATACTCTAGCATCTGCAAAGAAATCCCAAATGGGTCACAAAGAGTCAGACATGGCTGGGAAAAAAAAAAACTGAACAACAAAATAGTGGATAGAAAACTAGCCCTGGAAGATCAATATTGCTCCTGTATAAGGATGCTATGCAAATTTGCAGAGGGAGGAAGGAAGGAAGGAAGGAAGGAAGGAAGGAAGGAAGGAAGGAAGGAAGGAAGGAAGGAAGGAAGGAAGGAAGGAAGGAAGGAAGGAAGGAAGGAAGGAAGGAAGGAAGGAAGGAAGGAAATTTGTTCAGGTTTTTGTTTTTGGTCATAGTTTTCAGAGAACATTATTCTTTAAATTATTTTTCCTCAACCTGTTTTGTAAGTCAATTGTATTAATAATAAACATTTTACTTATTCTTTCCTTCTCTTCAATATTTTAGATATGTTCTTATAATTGTTTCATGGAGCCATTGAATTTTATATTTACTGCATCCTAGTGTTCAGGATTTCCACTACTTCAGTAAGGGTTTTCCCCTTTAGATTCTTAGTAATATGTTGTTTTCTCCTTCCTTCCTTTCTTTCTTTCTTCCTTCCTTCCTTCCTTCCTTCCTTCCTTCCTTCCTTCCTTCCTTCCTTCCTTCCCTCCCTCCCTCCTTCTTTCTTCCTTCCTTTCTTTCTTCCTTCCTTCCTTTCTTTCTTTCTTTCTTTCTTTCTTCCTTCCTTCCTTCCTTCCTTCCTTCCTTCCCTCCCTCCCTCCCTCTTTCTTTCTTTCTTTCTTTCTTTCTTTCTTTCTTTCTTTCTTTCTTTCTTTCTTTCTTTCTTTCTTTCTTTCTTTCTTTCTTTCTTTCTTTCTTTCTTTCTTTCTTTCTTTCTTTCTTTCTTTCTTTCTTTCTTTCTTTCTTTCTTTCTTTCTTTCTCTCTCTCTCTCTCTCTCTCTCTTTCTCTCTCTCTCTCTCTCTTTCTTTCTTTCTTTCTTTCTTTCTTTCTTTCTTTCTTTCTTTCTTTCTTTCTTTCTTTCTTTCTTTCTTTCTTTCTTTCTTTCTTTCTCCTTTTCCTTTTCTTTTTTATTACCAAATTCCCATTTGGTTTCCTCAAATGATGACATATCTTCCTTCAATTTTTTTAAATCCTCAGGGGTAAAAGGTGTATGATGTCTTACAGATATCAAGTTTCCATTTTTATTAAAAGTGGGCACTTCCCTTAAAGGAAATAAACTTTCTAAATTATTTGGTACTCCTGTTTCTAGGCTTCTTGCTCCATTTTCAATTGGGTAAGTCTGAGATATAGAAGAGTTGGGCACATTAAAAGGAAGGGTTTGTTGTCCCATAGTGCCAAAAAATCAGGGGTATGGTGTGAATTTAGGTTGGAATGTGAACTTAAAGTAGATTGTGTAGGATGAGAAGGAGGAGCCAAGGAAGAAGTGTGAAAGGATACAGAGGTGTTTGGATTGGAGGAATCAGTAAGATGATTAAGATCAGAAGTATGGGTAGGGTGTGAACTTAAAGTTGATTGTGTTGGGTCTGGAGTATGGGTGGGGTGTGTACTCAGAGTGGGTTGATTAGAATTAGAGTTTTCTGAGGCCAAAGGGGCAGGGGGAGAGGTAGGTTGGTTAGAAGCAGGGGGTTATAAGGTCAAGTTGGCAGGAGGAGCTCTGTCCAGAGTTTCTGATAATGTTCTTAATTCTCTTTTAATGCTTCTCATAAAAGCTACAATCTCTCCCTGACCTTCCTCTATAAGCTCAAGCTGAGTATTTAGTTCTGCATATTGTTGAGTAGGAGGAGGAACACTCGGTTGGTTTGACTGAGAAGTGGGTTTTGTAAAGAAATACCATATTATAGCTATAACAATCAAAATCCCAAGGGGGAGTACTGTGTTGATTATATTTTGCCATAAATCCCATGGTATGAGAAATTTTAGAGAGAAAAAGAATGCAAATTTTACAAGGTTGGTCATGGAGCTGAATAGCCAGTTGTTAAGTATGTTGTGAACTGGCTGTCACCAAATATTTCTAAAGTAAACACGTGGGGAGAAGGACAAGGCCAGAACTTTCCCCAGGTTTTGTCTTAATCTTAATTTAGGCAGTTGTTCCCTAAAGGAAAGGATTTAGAAAAAGTTCTCCTAGCCAGGACTGCTAAGATCTAAAACAGCTTAAATTTAAGGAGAATCAAAAAGATTTTTTACTCACCAGTTCTTGCAGCTGTAAATTTGAAGTCAAGTTAAAAAAGGAAAACAAAACTGACTGATAGGCAAGTAATAAAGCAAAGAGATCAAGGAAAGAGTTCACAGAAGTCTTTTGAGGGTTTCTCACCAACTTCATGAGGTCGCCATAAACTGAGAGATTTAAATTGGTTGAGGTCTTAAACTGTAATGATTAAAATAGTGGAAGATATAAATTGTGATAGATATAAGAGAGGGTGAGTAAATTTGACCTCAGAAAATATGTTTCACTACAGTGTCTTGGTTTTTAAATCAAATATAAGGTGGTCGCCAGGGAAATATTCCCAATTATTCAAATACCCAAGTGAACTGGGTTTTATAGAGATTTTTAATTAATAATATAATGAGGAATTAGAGAAAGAGAGAAAGAGTAGGAAAGAAATAATTATGAAGGGCCTCAAGCCAATATGGCCTAGACCTGAGTCTTAAGAGAGAGAATCAGTCAGTAAGTCTTTTAACACTCACCACAAGGTCTGCCTAAACAAGGATTCTAGTGACACCAGGCCAGCTCTATCTCAGCTGACTTCACCAGAGAGAGCTCCAGGGAGACCTCCTTAGAGATTGTCCTCCAAGAGTTCCCTTCTCCAGAGCCTCTCTCAAGAGATTCTTCCCAAGCGATCCTCATCAGAGATCCTCCAAAAGGATTTCTCCAAAAGGATAGAACCTCAAGAGATTCTGCTTTTTCTTATATAGGGGTTTTTCTCCCATGTCACCTCCCCTAAGTCCCTACATCTACCAATCACTATAGATGCTTTCCAAAGGACTGCCCATCTGAATTACTGCTAAGTCGACCAATCTCCCCAGTAAGTCTGAATCAGAAAAAATGCTGCTCTGTCAACCAAATCTCCTCAGCAAGTCTGAAGGAGAGAAAACACAGCTGAGTCAACTAATCTCATCAAGAGAAAACTTGCCCCACCCTTTTAGGTACCTAGCATCCATTGTATCAATTCTAAAAACAGGTCTGGCTCAAAGAACTCCTTGCTTTATTATAAGCATGGGTCCAAGTACTTTCATTGTTTAGCAAGGAGTTTTTTTCCCCTAGAGCAGTCTTAAGTACGGTTGGAGTAGAGGTCCTCCCATTTCTGATCCTGGCAAGTTCTCACATCAAAATGGGGGATATTTCTCAGTAGGGAATTTGTTCCAATTAAGAATTCCCTGATGGGGAAATTTTTTAACATTCACAAGTCTGAGAGATTTCAAGATTTACAGGAATCCAATATTCATTTATTGATACTGAAATATGAAGCCTGGGGACTAGTCCATCTACTCTCCTAGGCCTTTACTATATAATTGGTCCTCTTCTTTTCTAGTTATAGATTTCTCTAGTGATACCCTCTATGCTCCTTTTCTTCATTGATAGTATGTTAACTGTCTATTTTAGCCTTCTCACATCCACAGTGTCTTCTTTGTCCTTTGGGTGAGCTTCAACTTTAATTCTTACAGTAATACCAGAAACACTAGTTAAAAAAATGATTGTCAGATTTTACTATAGAGTAGAAATGGAATTAGCACATATCAGTTGTTCTTGTTTTTAATTGCTGAAGTGGTCATTTTAACCAATGAAATAATTTCATTTAAAAATAGATTTACTTGTTTAAGCAGTCTATTAGTATATTATGAGTTGTAGAACTAACAACATTTTATTCTCTATGAAGCCAGGTTTCAAGAATTTAGTGAATCATATTATCTTTTTTATATACCAGATATTCAGGTCCTTCTTTCCAGAAACAAAAGCACTATTTGCTTTTTAAAATTTTTATTTTTAAATATTTTCCCATGTTTAAATGATTTATTTTCTTTCCCTCCCCACTCCCTGATCAGACAAGCAATTCCATTTGGTTGTACAAATGCTATCACTTGATACCTATTTTCATTTTATTCATTTTTGCTGTAGAGTGATCTTTTAAAGCCTGAACCCCAAATTACATACCCATATATACATGTGATAAGTGATGCTATATGTTTTGCTTTTGCATTTCTACTCCCATAGTTCTTTCTCTCAATGTGGTTAGCATTCTTTCCCATAAGTCCTTCAGGAGAGTCCTGGTTTGTCGCATTTCTACTAGTAGCAAAGTCTGTTACATTGGATTGTTCCACAATGTTTTATTTTCTGTGTGTACTAGCAGGGGATCAGGAACCACAGCTTGACAAGTCCCTGAGAGGGAGGAACAAACAAATAGAAGCACCACTTCCTCTCCCAGGCAGAGCTGCCTCAAAGAAGGTGAAGTTGGATCGAAGTCCAGAGCTGAAAGGTACAGAGAAAATCCCCTTCAGTCTCTGGTTCCTCTTTCCTTTCCCGGATGGATATTATCTTGACTCCCTTAGTACATTTGAAGAATTAAATGTTTAGTTCTGCAATTTATAAGATCTATTTATTGTTTGGAGATTCAGGATTGGTAGGTTTAGGGAAGAGGGAAAAATCAGGAAGTCTCTATTTCTATTTACATATAAATTCCCTTCAGGGGTTGAGGGCTCAGGTCTGGGGACCTGGGTCCCTGAAGATGTTGTAGAATCAGGCTGGTATAATGTTCTAATAGAGAGAGATACGGCCTTGAAGGAATCAATGAAAAAATCTTTTGGGTGGATAGTCTCTTGTCTTCCCAAAGGGAAAAAGTCTCTATCCACCACTATTGAGGAAAGATGGCTAATCTGAGTTCTTCAGATCGATGAGGGATCACAGCAGGTTAAGCTCAGTGAGATGATCTTTTCCCTTTCAATTTAGAAGGGATAAGAACCCCTTTTCAACTGTCCATCTGCTTTTCTTGACTGGAGGTTCCACTCCCATCCCTCATTGTCAGCCAAAGTTCCATTTCCTTTCTGCATGAGATTCCCTTATAAATCAAGTCCTTGCAATACAATTCTGTACCTCTGTCATCCACATGTGTACAATGTTATCCTGGTTCTGCTCATTTCACTCTGCATCAGTTCATTAAGGTTCACTCAGTTCATATAGAAATCCTCCAGCTCATCGTTCCTTACAGCACAAAAGTATTCCATCACTATCATATACCACAATTTGTTTGTCCATTCCCCAATCAAGGGACAACCCTTCATTTTCCAATTGTTTGTCACCACAAAGAGTATGGCTATGAATATTTTTGTACATGTATTTTTCTTTATTATCTCTCTGGGGTACAAACAAAAGTACTATTTAATTCAATAAGCTAATTCTAGTTATTTATCTGAGTAAATAGTTCTATACAAATAATCTAATCACTTAATGTCTGAATATAGCATATAAGATTTATAAATTGGAAACTCATTACATAGAATTTATGTGCCTTCTCTAAACAAAACTCACTTGTGAAATTATTAGCAGCTACCTATCAGTTTTGTCTACCATAGTTCAGGTGTATTTTAACTTTCTCTCACTGTTTTGTAACAGAACTTGAGAACATGATTTAGTGGACTAGGAATGGGAAATGATTTTGATAAGCAAAGATACCTCCCTCCTGTTCCACTGTTAAATATCACAGCTGTTGTATAATCAGATTCAAACAGAACCTTCTTTGAATTTCACAAATGTTTAGCCTAATGGTTATATGTGAATTTGCACATTCATAGTAGTTCTTCCTCTAACTAGCTGTGTAGCTTAGACAAGTCAATTAAATTATTTAAGTCTCTATTGCATATCTTTAATTAAGGGTTTGAACTAGGTCACCTCTAAGGTCTTTAATAGTTTTTAATAGAAAACCATCTCCAGCATCACATCATCATATTTTCTATAGACCAAGAACAAGCACTGTAGTAAATCATTTCTTCCTTGGGGATGAATGGAAAATGGATTTGGAGTTTAGAGATAATAAATGGAGGAAAGCTACCATTTTTTTTCTATTTTTTTAGCCTTAAAATTATTTAATTAATTAATTTAGAATATTTTTCCATGGTTACATGATTCATGTTCTTTCTCTCCCCTTCTCCAACCTCCTCTCATAGCCAACATGCAATTCCACTGGATTTTACAAGATATATTTCCATATTATTAATAGTTCTAATAGGGTTATCATTTAGAGTTTACATCCCTCGCCATGTCCCCATCAATCCATGTGAATGAGCAGTTGTTTTTCTTTTTCATTTCTACTCCCTCAGTTCTTGCTCTGGATGTGGATAGCGTTCTTTCTCATGAGTCCCTCAGAATTGTCCTGGGTTTTTGCATTGCTGCCGGTAGAGAAGTCCATTACATTCGATTGTGCCACAGTGTTTCAGTCTCTGTGTATAATGTTCTCCTGGTTCTGCTCCTTTCATTCTGCATCAATTCCTGGAGGTTATTCTAGTTCACATGGAATTCCTCCAGTTCATTATTCCTTTTAGCACAATATTATCCCATCACCATCAGATACCACAATTTGTTCAGCCATTCCCCAATTGGAGGGCATCCCCTCATTTTCCAGTTGTTTTTTTTTTTTTGCCACCACAAAGAGCACAGCTATAAATATTTTTGTACAAGTCTTTTTCTTTATTATCTCTTTGGGATATAAACCTAAGATTGGTATGACTGGATCAAAGGACATGCAGTCTTTTAAAGCCCTTTGGGCATAGTTCCAAATTGCCCTCCAGAATGGTTGGATCAATTCACAACTCCACCAGCTGTGTATTATTGTCCCAATTTTGCCACATTCCCTTCAACAATTATTACTTTCCTTTGCTGCCATGTTAGCCAATCTGCTAGGTGTGAGGTGGTACCTCAGTTATTTTGATTTGTATTTCTCTAATTATAAGAGATTTAGAACACTTTTTCATGTGTTTATTGATAGTTTTGATTTCTTTATTTGAAAACTGTCTTTTAAAAAGCTACCATTCTTACTAGAAAAGGAAAAAAAGAATTCCACAATGATGTTTTTGGTTGGGATTTCTTGTATTGAATTTTGCTTTAAAGGTTAATAGATAGGTTCCTATAAACCTAATTAGGTTTCAAAGGATATAGAAAGGATAGTGTTTAGGGAACAGTACCCATTTATTCCTTTAGAAACCAAAATATATTACTCATTACTCAATATTTTTAAATGTTTCTAGGCAGAAAGAAACGTAAGCAACAGAGACAGATAGGTGGTACAATGAAAGAAATGCTGGGACTAGACTCAAGAAAACCTAAATTTGAATCTATTAGCTTTGTGATCCCTGGGCAAATCACTCTGCCTCTGTTTCCTCAACTTAATTTGAATAATTGCAGTCCTTAACACCCCATCCCCTATTTGTTGTGAGGCTCAAATGAAATATTTTAAATGTTTAGTATTGTGTCTGGCACATAGTAGGTCTGGCTCAATTATGTTCTCTTTCCTTTTAGGCTTTAGAGTTGAAGTTTAAATTGTTTTTTTTTCCTTATACTTTAACCTTGAGATCCACAAAAGCTGCAATAAAAGGACATATAAGTTTAATTAAAGTTTAACATACACACTATGATAATTTCATAAACAAAATAAATTATAAATATTGCCCAGCATAAGTCATTGTGGAGGGCAGTTTGGATGAATTTGTCATCCCTATGTCTTTGAAGAAAATGTATGGAATTGATCACATTTAAATCTGCCCACTGGGTAGCTCAGGTTGTGACTCAAGATCTCTCTTTCCCTCCTTCACCTTGAGAGGTAGAATACCATCTAAAAGTCACTAGTGAATCTTAATTAGTCAGAAAGGAGAGGTAAAGTTAGCTCATGATGTTTTAATCTAGAACAGAGACTCAAGTTCTATATTGACTTTCTGTGCCAAGCTACAAAATACAAATTGTAATAAAAATATATGAACTATTCCAAGCCTACAGGCAATTTGGTGATGGCCAAACCTGGACGATAGCCCTCTGGCTATTAGAATTTAGTAGAATCAATTATCCATAAGTGGGAGTTGGGAGTGAAAGTGGAGCTTTATTATACTCTTCATAACAACAACAACAAAACACACAAATTCAGGATATAATTAAAATTATCTTATCTTTATCCAGTAAAAAATTGCTTTAAAAGGTAGTAAATCAAATGTAAAAATAGGAGAAAATTAATAATTAACCCCCATCCCCCCATTTCTAGCTTAATAAAATAATGAAGAAGCAGAAAGATAGATTCACTATTGTTCCAGCATTTTATTTGTCTGTTTTACCAAGAATATATTATTCAGTCACTCTCTTTTAGATTCTTTTCATAATAAGCTTCAAGGCAGGAAAAGGGAAAGGCTCTAGCTGCTATGAGAATTGGGGTCACTCTCTTAAAGTGTTCTCCATCAGCAGCTGCTTTGGCTATTGCTCCTGCCAACTCACATTCTCTCCATCTCTCATGCCCAATCTTCTCCCAAGACCCTCTCCAGAGAAAGTTTAAAAGCTATGTTAGAAAACTCTGCCCTCTATTTCCAGTATTTAAGTAGCTTTGTTTTTTTCTTCTTCAGAGTCAGAAATAAATACAATTCCCAGTGTCTTATGCAACTTAGCCCCATACCCAAGGTGTAGACTTGCCAGAAGAACCACTGGGCTCATAAACACATTTTTGCATTCACAAATGAACAAAATGCTTTTTGCTCTCTGAAGGATGCTCAGAAATATACATATATATATATATATATATATATATATATATGTATTGCAGTGTGCTCAAAGATTACTTTCTCTCTCTAATCATTCCCAAAGAAATGATGTTCATTTTTCATACATTGCTTCAATATTTCCAGAAATAAGATGGACCCTAATATGGTAGAAAGAACACTGATTTTTTCTTTAAAAAGACTGTTTTTTAACCTTTTCCTTTTGTTTTAGAATCAATACTGTGTATTAGTTCCAAGGGGAAAGAGAGGTAAGGGCTAAGCAATGGGGATTTAAGTGACTTGTCCAGGACACACAGCTAGGATGTGTCTGAGGCTAAAGTTGAACCAGGAACTCCTGTCTTTGTGTCTGGTTTTCAATCCTCTGAGCCACTTATCTATGTACCCCAAGAAGACTTTTTTACAATCAAAGGACCTGGATATTGATTCCTGCTTTGCTACCTGGATAACCTTAAGCTAGTAACAACCTCTCTGAGTTTATGGTGTTATTTCCTTATAAGTCACCAATGAGTATTTTTTTTAATATGAATAGAATTGTTTCTTTGAGGAGTTTCATATCTCTAGTCTTCAGCACAGAGTTGAGCAAATAGTAGCTGCATAATAATTGTTTGGTGAACAAATGAATCACTAAAAAAAATCAATCAGCAGCTTCCATTTATGTGGGGCTTTATAATGAAATGTATATTCATGTGCCTAGCACTGTGCTAGATAACGAGGGTCTGGGAATATGCAAGGTCAATATAACTGACCTTCAGGAATTTATAATCCCATGGATATGAATCTTGGGGCACATACGGTATGTGGATGTTGAGTCTTCTATCAGAGGAGAGAAATTAGTTAACCTCCTTCACTCATTCTCTTGAATATTCCATGGTTCCAGAGCAATAGAATAAGGCAGGTGTTTTCCACACTCTAACAAAGAAGAAGGGTGCAATGGATCAGTAGTCATTTGGGATCAACTGTTAATGCTTGCTTACATTTGAAAGGACAATGAATATTCTAGTATAAAAATAGCTGTTATTTTTGAGAGCAAATCATTTGGAAATATAAAATGTAAAATAAACATTTATTTTTTCCAGGGGCTAATAATTAAACTTGAAAGTCTGAGTATAACCCTTTTATATGGTCAAATTCTATTTTGAAATCAGCATTTCTAAATTCAGCAATTCTAAAGCAATTGTGTGTGTGTGTGTGTGTGTGTGTGTGTGTGTGTGTGTGCGCGCTTGGGTAATTTTATGTGATGTGAGAGTTATGTTTAGTTCCCAATGGAGGGTCCTACATTATTAAGTGACTTCTGTGTCCTTATAACTATTCATGTTGTTGTTATTGTTCAGTCATTTTTCAGACTTATCCAACTCTTCATGACTCCATATTTGGAGTTTTCTTGGCAAAGATATTGAAGTAGTTTTCCATTTCTTTCTCCCACTCATTTTTATAGATGAGAAAACTGAGACAAACAGGATTAAGTGACTTCCTCAGGATCACACAGCTAGTAAGTGTCTGAAGTTAGATTTGAACTCAGGAAGGTGAGTCTTTTTGACTCCAGAATTGGCCCTCTATTCATTGCACCACCTGCCTTGCTCTATAACTATCCGGGGTTCAGGGAATGCAAAGTTAAAAAGATAAAAGTCAAAAGGAAAGAAAATAATTTGAATGTATAATGCTTTTAATAACTATGAATCAAATTAAATTGAATTTGCCTTGTCTGTGCCCATCAAATCTCTGATTTCACTGCCTTGGGAATTAATTATTGTGGAAAGAATGCTTTGGACATTAAGAAAATCTGTATTTGCTGAAGGAGACTAATGAAGAAGCTGTAAAAGCCAACAAGTCAAGTCAACAATCATGTATTAATTCCAGGTACTGTGCTAAGCCCAGGTTATAAAAAGAAAGTCCCTGATCTCAAGAAACTCACAGCCTAATATGGGAGACAACATAAAAATACCTATATACAAGCAAATTATTGACAAGATGAATTGGAGATTTTTTTAAAGCAGATAGATGGACCAGTTACCTCTCATATTAATGAGTATACTCAAAGCATCTCTAGTCAACAATTTTACCATTAGAAATAAGATTATCGAATCTTATTTAGTGCACACATGTGAAATCCCTAACCAACAAACAAGTTGGGAAATAGGAATTAAAATTTTCTGCCCCATGACACTTATTTCTGACTAACCCAGCTAACATTAAGTTTTCATTTTTGAAGTTCATGTAACTAAATAATGTTGGTACCACACAATTTAATACTTACTCGTCTGCTTGTTCTCTATTTAACAATCAAAAATTAAAACCGTTACCTTTCATTTTAGAAACAATACTGTGTATTGGTTCCCAGGCAGAAGAGCAGTAAGAAATGAGGGGTCAAGTGACTTGCCCAAGGTCACACAGCTAGAAAGTGTCTGGGGCCAAATTTGTTTAACTTTTTTTTTCTTTGTTAAACCTTAGTAAGCAAAGCATCTACTATGTGTAATACATTAGGGCTGTTAAGACAAAAAAGAAATATTTACTGCTCCTCACTTTCTACTTGAGAGGGACAACATATACACATGTAAGTAGATAAACAAGTTATAGACGGAGAAATACAGCATACTTCAAAAGAAAAAGAAGATACCAAAGGGAGGTGGGGGAATCAAGAAAGGCCTTATGTAGGAGTTACTAACTGATCTCATTTCTGAAGGAAGCTAAAACTCTAAGAGCAGTTAAGTGGCACAGGGGACAGAATGTTGGGCTTGGAGTCAGAAAAACTCAACTTTCTGAGTTCAAATATCTGTAAGCTGTTTGCCTACTGGGTAATTCACTTAAACCTCTTTGCTTCAGTTTTCTCATCTGTAAAGTGAGCTGGAAGAGGAAATGGCAAATCACTCCAGTATCTTTGCCAAGAAAACCCCAAATGGGGTCAGAGTCAGACACAACTGAAAAATGACTGAACAAAAACAAAAATTTTAAAAGGCAGTGAAGAAGAGGAGACTATAAATCACCATGCTCAGTGCCTTACAATTCATCTTTCAACAATTTTTTGCATTCCCTTTTGTATTTTTATTCATGTTGCTGATTATTATAGCAGGTCATTTGAAAACTCTGGGATTCTCCTATTTATAATAATAGTGATGAATCCAAGAATAAACAAAAAGAAGGTAAATAGTGTTGTTCCCCAGCCTCTGTTAAAAGGGAGACCATGGAATTTGAAGCAAGCAGCAGGAATCTCATAGGTCTGCATCTCTAAGACACTGGTTATTGAAGAAACAATGACAAAGGGAGAGATGGTTAGAGTTAACTAGGAAAATGCCAGCAGCCTTTTTATTGTGGACATGATAACTGTCTTGGCAGCACAGTGAAAAGTATATAGCATGAAACCAATCAATTACAATGGATCAGAGATGGAAAATGGAAGGTAAATTTCATATCACATCAAAAACTCCCTTGCAATCTGCTTAAAAAATTAGCTGAAATACCAGCAGCTTTCCACTGACACGAGCACAGTATCCAAAACAAAATGACAAATCCCAGCAAGAAGTGAATAGTTTCCAAGGAGAGGATCAAGAAGTTGGTGGCATCTGTACACAGTAACAGCAATAAAATGCAATGATCAACTGTATTACTTAACTATTATCAGCAATGCAGGGAATCAGTATAACTCCAAAGGACTCATGATAAATAAAGCTATACACTACCACAGAAGGCACATATGGAGTCTGAATGTAGATTGAAGAATATCATTCTTCAATTTATTTCTTCCATGAATTTTTCTCTGGAGTAAGAAATATGTATCATTCTCGATATGGCAGATGTGGTCTTGCTTTCATTGAAAGGTTGAGGTCATTAGATGATTTTGCAATTTACCAAGAATTCAATTCCTTGTTTAAGACATATGTACATACATACAGATATATATATATATATATATATATATAGAGAGAGAGAGAGAGAGAGAGAGAGAGAGAGAGAGAGAGAGAAAGAGAGATGAAGAGATGGACAGACTCTATCAATTCCACCAAAATATATGTCATAATCAGGACTTTAGACTCTTTTTAAGTTTTCCTGTGTAGAAGGCTGGACCATCCTCTATGAGTAGCTATAATTCTCTTCCAGGAGATTCATTCAAGTTCTAGAGATTGATGCAATCACTACAAAGTCATCCACAAACAGTGGTGCCAGAGAACTGCATTATCTACAGGCAATCACCATCACTGTTTAATGCTTTGTCTGATGCTTATGATCAGACAGTGATTTGACAGGGTTTTCTCTGTCATTATGTCTCTCAAAGAATCTTGAATGATTTTGATGAAGAAATGGGAGACATCTTGCTGTAAGGGAGAATTTTTTTTTTTACTAAGTTGAATGTTCTTTCAAACAGTAAACAAGATGTAGTAATACCTATTTCCTACTTTTTTCAATTAATTTTGAAATTATAATAATGTATTCCATTGCTGTATAAAGATTGCAAAAGCCCATTTCTTATTAAAACCATCACATAATATACTCATTAATTCATCTTTACATAACTTTAAAATTATATATATGGGAGAATAGTTATAAAAGTAAGTGGGTTTTTCCATTCTCTTGATTACTTTTTTCAGTATTAAGAAAATTTTGAGGTTTTTTTCCCCAGAACCTTGGTACCTCCTCCTCCTTCAAATACTTTGTCTTTAAATGACTTACAATTTTATTTCCATTATCTATGTAGATCTTCTCTATAAAAGTACTTGGTCTTATCTGAATTATCTTCCCTTGTTTTCTTTTTCATAATGCTAACTTTGCATTCTATAAGTATATCTAGATTCATGATGCCTATTAGGGTCCAAGTGCTATGGTTCCATAATTATTGTTATAGAAAATAGTTTGTTATGATGAGTTCCAAATCCCATCTGTTTTTTTCTGTTTATTGTCTTTTGGATGGCTTTGCTTAGTTGGATATCTTGCAAAATTTCCTTTAAGCTGGTTGTGTATTATTCACTGATTTTCTCTGCTTCATGAGACAATATTATTCATAGTCATCTGTCATGCTTCTCTGTAAACTGTTTATAGGAGAGTTTACATTTTAACCTGGTGTTGCCTTTGGCAGCCATCTCCTCTGTTTGCTAAGCAAGTGATATGTTTGCTGAACAAGAAGCTTTCTGGGATCTTTTGACCTCTTTGGGAAGGCAATTAACTTATGTGGGTTAAACATGTTAGTCAATGTTGATGTCATTCATGGTGTCTAAATTTTCATCATCAATTACTTCTTTGAATAGATTAAAGCTAAATTATTTCAATTGAACACCATCTTTTTTAGCATTCTCTGATCTTTAAAATTATATACCTAGCTCTGATAAGTTTATTGGTCTGAATGTTTACAGATAACCCTATTCCATAACTTTGCCCTATTCCATAACCAAAAGATTCAGCCTTGAATTTGCCCACCTGTCTGAGATATATAACCCTTGGGTCATTATTGGATAGAATGAAAGAAGGATGATTCTGCCAAATTTCATTCCTAATTATTCAAGAAAATCTCTCTAGTGGACATTTTTTAAAAATACAGAATACTATTTTTCTTAGGGAAAATTTTGGGATTGCAGTTGTATAAGCACTGATAACTAGATTAGCATAGAGCCTGACAAACATAGGAAGCACCAAATAATTGTTTATGATCAGTTTTAGATTGGACTAATTGAAATTGTTGGTTCAAACTAATTTACACATAAAAACTGGTCTTGATGTTTATGGAAGATGACCTTGTCCATACTATATCTATCTTTTGTAGTAAAAAATACACAGTGAAATCCTTATGTGACAAATGTAGCAACTAAAACCTACTCTGCTTACTTATTATATCCAGGAGGTGTTATCAATGTCATTCCTAAAAATAGTATTAGACACTCTCTCTTTTAAATTTCTAATACTCATGCTTCCTAACTTGATTTCTTTCTCTCTTCACCTCATAGATGTCCCTTTCACTCCAATCACACACAATCCAATAGCTCCTGCTCTAGTTTAGAGTTCTTCACCATTGTCTGAACTATTGCATTAACCTAACAATTGGTTCTCTTGCCTCAAATGCCCTCCAAACTTCAAACCGCTCTCCATCCAACTCCCAAAATGACCTTCCTAAGGTTTAAATCTGATCACATAACATACATACCCCCTACTTAATAAATTAAAACAGCTTCTTCTTATCTCTTTGTTGGTTGGTCATTTCGGTCATGTTAAGCTTTTTTGTGATGTCCATTTGAGATTTTCTTAGCAAAGATACTAGATAACGGTTTGCTGTTTCCTTCTCAAACTAATTTTACAGATGAGGAAATTGAGGCAAACAAGATTAATTGACTTGTCTAGGGTCACATTGCTAGAAAGTATCTGAAGCCAGATTTAAACTCAGGTAAATGAAGGCTTCCTGACTCTAGTCCAGCACTCCATCCACTGTTCCAGCTACCTGTACCCTATTAATTACCTCTAGGATCAAATATATAAATCAAATATATAAAATTCTTCTGTTGGCATTTAAAGTGTTTCACAATCTGACCCCATCGTATCTTTCTTGCTTTATTGTGCATTAACCTCATCCTCCCTCTCTGTGGTCCAGGCCATAATGCATTTCTTGTGATACTTCACATACCATTCCATCTCTTAGCTCCATAATTTCACTTGAACTGTTTCTCATGTCTGAAATATTCACCCTCCTTATTTCTATCCCTTGCAATCTCTGGTTTCCTTTAGGACTCAGCTCAAAATTTCCCCTTCTGTCTAAAGCCTTTTTGGGTTCCCTAGTTGATAATGCCTTCTCTAACCATCCCAATTTACCTTGTACTTGATTTGAGTGTGCGTGCATGCATGTGTGTGTATGTGTGTGTGTGTTTGTGTGATGTTCCTATTGTCTTCTTTGAATATAAGCTCTTCAAGGGCTGAGGTTATTTCATTTTTGTCTTTGTAGTCACCCTTCTCTTCTCTGAGCCTACCAGGGTGCCTGAAACATAGTAGGCAGTTAATAAATGCTTATTGATTGAGTGGTTGTGTAGATAGATGTAACCTCACCACTGCTGACAGCCTGTTGCATAATTGCTTATGGATACATTTTCTCATTTCTCACCACTGAACAATTACCATTGGTAGAAAGTGTTTTCTTGACAAGAATTCTCTACATCAAGAAAATTACAAGACTGGCTCACCCAATTTTTTAATTAAATTTTTCTTTTGACTTAAAAAAGAAGGAAGAAACAAGAGGTTCACACTAACATGGGGGTCAGGAAACCAGTGTTCTAATCTGTGTTCTGTCACTAGTTAGCAGTGTGATGGGGGAGTTATACAACTTTTCTGGTCATCATTTTCCTCATTCATAATTGGAGGATATTAGATTACACCATTGCTAAGATCTATTTCCAGCTGTAATATTCAGTGCCTGCCCCCATAGAATCAGGGTCAGTGACTTTAAAGTCTTGCTTTATAAGCAAAGAAAACAAGCTTTCTGAGGTAAAAAGTCATTAGTCTTATTATTAATTAAGGAGAATAAATAGGCAAAAGAAAGCATATTGGCCATGTAGTTTGGCACAAAGATCAAAGCTGATAAATAGAAGAATGCATGTTATGATTTTAGACACCTGTCACATACACATATGCACATGTGTATCTATCCAATTATCTATCTATCTATCTATCTATCTATCTATCTATCTATCCATCTATCTGTCTGTCTGTCCATCTATCCATCTGTCTGTTTGTCTGTCTGTCTGTCTATCTATCTATATCTATCTGTCTGTCCATATATCTGTCTGTCTGTCTATCTATCTATCTATCTATCTATCTATCTGTCTGTCTGTCTGTCTGTCTATCCATCTATCCATCTGTCTGTTTGTCTGTCTGTCTATCTATCTGTCTATCTATTTATATATATATATATATCTGTCTGCCTGTATATCTGTCTGCCCATCTATCTGTCTGTCTGTCAATCTGTCTGTCTATCTGGCTGTCTCTCTATCTATCTGTCTGTCTATCTATCTATCTATCTATCTGTCTGTCTGTCTGTCTATGTATCTTTCTATCTATTTATAATCTTTGTGAAATGGTAGTCTTCTTTAGTCTGGGATGAGGACGAAATGAGAGAAAGAGTTTGAAACTCAAAATGTAAAAAAAAAAAATACTTGTTTTTTGAAAATAATTTCTTGGGAAAAAAAAAGATTCAAACTGAAAAGACCTATAACCATAAGGAAATGAGATTTGCTAAGTGATATTTCTCTCAGAGCTCCTTTGTTTTTTACTGTTTTCCAGAGATTATTGCATATTAAATCCTTCTTATGAATCCTTTCTCTTTTGGCATATTCTCCCTTCCTGGGAAGAGAATTAAAATAAGCAAAAGTAGTCAAAACCGGTGACCCAAGACAGTCCTCTGTGGAAAACCATTAGATTGGATTTCTCTCTTTTTTTTTTCCATGTGGGAGGATATTTACATAATGAAATGCTTACCATCATCAGTGAACTGGGGTTTTCCCACTTCCTGAAATCTCTGTTCCCTCTGAAATGAAATAAAATGTCAACTTTGGTTTGTATTGTCTATACAATGATGATTTATTAATTTGGCTGGGAATAGCACTTTGAGCAAACAGAAAAGCCGTCACAGTATTGTTCATGGAAACATTTTGTTGGTCAGCATTGATCTTCAAATTGTTAGGTAAGCAAGCTCTGCCTGATATAGTGGTATCTTCAGATATTAGAATTCAGTGGGATTTGCTGCAGACAGATGTTTGTGTTCCTGCAAAGCTGTGCCTGACCACTTCCGGTCCTGAGGTACCACAGAGGAAATAATAAATGCTTGCCAAAGTTAAAACTGAAATGGAATTTTTAATTTCTAATTCAGTCTTCAGTACTATATTTCATGCATTTTTTTCTTTTAATAAAAAGCATTAAGTAAACACCATGGATAGACCTGTTGAGACTTGTGACAAGCACAGTAGTCGATTGACTTTGGGATTACTTTAGCTACACTACTCCCCAGAGACTATCAGACTGGTAAATTATATGGTAACTCCACTTGGAGTGTTTTTCTCCAGGAGGAACCTAGAGGCTGCTATGGCTTGCCAGCCATAAAAACTTTACCTAAGTCCCTAGCATTGTGAAAGTATACCAAGTCAGTCTTGTATAAGTCATCTGACCCTGATTTAATTGTCGTACATATTTACATTCTTCTGAGGAGAAACAACATGCAAACAGTCAAATAAATGGATAAGTAATTTGGAGGTTTTATAGTATGAGGGATATACAAATAACTAGATGAAGTGGGGAAAACCTTGTGTAGGAAGTATGTAGGAAATGATTGGTCATTTGATCTGTTATTCAAAGTAACAAAGATTCTGAGAGGTAGATGTAAAAAAGAAAATAATACATTGTTGTTATACTTTAAGACTGAGTCAAGTTCCTCAATAAGTGCTAAATGGTAATATTTATTTATTCCAAGTATGGAGAACTGCTTGTGCAAAAGTATGGAGGAAAGAGGTATAACATCAAGTATCAAATCTGAAAAGTTTGGGAGGAATGTGTGCAAAGATGAATTATTAGTAGCAAACCTAAAAAAAAGGCAAAGTGAACCCAAAGAGTAAAAGATTTAAAACATCAAATTGAAGAGTTCCTAGTTTATCAACTAGGCAATCAAAGAGGCAATAGGGAACCAATGAAGCTTCTAGAGCAGGGGAACTAGATGATCCAACCTGCACTTCATAGATAATGCATGTATTTGGGAGTTTTATTTTTTAATTTTGTTTTTTGCAATGTTTGCACATTGCAAACTTTAAAGTGCTATATAAATGTCAGCTATTATCGTTTCTATTATAATTACTAATGGCTTCAAAATGATAAAAGAGATGCAGGTAGTTGAAAGTGTTGGTTTCTATCTTTAGAATATGGTATTGTACGTGCCAAGGAGCATCATCTTAGTGCCCACAGCCATGGGCTCTAAAGAGAATCAAATACAGGCAGTCAACAGAAGTTATTGATCTCACTGTTTACAGAGTGCTGTACAAACTTCTGTGGGAGCGAGGAAAAAGACAACGGAGAACATAGCGATTATTATATTAAGATTTCACAGACAGTGATTTACTGGGCAGTTGCCAAGCAGATTTTTTTTTTAGCACAAAATTGCTGATTAGGAGCAATGGGTAATACATCATTGTTACACCCCAAGACAGAGCACCAATGTCAACTTTCTCAATGAATGCTAAAAGGTGATATGCCTATGTGAAGAAACTGTAAGGGGGCTCTATCCCAGATTTGTTTATAATTATATAAACTAGGAAGTCAATTTGTTGTCTCCATCTTTAAATATAAATAAACGGTTATGGAGGATGTCAAAATGGTCAAATCAATTCAAATTATACAATAGCAGCTCAGGTGTGAAATCCATTCACAACCCATATCAACATAATAGAAGCAACTCTAAAATTATTGTCATTCTGTCATTTACCTTCTGAATGGTCCTGTATACAGGATTTTTAATTGCTTTTAAATACTCTCTTTTTTCATAATTTTAAGGCTATGAAGACTTTTAAAAATAATCCTTCAGTCAGTCCTCTCTCTGGTACCTGTTACATAAACAGCTTTAGCCAATCTAGTGAGGATATTGGAGAAGATAATAACTTTTATCCATAGAATGCCTTTCTGGAACAACAGGACAAGCCTTTGGCTAATTAGACAACTGCTCTCCTTTCTTTTTTCTTTCATTCAAGGACTTCTTAACAAAGTTATTTATACCTGATACTTCAATTTCCTCATTACCCTGTCTCCTCAACTATTTGCAACTTGATTTTTACCCCAACTATTCTATTCAAATTACTCTCTTAATATCTACTGATGACCTCAGCTTTTCTTTACAGGGATATGGAGTCAGGGACCAACGTGGACTAAAGCTGCCATTTTCATCATCATAGCCATCATCATCATCATCATCATTACCATCATCATCTTCATCATCACCACCACCAACTCATCTTTATGCAGCACTTTAAGATTTACAGAGAACTTTGAGTATATTATCACATTTGATTTTCACAGCAAACATATGAGACAAATGATATTTTATTATTCCCACCATACAACCACCACAAGAATAAGCATGTATTAAGTGTGGTTCAGACAATTTGCTTGACTCTGAGGATAAAAGCAAAAAAAAAAAGAGCCATCTCTGCCTTCAAGGGCTCACATTCTAGTGAAAGAAGAAAAAAAAGAGAGTTTGGCAGGGAAGAGGTGGTTTAGAAATGGCTATCAATTGCCATAAATTACAAGCATGATGCTTACATACACAGGAGTCTTTGGGAGACAGGCAGGATGGGGTAAGAGCAAAGCTAGGCAACACAGTTGATAGAGCTAGAGCACCAGGCCTGGAGTCAGAAAGACTTGAATTCAAATTTGTCCTGAAATACTTGCTAGCTGTGTGACTTTGGATAAGTCACTTAACCTTGTTTGCCTCAGTCTCCTCATCTGCAAAATAAACTGGAGCAGGAAATGGTAAGCTACTCCAATAGATATGCTAAGAAAATCCCAAATGTTGTCATGAAGAACTGGACACAACTGAGATGACTGAACAAAAAACAACAAAGGATGATGATATACATATAGATATGGTTATAGATATAGATATAGAAAAAAATTAAAAGACTTATTCAAAGTCACACAGAGAGTAAGGAGCAAAGCCAGCTTTAAGTTTGGGAATTATTCCTTCAAAGTCAGCATCACAATGGTTAGTCTTTTTTTTTAATTGACATATACTTCATTGTTTTAATACATGATTCCTTTTTATTCAAAGATATTTTATTCCGCCAATTACATGTAATAATTTTAACATACATTTTTTTCAAAATTATAAGATCTGAATTATCTCTCCCTCCATTCTCTCCCCTTCTCAAAAGTGATAAGCAATTAAATCTGATATTATGATAAAAAAAACATACTTCCATTTTGGTCATTAACACAATTATTCCTTTTTATTTGAAAATATTTTATTTCCCAATTACATGTAATAACAATTTTCAACATATGTTTTCTGAAATTGTAAGTTCCAAATTGTCTCTCTTCCTCCCTTCCTTCCCACCTCTCATAGAGAGTAAACAATTTGATCTGGGTAACACATGTATTATCATGAAAAAACATACTTACATATGGGTCTTTAATACAATGATTCTTTTAGACATATAATTCAAGCATTCTTGTTACAAACATCAGTTCTAAAAAGTCAAATGGAAAATGAAATGTAACCTTCTCAAAGTAATGGAACCCATTCCAATTTTCAGTTAAAGGTTGGTAGACCTAAATTCTGAATAAACTCTATTTTACAATTAATGTAATTATCTACATGATAAATAACAACCTGTCTTTTTTAAATGAGGAAATCACATTTAAACCTGACAAAATATCTTTGGATTATTAAATCATAATAAAGCACAATTTGTAGTTGTTGTTCAGTTGTATCTGACTCTTTGTGACTCCATTTAGGGTTTGCTTGGCAAAAATTTTGTAGTGATTTGCTATTTTCTTCTCCAGCTCATTTGTACAGAGGAGGAAACTGAGGCAAACAGGGTCAAATGTCTTGCCTGGGTCACATAGCTAGTAAGTTTCTCAGATCAGATTAGAACTCAAGAAAATGAGTCTTCCAGACTCCAGGCCCCAAAACTTTATTCACTGAGCCACCTAGCTATCTGTACTTTGCATAATACTATGTACTTTTTAATCTATCAGCTTTGACTTTGCCAAATCTGTTTCCTCTTTTTCCATTGACACTTAATTTTTGGAATAACAAGGAAATATTTGTGATTGTTTTTTACTCTCATTTTATCCTCCCTGATAATATATCCAATCCCATTAAATGTTTTTGGCTTGCAAGACTATCGTTGATTATCTCCTAATCAGCTAACTTTTTTTTACATGTTCCACTCTCTTGCTAAAATAATTATTTTCCAATTTCATCATCAGATTCAGATGATTTCCTAGCAGCCGGCAGAGAAATGCTGAGGATGCTAGTTTGTGGAGCAGAACATCCCAAGGTAGGAAAATAACAGAGCAAATATCTAAATAGAAAGCTTCTTTGGAGAGACCTGTTCCCTTTAGCTCATTCCCTCATATTTAGTATTTCCTAGGTAAATGTTTGATATTTGATGGGAGTCATTTTTATTTTTATCAAAAAATGTTAGAGCCAGGAGAGTCTTAAGGATCATCTAGTCCAACACCTTCATTTTCAAAGGAAAAAAAATTGTTCTGCCACCTATAAAATTACCATGACATTGTTTTGAAATTATAAAAATATGTACATGCATACATATGTAATATAATATAGTTTCTCAAATAGTGTTAGCTCTCCAAACACAATAGAAGACACCATCTGAATAATATTTTTAGTGATCACCTACACTCATAGAAAGTAGAAGAGCAGTAAGAGATGGGCAAATGGTGGTCAAATGACTGACTTGCCCAGGGTCACCCAGCTAGGAAATGTCTGAGGTCAGAATTGAACCCAGGACCTTCCATCTCTGGGTCTGACTCTCAACCCACTGATCCACCTAGCTGTTCCAATTCCTGGATCATCTGAAACAGAATAATCAATTGTCATAAAAAATTCTGGGTCTTAAAAAAGAAAGAGACTTGCCTATAATCATATAATTGGTATGTGTTGATGTTTGGACAATAATCCAAATTTTCCTGTAAAAGTCATTGGACTGTATATGAGGCAATTCTGCCTTTCTTATCTCATATATCTATAACGAAGTGTCCAAAAACTCTTACTGACATTTTTAGTGGCTAATCACTTAAAACATCTTATTATAGGTTAACCTCATTTTTCAACAAGCAAGAGAATCCTTCAGCTCTGAGAATTCTCTCTGGCTCTCCCTCATGCCTAGAATATTTTCCCTTTTCCTCTCCATTCACTGACCTCTCTGGCTTCCTTCAGGTCCCAACTAAAATCTCACCTTTTACAGGAAGCCTCCCCTAATCCCCTTTATTTCTGGTGTTTTCTTTCTGTTATTTCCTATCTCATTTATCTCATGGATAGCTTGCTTTGTAAATATTTGTATACATGATAACTTCCCCATTAGATTGTAAGCTCTGTGAGGGCAGAGGTTTGTCTAGTGACTATTTTTGCATCTCCACGGCTTACCTATATTGGAGGTACTTAATAAATATTGATTGATTGGTTGTTTAAACTATTAAAGCTAACACTTTTGGGACACTGTATATCCAGAGATCTCAGTGTACACTTCTGTCATTGTTGTCCAGATCTGTGATTTTATTGGTCTCTTCAAATTAACAGTATGGAAACTTCTACTTGTACAAATCATTGACGTATCTATAACTTAGAGTCTTAAGGATTTTCCTGAGACCCCCAAAAGTTAAGAAACATCCATGGTTATCAGTCTATGTCAGAGGTGAAACTTGGGCTCAAGTCTTCCTGACTCCCAGACCAATCCTCTCATAGGATATATCCTATGTTTATGTATATACATATATACATACACACATATATTTATATATATACATTTCTATACTTTTCAAGAGCTTAAAGTAAGTCTCCTAAGTCTCTATTCAGATTCTTTCTGAGTAAACAAATTAGCATTCTGAAAATGCGAGTTAAATATTTTACCAAGGAGAATATATTTCAGTGCTTTGCGAAACCAAGGATAGAAGAAACCATATATGAGAGGATTGAATGTGGAATTGAAATAGCCAAACCAGGTCAAAGCATCAAATAATACTGAAGGAGTAGAGAAATTTAAATATGGATCCAATAAAATTGTGAAGAAGCAAGGAAACCAGCAAAACAAGAAGAAGCCCATCACTATCCCCAAGGTTTTGGCTGCCTTCTTCTCTTTCTTCATTTGGCTATTTTGATTTTCAGGGATGGTGTTGATTGCACGAGCATGTTTTTTGGATACTGCAAAGATTTTGCCATAAATTCCTATCATCACAGAGCTTGGGGTGAAGAAGCCTGCCATACACAAAGTGGTGCCCCAGAGCTTATTGAACATCACTGGACAAGAACTGGAGCATGCAACAAGGACATCATAGCCTTCTATTCCATCAGCATATGCCTCAGAGAAAACCACCCCAAAAGCAAATGTTCCTGGTATTGACCAACAGAAAAGCAACAACCTCTTCACTGCTGAAATGGTCATTTTAGTAGAATAATGCAAAGGGTAGCATATGGCATAAAACCTGTCTATGGCTACAGAACAAAGATGGAAGATTGATGTTATGCTTAACATCAAGTCAAAGCTGTAATGGATCTTGCAGAACAAAATTCCAAAATACCAGCAATTCTCCACAGACCGGATCATGCTGTAGGGCATAATGCTGAATCCCAGGAGAAAGTCAGTGATTGCCATGGAGAGGATGAGAAAGTTGGTTGGAGAATGAAGCTGTTTGAAATAGGAAATGGAAATAATCATAGCAAGATTCCCAAATATAGTGATGAAGATAGCCCCAGAAATAAACAGATACATGGCAGTTCGAATACCTAATGACTTGTCATTCTCTGGACATGATCCATTTCCAAATTCTGAGCAGTCAAAGGCTACCTTCAGAAAAGTAAAAAGATATAAGGCTCTGTCAGGTAACATTTTACATACTTTATGCTTTGCAAAAATGCTCATAGTAAATTTCTAAATACAACAGACACTAACATGGTCAGATCAAGGATTTCAATTTTTAAATTTCATTAGCTTTTTTGTTGTTTCTCATCTTAAATATGTTTGCACTTTCATACAAATTCATCGCAATGATTATACATTAACAGAATTGCTTTGCAAACATTTGAAGATTTGCATTTTAAGTTATTCACCTTCACAGTACACATATACGGAACAGACATCAGTAATTCAATAAATTTGTGGTTTCTAAATGTGAATCCAGAGAGTTTGTTCAGATTGAAAAGTCAGAAGAATTCTTTGAGTCAAGTATGATTTAGAAAAGGTTTCATAGCTCTTCTAATGCCCTCTCTCAGTTGAATTATTTTAGAAGAGTTAGGGGCATCTATATTTTATTTAGATGGTATTTATTCTGAATATAAATCTACCTAGATTTATTCTGAAAATAAAGCTACCTAGATCCCCCTGTGATAAATAGTTTCAAAGAAGAATAGAATAGCTGCATGCTCATTGTTTTTGAAACAGTATAGGCTCTAAACATCTCTAAAACCTAGATCTCACACCATAAACCTCATAGTTGATAGCTGTCTCTCTCCTCTCCTGTCTTCTAACTACATCATCCCCAAGCAAAAAAAAAAAAGAAACAAACAAACAAACAAAAGAAAAAGAAAGAAGCAAAAGTAAAAAGAAAAGAAAAAAAAGGTTTTGGTGGAATATTTTTTGCCTCACTGACAAGAAAGCTCTTGATTATCAATTCATACTATTCTCCTATTTCATAAAAGTTTACTGAGAGAAAAGAGCTGCCAAAACCCACATTGTATTTGGCAATGTAGGAGCAGTCAATTCACTTTTTCCAAGATTCAAAATGCCAAAAGTTAAACAAAGATATGGCACTTCCAAGAAGGAATATATTACTTGGAGCAATGCAAAATTCACAAGAATAAATTTAGATTCAGCCTTCAATAATACCCCATTGTTCCTAGGCATTTGTTGTATGAAGTTATAAATGAGAAACAGAACAGAAGCACAAGTAGCCAAGGACTTTGTTAATGAAACTGAGTTTTTGCTTGTTAAGAAAAGCTCAAATAATAGAAACAAAGGCAGATCTGATCCAGCTAATGCCCTTTTGCTCACTTACCTCCTCCATTTCCAAAGAAGCCAGAAATCTCGTTTTTCTTCCTGTTTGCTTACCCACTGTGAAATGAGAATTCTTGAATTTAAAGAACTAAAAGACACAGGTTGTGGTGATTTATAACTCAACAATGGGTCCCTAGGGGATTGGAGCAGAAATGAAAGCAATATTTAGTATTCTTGAGTTTCATGGGCTAAATCAGAGTAAGTCCCTGCTCTTCCATCCTCTGAGGACCTGAGCATCCATCTCTGATTCCTCTCGAGGTACACAGGTTTCCTATAGGTAGTAGAGGCTGATAGCCCTTTCTAGATATGGGTTATTAAGGACAACAATGAATTTCAGTGGTGAATGGTAGTAGGAAGGACATTGTTTCCCAATCAAAGCTGTCAAGTCAGACACGATTAGGAAAAATGCTTGAAACAAGAGGATAGAGGTAGAATACGTCCCCTTCCCCTGTCCTCCCAAATTATTTTATTTATTTTTTGAAAGATTTTTCCAAGATTACTTGATTCATGTTCTCTCCCTCCCCTCTTGTCTCCTCACTCCCATAACTGACAAGCAATTCCACTGGTTTATACATACATGTCTTATTACTCAAAACCTAAGTCCATTTTATTCATATTTGGGTTTTTTTTTAACCCTTACCTTCTATCTTAGAATCAACATAGTATAGGATCAAATTAGTATTGATTCTAAGGCAGAAGAGTGGTTAGGGTTAGGCAATGGGGGTTAAGTAACTTGAACAGGGTCACCCAGCCAGGAAGTGTCTGAGGACAGATTTGAACCCAGGACTTCCCATCTCTAGGTCTGGCTCTCAATACTGTGAGCTACTTAGTTGCCCCTCTTTATTATTCATATTTGTAAAAGTGTAATCTTTTAAAAACCACAACCTCAAATCATAGAGCCATATAACCACATTGCCATCCCCTTTTTGCCTTTTTTCCCCTCTTACTTAAAACTCTGAAGAGTATTCCTTGCCCTGAGGTTGCAACCTCATACTTTTTTTATTGTAAAAATGATTAAGATATTACATATGAAAGAGGGGAACTTCTTCTGGGTTGGAGCAATAGGGCCAATAATTGGCGTTATGATTTCTTAAAGTAAAAATGAAGCTCAGAAGCCTTCTTTGCTATATTCTCCTGAGAGCTTGTATGTAAAAACTGGTCATATATCATAGATTGTGTATTGCTTCTAAAATGTGAAAGTTCCCTCTGTGATTTATGATAGCTTCCATTTATGTAGTGCTTAAAGGATTACACAAACACTTTCCTGAATACAACCTTTTAAATCATAGTGTAGGCAATATCAACTCCATTTTATATATGCAGAAAAGGAGGTTCAGAGAGGTCCCGTGATTTTCCTTTAGAGCTGGTAAGTGGCTAAGTGAGGAGTTAAAACCTGGATATATTCCAGTCTAGTGAATTTCCACAATGCCATGCTGACTCTCAGAAATAGGGATCTGGGCAAGAAAGGTAGACTTATCATGGATTGGGCATAGAAATAGCCAACTGATGACACCACTATCCTGTTTAATTAAATAACACTGACCTTGGATAGGAATTTTAATGTAACACATTAATCTAGAATTGAACAAAGAAAGGAAAACAACAGGAAAGACAAAGAAATGCCTCCTTCCAGAGCAACTTCACAACTCTAACCTGATGATGTTAATATAAATATCAACTTTAAAAATAAAAGTCAAGAAAAGAGAGAAAGAAGAAATCAATTAATTCAGTATAAGATAAGGGCTGGAGCTGTGGTTTCAATGACATGGGGACCTCCTAGAAGATGAAACTTTTATCACTTTGGATTGGCACCTGTAACTTAAAGACTCATAAGTGGTCTATCGAGGATAAATGACTTGTCTTGGAAGGTCAAAGTTCAAACCAGGTTCTCCTGATGCCAAGACTAACTGGTCTGTTCCACTGTACCACATTGCCATTGAATTGAGTATGCAACTCAAAAGAAAAAGAATGAAAAATGTTATCCAAATATAAGGAATTTTTCATAATTGAAAGCATTTTAATTTTTAATCATTCATGAATTTGTATTATTTAATATGTAATCCTTATTTTAATTATTTATACATGTTAAATATATATTTTGTTACATTGTGTTACATATTTACATATAAATATATATTGTTTTAAATATAATTGTTATAATTAATTTAGAAATTAATTATGTTATTAACTTTGAAAGCTAATTAGTAGAAGATAAGTATTTTGATGATGTTCTAACTGACTAAGGGTATCTTCTAAGATATAAAGGGACTGTGATGTCTCTCATAGGGAGGGTGTGCCCAGACTGAAGAACATACAGATCCTCAAAAATGTGAAATATTTTATTGCTGAACAATATTTTCCTCCAAAGAAATCAGACAGATTTTTAAGCAAACATACCAGAGCTCATACATCTACAGAAGAGCTATATACTATCACAACAGTCACATTGAAACAATACTCATTTCTTCTAGTAAAGCTGATCTTGCTCAACTCTTTCTAGTTATCTCTCATCTTTCAGAATTGCCTTCAGAACATGAACTGCATAAGGAAACAAGTCTCAGTATTTTATAACCATCTCACTCTCTCTCCCCTTATCAACAACTCCTTCCCACCTATCCACCCATCAAAAGACATTATTTTGAACTTCCAATTATTCACTAGATTTGACTCCAGGTGACTTTTGACTATTTCCAAAAATCAACTCAACTCATAAGGGAAGAAAGTTTTATATTATGTGTTAGATATTCAGGAGAAAAACATTTATACAAAGAAATATGTATATATGTGTGTGTTTATATTTAAAGACTCTATCCCATCTATCTAAAGTTATATTTATGAAATTTGCCAAAACTCACTAGAGAAATAAGAGACAAAGAAATGCAACAAATGGTTATGTTTCATTTATTGGTTGTTCAATGGTAGACCTGAATTTGCATGGTGTTAGTAACTTTAGCCAACAGTATGGCTGAGATTTCATGAAATTGCTTTACTTTCCTGGACCTCAATTTCCTCATCTTAGTGCTGAGATGGACCCCTAAAGTTCCTTCCAGAAGTAATATTCTATGCTTTTGTAATATGTCTTCTGACTACAGATGTGACTTTGAATTACTATTGCTTCAGGTTGATGTAGTTTTAAATTTAAACTTTCTCTTCCATGCATAAAGCTAATAATGAATAGATCTGGTTACTGAATTTAGTAATAGATGATCAAAGAGATCTTTACATTTCACTCTGGGTTCTTTTTCATTTGTAAATTATTTTCATTAATTTAGAAAATTTTCCTGGACTTCATGTGTAATTTCCATATAGCTAGTAGTCTCTTATTTTTTAAATGTTTCAGAATATAACCCAAGTGAGCTGAAGAAAATAGACTGTAAATATTTGTTTGATGACTATTTAAGCCAAGTTTCTGAGACAAGTGCTTGATTTTCTTAAATCTGAATTTGATCTACTGCATTTCCTTAGGTTGTCTTCACAAATAAGTAAACCAAGAGACAATGTACTATAATTTGGAGTTTTGTGGGGTTTAGGGTACAAAAGTTATCATCATAATATTGCAAGAATTTGACAAATAAATATTAAGAAATTTTATCGATAGTTTATTAAATTATCCCAAAGACAAAACTTTTTTTTTTAATTTGAAAGGATTTTTTGGTAAAAAATGTTGGGAAACACCATTGGTCTAATCAAATATGAGAAAATTGTTATGCCACAAATACAAAGTTATAATTTTTTTAAATGGAGGTTTGAGTCTATCATTAACAATGATCTTTACTCTAAATGCTGATTATGCCTTAAGATAGTAGCTGATTCTATGAGTCTCTGTATCAAAGTTCTTTTGGAAAGGCTAAAGATTCCCGAGGTTATATTTCTTATGTGCTGAGATAAGAGAGAGATAACAGAAGTCAACTAGGTCTTTTACCTGCTTCTACAACCAAGCAAAAAATCTTCTATTCAGCAAGTGGTTGGTGGACCAGAATCAGTAGCATAATGGCTATGCCTGCTCTATAGAGGTACTTCTTTAACATGTCATCATGACTCCAGGGGAAAAAAAAGGTTTCCTCTCTCCTCCCAGCAAGCTGATGGAATTTATACACGTATCAGACCCTGGATATGCAAGCATCATAATTAGTAATATAATTAAAAATTAATCTTTTAAATAAAACATGTGAATATGTCCCCTATTAAAACTTTCATATAAACAAACAGAAAAAAATGACTGGAATTTTCTAACTTGTTTGAAATTTTTGCAAAGGGCCTTTATGTATGTTGAATCTTTTGCCAAAAATTTAAAAATGCAAAGTTCTTTATTTCATTTGCATAAATATCAATGAAGATTTAATTGTACGACTTGAATTTCAACCAAAAAATGATTAATTGGCATGTAGGTTTGAAAAAGGAATTTGCTGATTTAGGATGTACAGACAACAATATTTTTTCTCCATTTAAAGCTAAGTATCTTCATGAAATATATTTTTAAGTGCCAAGTATTGAAACAAATGGAATTTAACACCAAGCTTTCAAATGTAATTATCTACATGATAAATAACAGCCTGCCTTTTTTAAAAGAGGAAATCACATTTAAATCTGACAAAATATCTTTGGATTATTAAATCATAATAAAGCACAATTTGTAGTTGTTGTTCAGTTGTAGCTGACTCTTTGTGACTCCATTTAGGATTTTCTTGGCAAAAATGTTGTAGTGGTTAGCTATTTTCTTCTCCAGCTCATTTGTACAGATGAGGAAACTGAGGCAAACAGGGTCAAATGTCTTACCCTGGGTCACATAGCTAGTAAGTTTCTCAGATCAGATTAGAACTCAATAAAATGAGTCTTCCAGACTCCAGGCCCCAAAACTTTATTCACTGAGCCACCTAGCTATCTGTACTTTGCATAATACTATGTACTTTTAATCTATCAGCTTTGACTTTGCCAAATCAGTTTCCTCTTTTTCCATTGACACTTAATTTTTGGAATGACAAGGAAATATCTGTGATTGGTTTTTACTCTCATTTTATCCTATATGATAATATATACAATCCCATTAAATGTTTTTGGCTTGCAAGACTATCGTTGATTATCTCCTAATCAGCTAACTTTTTTTTACATGTTCCACTCTCTTGCTAAAATAATTATTTTCCAATTTCATCATCAGATTCAGATGATCTCCTAGCAGCCGGCAGAGAAATGCTGAGGATGCTAGTTTGTGGAGCAGAACATCCCAAGGTAGGAAAATAACAGAGCAAATATCTTAATAGAAAGCATCTTTGGAGAGACCTGTTCCCTTTAGCTCATTCCCTCATATTTAGTATTTCCTCGGTAAATGTTTGGTATTTGATAGGAGTTATTTTTATTTTAATCAAAAAGTGTTAGAGCCAGGAGAGTCTTAAGGATCATCTAGTCCAACACCTTCATTTTCAAAGGAAAAAAAATTGTTCTGCCACCTATAAAATTACCACGATGTTGTTTTGAAATTATAAAAGTACATACATGCATACATATATAATACAATATAGTTTCTCAAATAGTGTTAGCTCTCCAAACACAATAGAAGACCCCATCTGAATAATTTTTTAACCATCACCTTCAGTTATAGAAAGAAGAAGAGCGGTAAGAGATGGACAAATGGTGGTCAAATGACTGACTTGCCCAGGGTCACCCAGCTAGGAAATGTCTGAGGTCAAATTTGAACCAGGGACCTTCCATCTCTGGGTCTGACTCTCAATCCACTGATCCACCTAGCTGTTCCAATTCCTGGATCATCTTAAACAGAAAGAAAAAGGAAGAGTCTTGCATATGATCATATAATTAGTATGTGTTGATATTTGGACAATAATCCAAATTTTCCTGTAAAAGTTACTAGACTGTATATGAAGCAATTCTGCCTTTCTTTTTTTAAAACATTATTTTATTTGTTCATTTCCAAACATTATTCATTGGAAACAAAGATCATTTTCTTTTCCTCCCCTCCCCCCCCACCTCACCCATAGCCGGTGCATGATTCCACTGGGTATCACATGTGTTCTTGATTCGAACCCATTTCCGTGTTGTTGGAATTTGCATTAGAGTGTTCATTTAGAGTCTCTCCTCAGTCTTATCCCCTCCACCCCTGTAGTCAAGCAGTTGCTTTTCATCGGTGTTTTTACTCCCATAGTTTATCCTCTGCTTGTGGATAGTATTTTTTAGATCCCTGCAGATTGTTCAGGGACATTGAATTGTCCCTAATGGAGAAGTCCATCACCTTCGATTGTACCACAGTGTATCAGTCTCTGTGTATAATGATTTCCTGGTTCTGCTCCTTTCGCTCTAATTCTGCCTTTCTTATCTCATATATCTATAACGAAGTGTCCAAAAACTCTTACTGACATTTTTAGTGGCTAATCACTTAAAACATCTTATTATAGGTTAGCCTCATTGTTCCACAAGCAAGAGCATCGTTCAGCTCTGGGAATTCTCTCTGGCTCTCCCTCATACCTAGAATATTTTCCCTTTTCCTCTCCATTCACTGACCTCTCTGGCTTCCTTCAGGTCTCAACTAAAATCTCACCTTTTACAGGAAGCCTCCCCTAATCCCCTTTATTTCTGGTGTTTTCTTTCTGTTATTTCCTATCTCATTTATCTCATGGATAGCTTGCTTTGTGATATTTGTTTACATGATAACTTCCCCATTAGATTGTAAGCTCTGTGAGGGCAGAGGTTTGTCTATTGACTATTTTTGCATCTCCATGGCTTACCATACTACCTGCTATATTGGAGGTACTTAATAAATATTGATTGATTGGTTGTTTAAACTATTAAAGCTAACACTTTTGGGACACTGTATATCCAGAGATCTCAGTGTACACTTCTGTCATTGTTGTCCAGATCTGTGATTTTATTGGTCTCTTCAAATTAACAGTATGGAAACTTCTACTTGTACAAATCATTGACGTATCTATAACTTAGAGTCTTAAGGATTTTCCTGAGACCCCCAAAAGTTAAGAAACATCCATGGTTATCAGTCTATGTTAGAAGTGAAACTTGGGCTCAAGTCTTCCTGACTCTCAGACCAATCCTCTCATATATCCTATGTTTATGTATATAAATATATACATACACACATATATTTATATATATACATTTCTATACTTTTCAAAAACTTTCAAGAACGTAAAGTAAGTCTCCCAAGTCCCTATTCAAATTCTTTCTGAGTAAACAAATTAGCATTCTGAAAATGCGAATTGAATATTTTACCAAGGAGAATATATTTCAGTGCTTTGCGAAACCAAGGATAGAAGAAACCATATATGAGAGGATTGAATGTGGAATTGAAATAGCCAAACCAGGTCAAAGCATCAAATAATACTGAAGGAGTAGAGAAATTTAAATATGGATCCAATAAAATTGTGAAGAAGCAAGGAAACCAGCAAAACAAGAAGACACCCATCACTATCCCCAAGGTTTTGGCTGCCTTCTTCTCTTTCTTCATTTGGCTACTTTGATTTTCAGGGATGGTGTTGATTGCACGAGCATGTTTTTTGGATACTGCAAAGATTTTGCCATAAATTCCTATCATCACAGAGCTTGGGGTGAAGAAGCCTGCCATAGAAAAAATGGTGCCCCAGAGCTTATTGAACATCACTGGACAAGAACTGGAGCATGCAACAAGGACATCATAGCCTTCTATTCCATCAGCATATACCTCAGAGAAAACCACCCCAAAAGCAAATGTTCCTGGTATTGACCAACAGAAAAGCAACAACCTCTTCACTGCTGAAATGGTCATTTTAGTAGAATAATGCAAAGGGTAGCATATGGCATAAAACCTGTCTATGGCTACAGAACAAAGATGGAAGATTGATGTCATGCTTAACATCATGTCAAAGCTGTAATGGATCTTGCAGAACAAAATTCCAAAATACCAGCAATTCTCCACAGACCGGATCATGCTGTAGGGCATAATGCTGAATCCCAGGAGAAAGTCAGTGATTGCCATGGAGAGGATGAGAAAGTTGGTTGGAGAATGAAGCTGTTTGAAATAGGAAATGGAAATAATCATAGCAAGATTCCCAAATATAGTGATGAAGATAGCCCCAGAAATAAACAGATACATGGCAGTTCGAATACCTAATGACTTGTCATTCTCTGGACATGATCCATTTCCAAATTCTGAGCAGTCAAAGGCTACCTTCAGAAAAGTAAAAAGATATAAGGCTCTGTCAGGTAACATTTTACATACTTTATGCTTTGCAAAAATGCTCATAGTAAATTTCTAAATACAACAGACACTAACATGGTCAGATCAAGGATTTCAATTTTTAAATTTCATTAGCTTTTTTGTTGTTTCTCATCTTAAATATGTTTGCACTTTCATACAAATTCATCGCAATGATTATACATTAACAGAATTGCTTTGCAAACATTTGAAGATTTACATTTTAAGTTATTCACCTTCACAGTACACATATACGGAACAGACATCAGTAATTCAATAAATTTGTGGTTTCTAAATGTGAATCCAGAGAGTTTGATCAGATTAAAAAGTCAGAAGAATTCTTTGAGTCAAGTATGATTTAGAAAAGGTTTCATAGCTCTTCTAATACCCTCTTTCAGTTGAATTATGTTAGAAGAGTTAGGGACATCTATATTTTATTTAGATGATATTATTCTGAATATAAAGCCATATTTGCTGATTAATTTCCAGGTGACATGTATATTTCAAGATGGAAAAGTTCATGTAAGTAACCTAAACTTCATTGAGAGATAGTATAAAATGCTAGTTAGAGAGCCAGATTTGGAATTTGGAAGACCTAGGTACAAATCTGACATCTGAAAAGTACTAGCTGTGCAACCTTGGGTAAGTCACTTAGCCAAGTTGAGCCTAAGTATCTTCAGTTCAGTTCAACAAATTATTAAGAACCCACCAGTGAAGGACATGGTGCTAGGTGCTGGGAATAGAAAATAAAATGGATGGACTCCTGACTCTAAAGACTTTCATTCTACTTATGATACATACAGAGAGAAGTAGATGCAAGGTAATTTCTGGAAGATGAGAGCCTTGAAGAGAGCTTGAGATTCTAAGAGGTTAGATGAGTAAGACATGGGACTTAACTTAGGCAAAGCCACAGAGATAGGAGATGACAATCTGTGCAGAGGGCATAAAGTGGACAGCTATAATACTCAGTTCATTCGGTTCATGTGAGGGTTAAGTCAGATGCCTAGTACTATGAAGTACAGGTTCACTTAACACAGCTTCATTGTATTGCAATATACATATATATATATATATGAATATATATTGTGGTTCACTTAACACAGCTTCATTGTATTGCAATATACATATATATGAATATATATATATAATTCTATATCATGGAGTTGTACTTATTGCAGCACACTATGACTGATGGAATGAAAGGCAACCAACCACAACACTGTGTTCTGTATCCTGGGTGCTGATTGGCTCAGTGACTATAGGTTAATAAGGGTATGGAAAAGGCTTATAGAAGAGTGGGAAGGGTTTATAAAGCCTTAAAATATATACAAATAATAAAATAAGCACAACCCTGTTATCGTGGGAGATCTCTGGAACATAACTCCATTGATAGGTGAGGGATCACTGACTATATAAATATAAGCTATCATAATCTTCAACACATGAGTATTGGATAGATATTAAAGCCACCGTGTTAAAGAATGACATAAGGTAGAAAGATGGCTCAGAATTTCATAAATCTGTCATTTAACCAGTGTTCTCAGTTAAGTACTTTTGTTTAAGTTTCACGAGAAGTCTAGGATAAGAATAAGACCAAGGGTTGAGACAGCAAGGCAAACCTTTCTTCCTCTTCCCTTCTGGCTTGTGGAATTCCCAAGGGATAAGCTCTAACATTTTGTCTGTATTTTCTAAAGTGCTTTGGTGAGCAAGCCAACCATCAAGCACATATTCTTAGGGAGAAACCTTATAGGGAGAAACAAAAATCTTAAGTCTGTACTTTTCTGCAGGGAAGGGAATGCACTTACTCCTAATGCACTCATTCCTAATTAATTCCTAAGTAAAAGAAGTTTAAAAAATCCATCTCATATTTTATATAGCAACAATTTTTTAACCATTACCTTCCTTTTTAAAATCAATACTGTGTATTGATTCCTAGACAGAAGAGTGGTAAGGTAGGCATTAGGGGTTAAGTAACTTGCTCAGGGGCTCAAAGTTGGGAAGGTTCTGAGGCTTGATTTGAACCTAAAATCATCTGTCTTTAGATTTAGAGCTTTCAATCACTGAGCTACCTAGATACCCCTTGATAAATAGTTTCAAAGAAGAATAGAATAGCTGCTTGCTCATTGTTTTTGAACCTTTATAGGCTCTAAACATCTCTAAAACCTAGATCTCACACCATAAACCACATAGCTGATAGCTGTCTCTCTCCTCTCCAGTCTTCTACCCACATCATCCCCAAGAAAAAAAGAGAAAAAGAAAAAGAAAAAAGAAAAGAAAAGAAAAAAGGTTTTGGTGGAATTTTTTTTGCCTCCCTGAGATGAAAGCTCTTGATTATCAATTCATACTATTCTCCTATTTCATAATAAAAGTTCATTGAGAAGAAAGAGCTGCCAAACCCACATTGTATTTGGCAATGTAGGAGCAGTCAATTCACTTTTTCCAAGATTCAAAATGCCAAAAGTTAAACAAAGATATGGCACTTCCAAGAAGGAGTATATTACCTTGGAGCAATGCAAAATTCACAAGAATAAATTTAGATTTAGCCTTCAATAACACCCCATTGTTCCTAGGCATTTGTTGTATGAAGTTATAAATGAGAAACAGAACAGAAGCACAAGTAGCCAAGGACTTTGTTAATGAAACTGAGTTTTTGCTTGTTAAGAAAAGCTCAAATAATAGAAACAAAGGCAGATCTGATCCAGCTAATGCCCTTTTGCTCACTTACCTCCTCCATTTCCAAAGAAGCCAGAAATCTCGTTTTTCTTCCTGTTTGCTTACCCACTGTGAAATGAGAATTCTTGAATTTAAAGAACTAAAAGACACAGGTTGTGGTGATTTATAACTCAACAATGGGTCCCTAGGGGATTGGAGCAGAAATGAAAGCAGTATTTAGTATTCTTGAGTTTCATGGGCTAAATCAGGGTAAGTCCCTGCTCTTCCATCCTCTGAGGACCTGAGCATCCATCTCTGATTCCTCTCTAGGTACACAGGTTTCCTATAGGTAGTAGAGGCTGATAGCTCTTTCTAGATATGGGTTATTAAGGACAACAATGAATTTCAGTGGTGAATGGTAGTAGGAAGGACATTGTTTCCCAATCAAAGCTGTCAAGTCAGACACGATTAGGAAAAATGCTTGAATCAAGAGGTAGAATACATCCCCTTCCCCTGTCCTCCCAAATTATTTTATTTATTTTTTGAAAGATTTTTCCAAGATTACTTGATTCATGTTCTCTCCCTCCCCTCTTTTCTCCTCACTCCCAGAACTGACAAGCAATTCCACTGGTTTATACATACATGTCTTATTACTCAAAACCTAAGTCCATTTTATTCATATTTGGGTTTTTTTTAACCCTTACCTTCTATCTTAGAATCAACATAGTATAGGATCAAATTAGTATTGATTCTAAGGCAGAAGAGTGGTTAGGGTTAGGCAATGGGGGTTAAGTAACTTGAACAGGGTCACCCAGCCAGGAAGTGTCTGAGGACAGATTTGAACCCAGGACTTCCCATCTCTAGGTCTGGCTCTCAATACTGTGAGCTACTTAGCTGCCCCTCTATATTATTCATATTTGTAAAAGTGTAATCTTTTAAAAACCACAACCTCAAATCATAGAGCCATATAACCACATTGCCATCCCCTTTTTGCCTTTTTCCCCCCTTACTTAAAACTCTGAAGAGTATTCCTTGCCCTGAGGTTGCAACCTCATACTTTTTTATTGTAAAAATGATTAAGATATTACATATGAAAGAGGGGAACTTCTTCTGGGTTGGAGCAATAGGGCCAATAATTGGCGTTATGATTTCTTAAAGTAAAAATGAAGCTCAGAAGCCTTCCTTGCTATATTCTCCTGAGAGCTTGTATGTAAAAACTGGCCATGTGTCATAGATAGTGTATTACTTCTAAAATGTGAAAGTTCCCTCTGTGATTTATGATAGCTTCCATTTATGTAGTGCTTAAAGGATTACACAAACACTTTCCTGAATACAACCTTTTAAATCATAGTGTAGGCAATATCAACTCCATTTTATATATGCAGAAAAGGAGGTTCAGAGAGGTCCTGTGATTTTCCTTTAGAGCTGGTAAGTGGCTAAGTGAGGAGTTAAAACCTGGATATTCCAGTCTAGTGAATTTCCACAATGCCATGCTGACTCTCAGAAATAGGGATCTGGGCAAGAAAGGTAGACTTATCATGGATTGGGCATAGAAATAGCCAACTGATGACACCACTATCCTGTTTAATTAAATAACACTGACCTTGGATAGGAATTTTAATGTAACACATTAATCTAGAATTGAACAAAGAAAGGAAAACAACAGGAAAGACAAAGAAATGCCTCCTTCCAGAGCAACTTCACAACTCTAACCTGATGATGTTAATATATATATCAACTTTGAAAATAAAAGTCAAGAAAAGAGAGAAAGAAGAAATCAATTAATTCAGTATAAGAAAAGGGCTGGAGCTGTGGTTTCAATGACATGGAGACCTCCTAGAAGATGAAACTTTTATCACTTTGGAGTGGCACCTGTAACTTAAAGACTTCATAAGTGGTCTATCAAGGATTATTGACTTGTCTTGGAAGGTCAAAGTTCAAACCAGGTTCTCCTGATGCCAAGACTAACTGGTCTGTTCCACTGTACCACATTGCCATTGAATTGAGTATGCAACTCAAAAGAAAAATATTATCCAAATAAAGAATTTTTCATAATTGAAAGCATTTTATTTTTTAATGATTCTTGAATTTGCATTATTTATTATGTAACCCTTGTTTTTATTATTTTTACATATTAAATATTTTGTTACATTACATTTATGCTATATATTTACATATAAAAATGTATTAAATATATTTAATATAATTAATTTAAAAATTAATTATGTTATTAATATTGAAATCTAATTAGTACAAGATAAGTATTTTGATGATGTTCTAACTGACTAAGGGTATCTTCTAAGATATAAAGGGACTGTGATGTCTCTCATAGGGAGGGTGTGCCCAGACTGAAGAACATACAGATCCTCAAAAATGTGAAATATTTTATTGTTGAACAATATTTTCCTCCAAAGAAATCAGACAGATTTTTAAGCAAACATACCAGAGCTCATACATCTACAGAAGAGCTATATACTATCACAACAGTCACATTGAAACGATACTCATTTCTTCTAGTAAAGCTGATCTTGCTCAACTCTCTCTAGTTATCTCTCATCTTTCAGAATTGCCTTCAGAACATGAACTGCATAAGGAAACAAGTCTCAATATTTTATAACCATCTCACTCTCTCTCCCCTTATCAACAACTCCTTCCCACCTATCCACCCATCAAAAGACATTATTTTGAACTTCCAATTATTCACTAGATTTGACTCCAGGTGACTTTTGACTATTTCCAAAAATCAACTCAACTCATAAGGGAAGAAAATTTTCCATCATGTGTTAGATATACAGGAAAAACATATATACAAAGAAATATATATGTGTGTGTGTGTAAGTATTTATATTTAAATCAGAATCAGTAGCAGAATGGCTATGTCTGCTCTATAGAGGTACTTCTTTAACATGTCATCATGACTCCAGGGGAAAAAAAAAGGTTTCCTCTCTCCTCCCAGCAAGCTGATGGAATTTATACATGTATCAGACCCTGGATATGCAAGCATCATAATTAGTAATATAATTAAAAATTAATCTTTTAAATAAAACATGTGAATATGTCCCCTATTAAAACTTTCATATAAACAAACAGAAAAAAATGACTGGAATTTTCTAACTTGTTTGAAATTTTTGCAAAGGGCCTTTATGTATGTTGAATCTTTTGCCAAAAATTTAAAAATGCAAAGTTCTTTATTTCATTTGCATAAATATCAATGAAGATTTAATTGTACGACTTGAATTTCAACCAAAAAATGATTAATTGGCATGTAGGTTTGAAAAAGGAATTTGCTGATTTAGGAAGTACAGACAACAATATTTTTTCTCCATTTAAAGCTAAGTATCTTCATGAAATATATTTTTAAGTGCCAAGTATTGAAACAAATAGAATTTTATACGAGGCTTTCAAATCACTGTATCATGATGCTAAATTAAGATTTTTAAAAAAGAAGTATATTTAATCACATTACTCTCACTGAAAATGGTATTAATACTAATCTTTATGTTAGAAAAAATGTTTTATACTAATAAACAAAATAAAAATATTTTCATTGTTTCCTCCATATTTATCTCATCTTTTAAATTAATTTTGGGGTATATTTTATAATCTATATATGTTATTAAATGTTACATTTATATAATTTTTATTTATACATATATGCATTTATATGTGCTTTTTTTACTGGGGACATAAGATTTTAAAAGTTTTGGAAGATATAGAGATGTATATGTATCATTCCTTTAAAATTATGATAGCTCAGGCATTTCTTAAGAAGATTATTAAAGAATAAGTTACCCTTAGCTTTTTATGTAGAAGCTCTAGAGTAAGATCCATTATTAATTTAACTTCCAGATTTTTTTGTAAATACTGTAAATATAATGAATGAAAGTTTAAGTGTGGCCCATTTTGGCTTTCTAAGTGATGGAATTATAGCTGAAGTTCAATACTATGTATTGGTTTTAAGGCTGAAGAGTAGTAAGGGCTAGGCAATGGTGACTAAGTGATTTGCCCAGGATCACACCACTAGGAAGTGTCTGAAGGCACATTTGGATCGAGGACCTCCTATCTCCAGACTTGACTTCACTAAGTCACCTAGCTATTCCCTTTCCTTTTCACTTTTGATATAGCTTCATTTGGCCTCTATAACCTTTTCAGCACTATAATTTTCAATTCCTATAAAATAACATGAAGCAAATTTAACTTATCTATGACAAATAGGGAAATTCTAGGAAATTGTCCAAAACCAGCTCACTGGGATTTGAACCTGGATCTTACTGGTTGCAAGTTCAATTCTTTGTCCACTATGACACACTCATATATCATGCTTCGTGTCTCATGCTCTTTTCATGCTTTTTATGTCAAATATCTCATTTTTGGTAATTGTTTTAATTCTACAGAAATCCTACTCTGACACCTCAGCATGGATTGGCAATAGCTTGAAGGTTATGCAAATGAAAATCAAGTTCTGGTAACTTCTACCAACCTAGAAGGGCTTAATAATTCTACTGACAGATTTCATTCAGATCATCAGAAGGCCACCCTAACTATATTCAAAAGGATGATTTTTTTTTTGCTCCAGCAACTAACCAAGACCATCTACTGAGACATGATATTTTTGACCAACATATGTCTTTCTTCCAAAACCTAAAAATTATTTATCTTTAGTAATTAATTGAAGGAAATAAATATCCCCAAATTCTATTTATGATTACAAGTAAACAATATGTGATATCCCATAAGTCACTTGGGGTAGCTCTATTATGATGATTTGTGGAGGATAGACTGATCCAATGCCTTTTCCAGCTCATTCCTAATATTCCTTTGGTGTACTGGGCATCATTAAAACAATGTGCTAGATAAAGCAGCTTTTTTCCCCCAGCTATCTTTGAATCCTGCCTCCATCATTACTTACATTATCCCAGGCAAGTCATTTAACCTCTGAGATTGTTTGCTGATCTGTAAAATGTAGATAGTAGAAGAAATAGAAGAAAATCATGGGATCGATCATATAGTTCAATGGGGATATGATTGGGGTTTTGATGTTAAAAGATGACTCTACTGCAAATATGAATAACATGGAAATGGGTTTTGAACGATGATACACACATAACCCAGTGGAATTGCTTGTCAGCGCTGGAAGAGGGAAGAGAAGAGAGGTGGGAAAAATCACGAATCATGTAACCATGGGAAAATATTCTAAATTTTAAAAGGGTATATAGTAGAAACAGTGATAATAATAGTGTTTACCTCACAGGATTGTTGTGGGAACCAAATGGAATGTGTTTTGCATATATTCAAGGACTAGATAAACATTTCCTGGCTATGTAACCCTGGGCAAGTCACTTAACTTCCATTGCCCAGCTCTTTCTGCCTTGGAACCAATACACAGTAGGATTCTAAGAAAAAAGATAAGTGTTGTTTATTGTTTGTTTGTTTGTTTAAGCATTTTAAAGTGACCTATATCTAGGGATGCAGGAAACTTCACAAAGTATCAAAGAGCTTAGTATTTCTCTTATGTGCTATCCTAGACTTTTGTCCCAGAACATTTTGAAACAGTTATTGTTGCTGGGTTATTTTTCCTATTGCTACTTTGTTTGCTATCATCCAGTTCTCACGAGATGGCACATAAACTGATACTTGTCTTTCTTGCCTATTGGCACAGACAGTGTGCCCCTCACATAGTCAGTACATCTTGCTAAGTACTTAGGGTGCAAGGGAAGAATAATCCCAACCTTTTTCATTGGATTTTTCTATTTTATTACCATACTTTCTTCCTCCCTCCTCCTCACTTGGGTTGGTCCATGTGAACTAACTTGACATTTAAAAGAGCCTAAAGAACACCAGGAACACCAGGAACCAGTGATGGACATCACTAAAAACATTGCAACAAAAGCATGGGTTTGTATCACCAGTATATTCCAGTCCAAAAGCTTCTGGTAAAAGAATGGAAGGCCAGGGACAGAGAAATAGGGAAGAGCTAGTGATTTACAGCTATAGGAAAACCAGAATGTCCTGGCTGGGGCTTCACCTTATTTTGCATACATGATGTCCCCCTTTCTCATGTGAACTTCTGAAAGATTAGGAATGACTTTTGCCTATTTTTGCATCCTTAGCACTTGGCATAATGCCTGGCAAGGGTAACAAGAGCTTCATAAATGCTTACTGACTGATGAAGTCCAGTCCTGTCTTAGAAACACATCTTTCTTCTTCTAAGGAAGAACATGATTTTTACTCAACTGGTTTCATGCTTTTATTGGCACGAGCTCCAACTCAGAGACCGGGAAAAATTTTTGAACTGGATAGCCCAATAATAGTGGCTTTCTTTTCATTTGTATGCACACTTTCCATAAAATGTCATAAAGAAGCTTTCATTTTAAAAGAATAATTTTTTAAAATGGTGCTCTCAAAATAAATTAAAAAACAGATATCCCTTCCACATTGTAGGGGTTAGAGTTGCAGTGCCCCCACAATCTGGAAAAGCTGAGGAAAAATTTTGGATTTAGTGTTCCTTTCACAAATTTTAACTTTTTAAATTATTTTAACTTTAAAAAAGAAATTGGAAATATTTATGGTACTAAAAGATAAAATATATTAATATTATACAACACTACATATATATTTTATGCATTTCTGATTTTCTAAACTTTTTCCTGTCATCTGCTGGTCTTCATATGTCATCTGCAGCTTCTACAAAACTTCCTTCTAGTTCCCATTTGATTTCTTATCCAGCCTGTGATATATCAAAACCACGACAGAGAAAGTCATGATGTGAAAGGAGTACTTGTACATCTAGTTCCTATTAGGTCCCACAGCAAGTGATTTATAGTCCTAGTATGGAGTCTTATAGCAGATATTTGGGTTATCTAGTAGCAGATAAGAGTAATTCTGGTAACCTGGTAGCCTCAATTGCATCTCTATGATCCTCACTTAGCATAGTTTCTCATGGAATCCATTTGTATTTGTTTTTAGATATGCATTTATGTTATTCACCCTTGGGTACATTAAAAGGTGTCTTATGGTAGTAACTAGGAGACCCATTGCTCTCCTTAAATACCTTAGGGCAGTAATAGTAATGGCAAACCTTTTGGAGACAACATGCCATCCCACCCCTTCCCCAGAACCTGTGCCACATAATGAGCACACTGCCTCCCTTTCCCCAGACTGAGTAAGGCATGCTCCCATGGGGCTTCTAGGCAAGAGAGGTGGGTGAAGTGATTAAATGTCCTCAGCATGGTGAAGAGAAGGAAAGGAACAGCAACCTGGAGTCCCTCTGCCTTTCTAGTAACAAACTTTGGCAGGCAATGGTGCATGTGCCTACAGAGAGGACTCTGTATGCCCTTTATGGCACATGTGTCATAGGTTTTCCATCATGGCCTTAGGGTAAGCCCCAAAGGAGTATAATATAATGGAATATGCCTTGGTTCAGAGATCTTGGGTTCAATTCAGGTTCTACCAATTATTGCCTCTATAACCTTGGGCAAGTCACTTAACCACTCTATCTCAGATTTCTGGTATGTAAAATGAGAAATTTGAATTAAAGAACACCAAAATCCTTTCCAGTTGTAAATATAAGATCCCAAGTAAATATATCTTCTGGTCTGGCTGGAAGTATAGCTCTCTACAGTAGTACTCATGCCTTGATTCTTACAAAAATATTGACTTACAAGTATATATGAAAAAGAAGTTTTATTAATCAATAATAAGTTTTTAAAAAGCATTTTCTCCATTGCATACTAGACATTACTCTATCTTGGAGTTCAACTAAAAAGGCAGAAAGGTTATTCTTAAGAAATGACAGGCAAATCCTCCATCATTGTAGATCTACCCCTGGAGATCTTCTTTCTTCAGATAGTCATGTGAAGTTCACATTCAAGAAAGTTATTCTTTAGACTTTTGAAATTATTGTGTATGCTTCACCTGAAGAAATATATTTATTGTTCAGGGGTCAAAATGGGACCCCGTTTTTAATCCCAGACTACTGCCCTTATTTGTTTGGGTAAGATTGGCTCAAATCATGCAAGGTTATTAAATGCCTGAATTAGTTACTAGTTCCACACTAAATTAGAGTGTATCCAATTCAATCCAATGACTATTTATAAAGTGCCTACTTTATACAAAACACCATGCTAGGCATTGGAGATACAAAGAAAAAGGAAATAATTTTCTATTCTCATGACCTTTGAATGCTTCCATTCTCTAAAACTAGTTTGTGTTAGAAAGAGGAAAATCTCAAACACTGAGATCTATATTTGAAAACCTTCAGTAACAAGGATTGAAATTAGTTCATCCACTTCTCAGAGTGACTCCTACTTGAAATATTGCAGAGTTATTTGAAACCTGACCAAATTACCCTGAGTACCATTCACTGATTTCAGTAGAATTTAAACAGGTAGCATTTGTATGATAATGTTCATTCATTTTCTGCACATGTTTTAATGTCAATTGCCTCTGAGTTTCTAGGCTAGTTATAAACAGGGTAACTTGGTGGGTGAGGAATATGAAGATAGAGGATATGATATTTCGCCTTGATATGGTTTGCTGTTATAATTATTTCTTAATTTCCTCCTTTTTCCCGAAATAACATATTTGATTCATTAAGCCTAAACAGAAAAATATAAAACAGAAATTTAGATGTTGTCTATTCAATTTGTCTGGCATAGATGGTCAGCCTAGATATTAATAAAGGGGATAATTCAATCCCCCAAAATCAATTCTGCCTGAATTTAAAAGAAAAAACACTATTTATATAGACAGTCCATAGCAACTTCCTTCATATGACAAAACTTTTATATCTCTCCCATCCATCCCCTTCCTCCTATTTTCCCTTCTCCTACTCCAGTCTGGGCCTTCACCACCTCTTGAGTGTGCTTTGAATGGCCTCCTTCCTCCTCTCCCCAACTCAAGCCTCTGTCCCTTCAATCTCTAGTCCACTGCACACATAACTACCAGTCGTTTTCCTAAAGCATAGATATGATCATACCACTCGCAGACTCACAAAACTTTCATGGTTCCATTGCTTTAAGAATAAAGTCCAGGATTCCTTAACAGACCCTTCCTTATATGACCCTCAACCACAATTTCAGATATCTTCTCACTTTCTTGTATTCTATGTTCACCATTCCCCAAACATACCCTGTGATTTCCAGCTAACATGTCTTCTTAAAAAAAAACAACCTTATCTTCCATGGAATCAATACTACATATTGGTTCCAAAGAAGAAGAGCAATAAAGGCTAGGCAATAGGGTCTAAATGACTTTTAAAGGGTCACACAAGTAGGACATATGTGAGGTTAGATTTGAACCACCCAAGACTGCCTGTTCCTAGGCTTGGCTCTTAAGCCATTGTGCTACCTGGAGTCCTCAGTTCCTCAATTTCTGTCAAAATTTAGCCAGCCTGGAGGTTTTGATCAGGTACAATCTTCCATGATAGCTCACCTCACCCCCAGCTTCAAAGAAATTTCTACCCCCTTTAATTAGATTTCATCTCTAATGTAATCTACTAGACCTTATTTATTTCTTCTATTCAGAGAGGTCTTGGTCTTAGGAGCACAGACACTGTTTTCTTCATTTTTGTATCCCTCTTTATACTTAGTAAACCATTTAACACAATACTTTATATGGAAGAAATGTTTGATAACTATTTCTTGAATTTAAAAAAGGATGGTTCATGTATTTCAGGGGATGGATTTCAGTGGGAAGATTTAGTAACACATTTCAAGATTTCAATCTCATGCCTAAGGAGTATGAATTTTTTGAATGACTTTGTTGTTCAGTTGTTTCAGTCATGTCTGACTCTTCATGACCTAATTTGGGGTTTTCTTGGCAAGGATACTGGACTGGTTTACTTTTTGCTTCTGTAGCTCATTTTACAAATGAATAAACTGAAGCCAACAGGGTTAAGTGACTAGTCCAGGTTGACTAGGCTAGGAAGTATCTGAGACCAAATCTGAAATCAGGAAGATGGATCTTCCTGACTCCAGACCTAGCCCTTTATCCACTGTGCCATCTACTTTTCTTTTTTTTTAATGATATAAATTCCTGTTATTCTAGTAAGTAAATGAAGGAGAGAAAAGATACTAAACTTATCTTCATTGAATCAATATAATTAGTCACAAAGAGAAACTCACTTGCAACTATGAATAACTAGCCTCTGTGTCCCTTCTTGTAAATGAGTCAATAGACATTTATTAAATACTTACTATGTGTCAGACATGGTGCTAAATACTAAAAATGTAAAAAATACAAAGAAAAGCAAAAAAAATTATCTCTGCCTTCAGAGTTCATATTCTGATGGAGAAAAGAGGGTTGGGAGGAAAGATAATGAGTTCCATTTTAGATGCTTATGGGATATCCAGTTGGAGAACTACAAAGGCCATTGTGTGAGTGTTATATATCAAATACATCATCTCAAATGAGATCATTTATGCTAAATGCTTTGCAAACATGAAAACATTATGTAAATATCTATTATTACTATGATTATTATCCTATCACAGTTTTTTTTTTATTTTGGTCATTAATTTAAGATAGTGATGTTCTAGAGATTATATCTGGCCTCAGACACTTCCTAACTGTGTGACCCTGCGCAAGTCACTTAACCTCCTTTACCACTCTACAAAGTACTGATTCTAAAATGGAAGATAAAGATTAAGAAGTACAATTTTAAAAGTCAGTGATGTCGATCCATGTCTCTTCTAGAGGACATCCCATTTGAAATAGAGCACACTGAATAGAGTGCTGCTGAATGTGGAGGCAGAAGACTTGAGTCCAGATTCTTGTATGATCTTGAGCAAGTCACTAAACTTGTCTTCCTTTAAGAACCTAAATTGTAATTTGTTGCCTTAATCTATAATAATAACCTAAGGCAGCTAAATGGGCCATTTTGAAGAGTATCCCTTGCCTTAGCCATCAAACCTGCCTCTAAGAATGAGGTATAAATTTTTTAACATGTCATTCTTTTTGTGCCCTTCAAATTACACCCTTAGAGTCAGACCTGAATGCTAGAGATGTAGATAATAAACAGTGAAAATAATCATTTTAGGACACTTCATAGTTACAAAGGTTTTTAATTCTATAATTTCATTTGGACCTCAAAAATCTGGGCTATCATCCCCATTGTATGGAAAAGGAACTGAGTTTCAGAGAGGTTACTCACAACTAGTAAATGGCAGAGATGGAATTCAAATCCAAAGTCTTACGCCATGCCTAGTGCTCCTTCCACTGCACCACACGACAATGGCTGTTCTGCAGAAATCCTAGGGAAAATGATGGTGGAGGACCATAGCTCTATAACAGGGAAAAATTAGCATTGCTGCCTCTGAGTTAAAAGGGGGAGGTTCCCTCTGAATTAGTTTTAAAAATCAACTATCCAACCTAGTGCTGCTTCTATAAGATAAAAAGAAAAAGAAATTGGAGGAATACAGGGACAAAGCAATGGAGATAAAGGATAGAAACTATAGGCCAGTTTATAGAACCAGTGAGAACAGGCATGATGCCATATGATGCCTATGGTTTGAGGTTGTAATGGAGGGTAGGCTTTAGATTCTGGAAGACCAAGGTTCCCAAGTTCTGCCTCTGCCTCTCCTAATTTTGTGGCCGTGGGTAAGTTACTTTTAACTTTTCAGAAGTTGGCAGTCTGTGTGGGTAAAGAATTTTCACACAAGAAGTCCATCACATTTATAAAAATCACAGATCTGGACTCCTATACGCTCAAAATCAAAATGTAAAATACTGTTGTATTCTCAAAAGTGAAACTGAAAACTCGGTCTTGATCATTCAGTTTTCCAAGAGGTCTATGTCTGAGTAGGCTTTTAAGGCCATATTTAAGAGATGAAAACTTTAAACTTTCAAAAAGGTTTTCAGCTGATTACAAACAGATGATATCATCCCTCAGAAACTTTTTTGTTTTGAAGAAGAGATCCCAGAGACAACACTGCTAATGAGCCCCTTAATCAGATGTGTTGATTGCATGTTTAACAATGCCCACTGCACTTCATTTACGGATTGACACTTGGAAGCCATGACGCCACCTGGGTCACTCCAGTCCTTAGTCTAGAGGGCTATGTGTACAAAGCATCTCCCTCAGTTGACTCTCATTTGCTAAAACACTGAGTCGAAATATGGACCAAAGGGCATCATTAACACATCCTCACCCCCCCCCATTTGTTATGACAAATCATTTCGTACTGTGCTGATTAGGGCAACAAGTGTATTTAATTGGGGTTTAAGAAATAAGGAGCTTTGGTATTTATTTTCCTTGAATAAAACATGGAAACAGCTGTGCTTAGGGACTTTAAAGAGTCTGTAAACACAAGGCAAAGTGTTGTCTTAGGCGGGGAAACTTCTACTGATGCAACTGAGAGAAGAAATGTCCTGTCCCAATTATCAAGACTGTAAATCTCCAGGAAAACAGTTTAGTAGTGTAATCGGGGATTCTAAGTATGGAGAAACTTACATCTAAACTACATCTACGTTACATTCTGCTTTTTGAGTCCTAGAATCTGAGTTGGAAAAGTTTCTCAAAATCATCCAGTTCAGTGTATCTAAATAAGAATACCTTCTAAAAGTATGAAAAGTATCCAGCATGCCTCCCTGATACAATTTTAGAACAATAGGAAAACTTTAGAGGGTGCATGGACTTCAGTTTTAGAGCATGTCTAGAATTCCAACAAGTCATGTTGGGAGAGTAGCATGTTAAATTTTACTAGTCATTTACATTTCAGTCTAAATAACTGTAAGGCCTATTCTTTGGCATAATTTTTTTTTAATTTTTAAATAGTCAAAAGAGAGAATATGAGGACTGGAAATCTGATAGTGATACTTCAAATATAATATTTGTGAAAGTCTTTGTAGACCTTAAAGTCCTGTATAAACGATGCTCACTATTATTATATTGTATCCACTTCTCTGAATTTGGCTCCTCCTTTGCTAATTCAGATTCACATCCATTCTTCAAAATCCAGCCTTAAGATCCTCACCCATGTGTGAAGTCTTTTCAGCCCACCCTAAGCCACTTCTGAAATGCTGGACCATATTTACTTTGTACCATCTATCTGGTAAATACTTAGTTCCCAATATACAATCATTCAGTTTGTACATAGGCTTCAGACTTGTGTCTGTCCATATGAGAACCACTGGGAGGAAAAGTATTTGGAAATTTTAGAGAATGTGAGGGCTCAGAAATAGAAAAAGAGAAGAAATAATATACTTCCAAAAACTAGAAGAACCACATGGATGTTTATTTTTAAAGTCTTTTATTGAACGACTGCTTTTTGTGAGTTCTTGAACCTCAGCTTGTTATAGTGTACTTAGCCTGTGAATAATATTTCTTTAACTTTTGGGTTGTTTTCTCATTTTTATGTGTTATAAGGCTGTGGTTTCAGTAATACAGATTTCTAAAACATACCAGCAACTAGGTAGCAACTAGGTGGAACAATGAATAGAACACTGGACTTGGAATCAAGAAGACTAATCTTCCTGAGTTCAAATCTAGCCTCAGACACTTACTATTGTGTAACCCTTCATAATAATTTAACACTGTTTGCCTCAGATTCCTCGACAATAAAATGAGTTAGAGAAGAAAATGGCAAATCACTCCATTATCTCTGCCAAGAAAACTTCAAAAGGGGAAAAAAAGAGTTAGACACAACTGAAAACAATAACAGAACAGCTTGGCCAAATAAGGTACATATATTTTAGTGGCAAGTTGATATAAAAACAGTTATAGTCAGCTTCAGTAATCAATAGTGAAACCTTTAATAAGTACCTAATATATACTAGAAATTGTGATACAGTTACAAATATACAAATATAAAGATAAAAATAGCAGTCTTTGCACTCAAGGAATTTATATTTGACTGGGCATACAATACATATGTAAGTATAAATCAAATAAATACTAGTTTAAGGAAGGACACTGCCATTAGGAGATCAGTCAAGGCTCTGCATAGAAAATAATGAGTCTTGAATGAAATTAAGCATTCTCTGACATGGAAAGGAAGAGGGAAACATTCCAAGTATTGCTTCTGAAACTAATATATATTATAAATAACATAACATATGTTATATATAAGCACAGGTTATACACACACACACACACACACATATGGAAATGTCAAGTATAAGGAACAGCAGGAAAGCTAATTTTGTTAGAATCTAGCCACTATTCTATAGAGTCCAGGAAGAGGAATATTATATAAGGAGTCTAAAAAGTAGCTTAGAGCAGATTGTGAAGGACATTAAAAGCCAAAAGAGGATTTTATCTTTCATGCTAGAGGTAATAGGGATCCATGGAAGTTTCCTGAGTAGAAGAATGACATGCTCAGAGTTGTGCTTTAGAAATATTATTTTTACAATCATGCCAAAGATGGATTGCAATGAAGAAATTGAAACAAGGAGAAAATTAGGAGGTTATTAAAGTAATCTAAATTGAGAAACTGAACTAAGATATTGGTTATAAGTAATGAGAAATGGAATGATGTGTGCAGTATTGGAGAGATAGTATTGGCAAACTTTGGGAACTTGCTTGGCTTTGTAGGATAAGGGGAAAGAAAAATTGAGGATATAATGCTGAAGTTGTAAACCCAGGAAACTGGAAGGATGGAGATGCCCCTGACAGCAGTAACAAAGTTTGGCAACAGGCCAAATTTTAGAGGAAAAATGAGTTTTATTTTGAATAGATTGTATTTAAGTTGTATGTGGAAAATGCAGTATGAAATAGAAAGTTGATTATATATGTGTGTATATATATATATAGTATGTATATATATATATATATATATATATATATATATAACATATCCTTTTGCTTGCTGCCTCAGGACAATCAGAAAAAATTCAATTAAAAATAAAGAAAATTGGTGATGGGGATTTGGAACTTGGGGGTAGAAGAAGTTGGATATATAAATGTATTGAGTTGTTAATTAAGTCCTTTGGAACTAAAAAAAAGTTATCAAGTGAGAAAATATAAAGAGAGAAAGAAGAGCTCAGGACAGAACTATGGAGTATACATATCCACAGTTGAGGGAGAAATAATTTGAATGAGGATGGGAATTAATTTTATTATCCATAGAACTAAAAGCATAATTTGTGCTCAGTATATTCTCCATACATTTAAAGCCAGTTATTTATCATTATGGAACAGTAAAACAAATACCACAAACCAATATAATTCACAGCTGACAAACTTCTGATCCAGCATCAATGTAAAACCCACAGTTTTCCCCAAATTCTGTTGGTTAACCCCCTACATTTTATTAATGGCTTTGTGTCATTCTTAGTTGAGACCGAAGATCTGTGGAATACCCATGTCCTCTTTTTATTAAGGTAACTTGCCCTTTGCACAGAGTAAAGAGGGCACTTTGCCCCTACTCATCTTCAATATACTAAATTTAAGTGATCTCCAATGAGGAAGAAGAAAATATTCTGTGGTATTCTCCAATATGGGATGCTGGTCTCAGAAAATAAAAGATAACTGAAGAATATAGCTAAGCTCTGAGCCATGTTCTAAAATTGACAGGGTTGCAGAGGTCTACATTTATACTTTCCAGAACTTTTAAAAATTAATATTCTGAAATTTTTCCATTAGTTTTTCTGTGGTTGTTTTTTCTTTTTTAATTCAAAGTTATTTTGCTTTCCCAATTACATGTAATAACAATTTTCAGCATATATTTCCAAAATTATAAGATCCATATTGTCTCCCTCTTACCCTTCCCTCCTCCCTCTAGAGATAGTCAGCAACTTGATCTGGGTTGTATATGTATTATAATGCAAAAAAACACTTCCATACTGGCCAATATCATAATAGAATACCCAAATAAAACCCAAACCCCAAAATAAAACCATAAATAAACTAATGCAAAAGATAGTATGCTTTGATCTCCATCAGACTTCAATAGCTTGTTCTCTAGCTGTATATAGCATTCTTTGTCATAAGTCCTTTAGAAGAGAGTAGCCAAGTCTTTCATAGTTGATCATCATACCATATTATACTGTGTACAGGGTCCTAGAAGTTCTGCTTATTTCACTCTCTGTCAGTTCATGTAGGTCTTTCCAGCTTTTTCTGAAATCATTCTGCTTATCATTTTTTATAGCACAGTAGTATTCCATAACCAAAATATGCCACAATTTGTTCAGCCATTTGCCAGTTGATGGACATCCCTCAGTTTCCAATTCTTTACCACCACAAAAAGAGCTTCTATAAATATTTTTATACAAGTTGGTCCATTCCCCATTTTTGTGATCTCTTTGGTATACAGAACCAGTCATGGCATTACAGGATCAAAGGATATGACATTTTATAGCCTTTATCACTTTCCTTTACTGTCATAGTGGCCAATCTGGTCGGTGTAAAAATGCTACCTCAGAGTTGTTTTAATTTGCATTTCTCTAATCAAGAGGAATTTAGAACAATTTTTTTCCCTGTGATTATTGATAGTTTTGATTTCTTCATATGAAAATTGCTTATTCATATCCTTTGACTATTTGTCAATTGGGGAATGATTTGTATTCTTTTTTTTTCTTTAAACACTTACCTTCCATCTTGGAATCAATACTGTTTATTGTCTCCGAGGCAGAAGAGTAGTAAGGGCTAGTCAATGGAGATTAAGTGACTTGCCCAAGGTCACACAGCTGGGAAGTGTCTGAGGCCAGATTTGAACCTAAGACCTCCCATCTCTAGGCCTGGCTCTCAATCCACTGAGCAACCCAGCTGCCCTGAATGATTTGTATTCTTATAAATCTGACTTGCATTTGAGAAATTAGACCTTTATCAGAAAAATTTGTTATAAAACATTTTTCACCAGTTTGTTTCCTTTCTAATCTTAGTTACATTGTTTTTATTTGTAAAGATGTTTTTAATTTAATATAATTAAAATTATTCATTTACATCTTATCTCTCATCTCTTGTTTGGTCATAAATTCTTATATTCTTGACATATCTGTCAGGTAAACTATTCTATGTTCCCCAAATTGAGTTATGGTATCATTCTTTATATCTAAATCATATACCTATTTTGACCTTATCTTGGTATAGGGTGTGAGATATTGGCTATACCTAGTTTCTGCCATACCGTTTTCCAGTTTTCCCAGCAGTTTTTGTTAATGACTTCTGATCCCAAAAGCTAGGGTCTTCTTTCCAGAACTTTTGAGTGAGTCCTTTATTGGGACTCCTAAGGATCCCCTCCCCCTTTTTGCCACATGGAAAAAGATGCTGCAAAAATATTGGACCAGAAAAATGAAGTAGCAAAAAAGACTAAAATCCCTGACAATGTTGGACATCCTATTCACAGTCTTTTTGACTATAACAAGTTCACAACTGATTACAGAAGAAGAAAAGTTGTAAATGTTTTGACATCAAGTAAAGCTGCAGAAGATCAGGAAATCTGCAAATGTATGAATAAGACAAACAATAAGAATTTTTCAGGCATATATTAAATGAAATTAATTAATAAAAGGAAGTACTGGAGCCAGTGGATGATTTGTTAAGACTTAGCAAGAAAGGCAATAGAGTGTGTCCAGATATTTAATTCTCTAATATTCTTTAATAGTTTAGAAATACTATGTAATGTTTAATGTTATGCCATTGAACAAAGAGTATGTTTCAAAAATTATATCAAGCAGAAAATTCATAGCTTTGATATGGATCTTAAGTTAAATTACTTGTTTTGGTATTTACTCTACAACTATGACACAATTTCATTTGGTGAAATTAGGAAAAGTAACCAAGAGGAAAAGGATAGCCTCTTGAATGTTAAATGGCAAGTTTAAGTATATAAAGCCTTAATGGGAAAAGGAGAGAAGACTGAATCATAGATACATGTGACTATTCTCATTTATGACAAAACAACCCACTAATTCTTGATAAAGTTTGAAAAGTGGCTCTACCTCAAAGAAATATAATACATAGAGATGGTTTACTACTTGAAGTTTTTTAGGGGGGAAAATAAATTATTTTAAATATAACTTCAGTAGATATGTTGTGCTGGCCATCTAATGGTTGTGAAAAATTACAGATACTACTATATTCATTAGAAAATAAAAATAACCTGATAAAGCTTAACGTACCTAATTTTCTATAAATAGCTTTAAAAGGTAAATAATAAATGTATGAATAAGTTTTCATTTTTAAAAGACACTCATTTCTTGGCTCTCAGATTGCAGAGTTTATAAATATATTATCAAATACAATGAAAAATTACACATGTTTCTAAGTATTTAGTTCTAAAAATAATTGACACCTAGAAGAGTTCCTTTTGAAAACTTTACCAAAGAAAATCATCTTTAGGGCCCTCTGAAACCAAGGGTAGAAAAATGCATAAACCATTGGATTCAAGGTAGAATTTAAATAACCGAACCAAATCAGTACATCATTCAGAAAGGGTGGGATGGTGTAATCCGTAAAAGGATCAATGACTGTGCAGAAAAAGAATGGGCACCAACAAATGAGGAAAACTCCCATCACAATCCCTAAAGTTTTTGCTGCTTTCTTTTCTTTTCTTCGTGAAAGTTGCTGTTTCTCCTCACATCCATTTTGAATCTTCTGGTTTGCATTTTTTATTGATCTGGCTTGCCCTTTGGCAATAAAATATATTTTTCCATATATACACAACATAATAGATCCAGGAATGTAGAAGGAAGTCATGAAGGCCAAGATGCCAGATATTTTGCTGAAAAAGACAAAGCAACCACCCTTGCAGTGAATGTGCTTATAATACAGCTCTTCCGCTCCTTTTAAGTTTAGCTCCAGAAAGATCATCCCAAAGGCAAAAATGGCAGGGACAGCCCAGCTTATTGCGATCATCACAAGTACAACCAAGACACTGATCTTAGCTTTATATCTCAGTGGGTCACACACAGCAAAGTAGCGGTCAACAGAAATGAAGGACAAGTGGAAAATTGATGCTGAACTTAGCATAATGTCAGTGCTTGTGTGAAGTTTGCAAAAGATCTCTCCAAAATACCAACACTTTTCAACTGATCTCACCATGCTGTAAGGCATTACCAAAAATCCCAACAGAAAGTCAACAATGGCCATGGAATTGATTAGCATATTGGTTGGAGTGTGAAGTTGTTTGAAGTGTGATATAGAGATAATAACCATCAGATTTCCAGCCAGTGTTGTAAGAATCAGGAGTATCATAACACAGTACATGGGAATGCGGATGATATTTGTCCAACTGTTCTTTATACAGGAACCATTTATTGCTTCCTGACAAAATGTCATATTCTCAAGTCCTTTGAACCAGGTTATTTCTACCTTAGTGAATGAGATGTTACTTGAGCAACATTAGTCCCATGTCCATAATCAGAGTAGAATTGTTTCACCTTTCCAATTGAATATACCCATCCAAGAAACCTAAAAGAAGATAAATCTAAATCATGAATGTGTCTCATTGCTAATAGAAGGCATTGTGAAGTTTAATCTATTTTGGAAAGCATTTAACCTCAAAAAAAAAAAAACACAATTGCTAGAAATGGTTTATTGCTGAGTTTAAAGAAAAAATGCTGGAAAATATTTTAAATGTTCCTTTAAAGTAGAAGTTGTATTACCAACTCATATATTATAATCATTTGCTTCATGTTGGCATTTCTGATTTAAAACACATTTTTTCTCTAAAATTTGGATCTTACCACACCTAAAGTTTGAACTTTCAGACTAAAGTAGATGATATGTTCACCCATGTGTAATTAGGGTGTAGCCCTTTTGGACATGCATCAACCCAGAGTCAGAAAGGTGTAAGTGATTAGATGGTAGGTCTTGGAAATAGGAAGAATGGAATTTAAGTCTTGTCTTGCTCCTTTTACATACTAGCCTTGTGATGATGGAGAGCTCACTTAGTTTTTCAGTGCCCCCCCAAGAAATTCTCTAAAATTACAAGTTTAAAATTTATTTTCAATCAACTTTGATGGAAATAATTTCCACACCATTAATCTCAATAAGATAACAAGTTCCCCCAAAAATTAATAATAAAAAATCCTTAAATAAATAAAGAAGATTTTAAAAAATCTTTATTTTTTAGCAACAAATATAGTATGTTCATCAGAAGTTTCTAAGAGTCCAGAAAAAAAGAGGATATAAATCTGGGAGATACTGAAAAAAAATTTGTTTTGAAAAGTGGTTGAAAGTATTATAATACCTAATGTGCCATCAATTGGCCATCATTTTAATCCTTTCCTCACCTAAAGTGATGCTTTCAATTTAGTCTATTAGTAAATTGGTTCCCACGGGGATTATTGTTCCAATTTAATAATGAAAGTTAAATTGAAAATTGGAGTTACTTTGGAGGAATTCACATTGCTGCCAACTTGGCTAGAACATCTATTCCTTATTTCAAGTGATATATTTTGGGAAGGGACAAAGAGCCTTTTGAAAAAGTATTCTATTGAGTAGAGAAGTACAAAGCACATTCTTTCCCTTCAATGTAATGCATTTCTGATCTCATTGTATAGGTACTCCCCTTAACAGTACAAGCTGTAACCTTTCTATGTGCTTTCATTATATGAGTGTCTAGTACATGTTTGAAAATTCTTTACATGGGGTCTATCCAACATGCTGGAGACCTTTCTTCTGGATCTCTTAGCACTATATTGATACCAAAAAAAAAAAAATGACTTCAATGGCCAGATTATTGGCCAGTCCCCTGCTCTTTCCAGTCATACATCTCTCAGGACACCTTTGGGGCACTCTCCATGATTTAGTGCAATCCTGCTTATTTACACCTACCAGGCACTGGAAAAGGTAGATAATATTCAGTTAAGTAGAAAGGAGGAGGCAAGATGAATTAGCTACAGAAAGTTGGCAACACACTTTGTGTATTAAGAACAATGGCAGAGGGAGATCCTAAACTCAAATCTGGCCTCAGACACTTCCTAGCTGTGTGACCCTGGGCAAGTCACTTAACCCCCATTGCTTAACGCTTACCACTCTTCTGCCTTGGAGCCAATAAATGGTATTGATACTAAGATGGAAGATTAGGGTTTTTTAAAAATATTATTCTGACTAGAATATAGGTTTAATGTAGGAAAGTAGCACAAAAGATCAGAGTTAGAAATACAATTTATTTATTTGAATATGAGACAGGATACTATTAATCAGAATTTCCCAGACTTAGCAGTTTGCAAGTTAGGCAAGAAGAAATCTGGGTGTGGATTGAAAGGGGAAGGGAAGGAAATGTCTGGCAGAAGATTCTAGTGGAGTCAAGAGAATTCTAAACAAGTGAGGAAATGGGAAGGAGGGGATAACTAAGAGAAGCATGATGGCTCATAGCATGGAAATAAGAAAGAACATGGAAAGTAAAATTTTGGTTTTTTTTAAAGATTCAAAATATAGTTCAGGTTTAGTTCCAAATCTCTTTCCCAACACTGAAAGAGCTTTCTAGAAAGGCCAATGAAGGCAAGGAGAAAGGTGAGGAGGCAAAGGTCCCTGAGAGGTGAAAACAGACTTCCTGGGATACTTTCAGCATGATGCCATAGCTCTGAGCAGAAGCAATATTAATGAGTCAGTAAGTAAACTTTCTGCTATCAAAATGGGAACCACGATATCAAGTATGATTACATTTATTTCTTTACATGTGTTATAGAAGAGATAAATAAGAGCAAAAAAATAAAGAAGAAGCAAACATGATGACTAAAAAATTAGAATATTGTTATAATTATAATTATTCTGTTGTGGTTTTTCATAATGTTAATATTCAATAATATAAATACCCTAAAGGGAAATCAGAATATCATAATATATATTGAAACAGTACATTTTAAAGTAATCATATTTCCTAAACCAAAAATCAGAATATATGATAGTTAGGAATATTCTTTTTAAAAAGGGTGATGAGAGAACATTCCTTTTATAAAGCTACTTTAAAAGTAGATGTTCTTCAATTTGGGATTCTCCTACAGAATAAGGAGTAGATATTTGCATTAGTATACTAGATACAAAAGATTGAATGTTCTTTTTAAGTAACATATAGAATATGTATTTACAACCAACAAAATATTTTTAAATGTGGAAAATATGCTATTATTTATACATAATAAAACATATACATTTGGGTGAAAAGACAAAAAGGAAATGTTTTAAAACCAAATAATACCTTCTAAAATTAAGGTAAAAGGTATATTTTTTTAAAGTTTAACAAAAACTAGTAACTAAATATACTAGTAAAATTTTTAGGAATTTAGTTGTGTCTTTAAGAGTTCAATATTCTCACATTAATCTGACTACAACATCACTGAGCAATTTATTTTGAATCTGATTACTATAAAATCTGGACAATTCTTGAATTGCTATTCTTTCCTTGCTTAATAAAGTTTAGTAGAAAAAGTACAATATTTTATTTTCCCTCTCCCCCAAGAATCTTACATATTTTAATAAGCAAACATTCACAAAAGAGTAAATAGCCTTAAAAGATGCACTTGTAAAGCAATCTATTTTTTAAAAACATAAGCATTCCTTTAATTCATAGGTAAAAGAAACTGGTCTATTAAATTGTTCTAATTATAGAACTTCATAGCTCCAGACTAGCTACATTGAATTAAAACTAAATTTTAACATTTTGATCATTACTAAACTATTGCTGTTTCATTTGATTATACATAAAACATAATCCCTTCTCCCTTTAAATTACTCCTCTGAGCTATCAGATTGGAGCCCTTTGGTTCTATTTTCTTGGTGGTGACTGTCCACAAACGTACCTTCTCAGGAGTAGGTGGAACACAGTCAGAGAGGCCAGAAAATAACAAGAGTTTATGAGTGATGAATTTATATGAATCCACAGATCCGACTGCTGCTGATTTGAGCTTGTTGCTACTTAACAGTGGGCTGGATGTCAGGATGACGTAAATATTAAACACTGGAAAAAAGATAAGCTGATAATAAATCTTTCTGAAGAAAGGCTCACAGAACTGAAAACAATAAATGTTTCATTCAAAAATAGAATCAGGAAAATAGAAATGAGCAAACTAAATAGAAAGACACAAGAATATTGCAATTTACTTTTAAAATATCTTTAAATATGTGGTGCCAATTATTGGGGGCATGACCATTAACAATTGATAGTTCAAATACATATCCCATTGATAAAAGTCTTTTTATTTTCATTTAAGTATGAATTATCCCAATATGACAAAGAATGCTATCTACCTTCAAAGAAAGAACTGTTGGATTCAGAATATAGATCAAAGCATATGATTTTTCACTTTAGTTTTTTTGTTTTTATTTAGGGGTTCTGGATTTGTATGATTATTCTTTTACAAAAATGAACAATATGGAAATGTTTTTGTATGACAATACATGTATAATGCAGATCAAATTGCTTGCTATTTCCTGGAGAGGGGAAGGAAGTGAGGAAGGAAGACAATTTGGATCATGAGCTTTGGAAAACATGTGGAAATTTATTACAATTAATTGGTAAAATAAAATCTCTATGAAATAATAAAGGATCCCAATTTGTAAATGTCTAGTACTTTAAAGTAATTCATATTCAAAACAAATGACTTCTACCACTAAAATAAAAGAACCAAATGCCCAAATTGTTGAGTAGTAAAAGGCAAATATTCTAATGTGTACAAAAGAAGGAATAAATCAAAATTTTTTCTCTTGCATTAATTATGTCTTCTATTTGGTATATAACATATAATTGTGAATGTTAGAAATGGACAAAAAAATGTGTGTAGGCAATTAACCTGTTTGCCCAGAAAAGGTCAAGTTTGCCCACATGCTGGACCAGGTAGAGTTTCTGAGATTTTCCTGACAAGTCAAAATAGGCTGCTTTAGGACAGCAGAATCTGGTAGTTGTTTATTCAAATATATCTGCTAGGGTATAAGCAACAATTGCTTCACATTTTATGGCAAATGGTTTTCATAAGGTTTGTTTAGATGGTTAGGAAAGTCTGAGAATGAAGGGATCAGTACAAGCAAGGGGTGGGATAAATAAGGCTCCTGAAAGAACCAAGATAGCTGAAGAGGTGATGCGAGTCAAGGGGCAGTAAACATACTAGTTTGGGATCAAGGAAGAGAATCCCAGCTTAAAGTCTTTTGGTCAATCCCACTCCTTGATATATGGCACTAAATTTTTCATTCAACCTAGCAATACTCAGAGTTGGATAAGGTTATGTCTTTGGAGCAAATAAAAAGCTCCATGGAGTCCAGGAAAACAAACACCTCCTTACTTCCACAACCCACCCTCACCTCAGTCTTTGGGGCCTTTGCTGTCCATTTCCCCACTCATCTCACCCAGGAAGGAACTTGAAGAGCTTTTATCTGACAAGCTGAAGTCCCTAATACCATATTGGATAGTCTTCTTCAATGAGATAACTTGATAATATAGGCAGTTGTGGTTTTAAATGGTAATTAATGAAGGTGATAATATCAAAACTTTAAGCCTTCAAATAATCTATGGCCTTAACAATGTGGACCTTCCAGTGTGTTCCATCCCTACCTTCTCATTTTTGTTTGTTTGTTTTGGTAAAGATATTTTATTTTGCCAATTACATGTAATAACAATTTTCCACATAAGTTTTCTTAAGTTAAAAGATCCAAATTCCCTCCCTACCTCCATTCTCTCCCACTTCTTGGAGATGGTAACAATTTGATTTGGGTTATGTATGTATTTTCATGTAAAACCTATTTCCATATTGTTCATTTTTATAAGAGAATAATCATGTAAAACCAAACCCCAAAATTAAAAACTCAAATAAAACTAAAGTGAAAAATAGTATGTTTTGATCTGCATTCCTACTCCAAAAGCACTTTCTCTGGAGGTGGACAGAATTCTTTGTTATGAGTCCTTCAGAATTGTCCTGGATCATTGTATTGCTTAGAGTAACTAAGTTTTTCACAGTTGATCATTCTTCAATATTGCTGTTACTGTGTATCATACTCTTCTGGTTCTGCTTATTTTCTCTGCATCTGTTCATGTAGATTTTTCCAGTTCTTTCTGAAATCATCCTATTAATCATTCCTTACAGCACATTAGTATTCCATCACCATCATATACCACAATTTCCTCAGCCATTCCTGAATTGATTGACATCCCCTCAATTTCCAGTTCTTTGCCACCACAAAAAAAGAGATACTATAAATATTTTTGTACAAGTAGGTCCTTTCTCCTCTTTTTTAATCTCTTTGTAATACAGACTCCATCAAAGGATATGCACTGTTTATAGTCCTTTGGGCATAGTTCCAAGTTGCCCTCCAGAATGGTTGGATCAGCTCACAACTCCTCCAATAAATGCATTGGTGTCTCAATTTTGCCACATTCACTCCAACATTTACCACTTTCATTTACTGTCATATTGACCAATTTGATAGGAATGAGGTGGTACTTCATAGTTGTTCTAATTTGCATTTCTTTAATTAAAAATCATTTGGAACATTTTATTTCATATGATGGTTGATAGCTTTGATTGCTTCATTTGAAAATGCTTGTTCATATCCTTTGACCATTTGTCATTTTAGGAATGACTTGTATTCTTATAAAATTTAGTTTAGTTCTTTATATATTTGAGAAACCAGACATTATTATCTTAGGAAGGGAAGAGGAAAACAAGGAAAAGAGACAATTTGGATATTATAATTTTGGAAAATATATGTAAAATACTGTTGTTATATGCAATTGGGGAAAATTTAAAAATTAAATTTAAAAAAAGAAAAGAAAGAGAATTTCTTAAGTAGCATTGCTTTTTGGATAATAATGATGACGAAACCTGCCATTTATATAGTTTTTTGAAGTTTGCAAAGCACTTTACATTTGTTATATCATTTGATTCCCATAACTCTAAGTAGTAGGTGCTATCATTATGTCTATTTTACAGCTGAAAAAATTGACAATGACTTGTCCAGGGTGTCACATGTAAGTAAATCTATGAGGACACCTTTGAACTGAGGTCTTTCAGGCTCCAGGCCTAGTGCTCTGTTCTCTATGTCATACTTAATATTCATATTATTATCTAAAGTGTTTGTAAGTGCTGAGGTACCACCTAACATGTATCAGATTGGCTAATATGGTACTAAGGAACGTGGTAAATGTTGTAGGGAATGTGGCAAAATTGGGATGGTAATGCATTGTTGGTGGAGTTGTGAATGGATCCAACCACTCTAGAAGACAATTTGGAACTCTACTTAAAGGGATATAAAACTCGGCATACCTTTTGATCTGGTAATGCCACTACTGGGTTTGTATCCCACAGAGATCATTTTAAAAGGGGAAAGAACCTACCTGTACAAACATATTTATAGCAGCTTTTTTTTTTTTGTAGTGGCAAAAAATTGGAAATTGAGGGTATGTCCACATCAGTTGGGGAATGCCTGAACAAATTGTGGTAATGAAATACTACTGTGCTATAAGAAATAATAAACAAGATGATTTCAGAAAAAAAAAAGCTGGAAGACCTGCAGGAACTGATGCAGAGCAAAATAAATAGATCTAGGAAAACATTGTACACAATAACAGCAATATTAGATGATGATTATCTGTGAAAACTTGGCTACTCTCAGCAATGTAATGATTTGGGACAATCCTGAAAGACATATGAGGGGGATTGCTAGCCACCTCCAGAAAAAGAACTTTTGGAGTCACATTTCAAATTAGTGTATTTACAGTTTTATTTGGGGGTTTTGGTTATCTATGAGTTTGCTTTTATATCAATGACCAATATGAAAGTGTGTTTAAGATTTCGCAGACTATGCTTTGAAAGGAGGATATAATGAGTCAAAGAGGGAAAAAACAACCTTTTAAGATAAGCCTTCCAGCTTATGAGAAAGAATGCTATCCATAGCTAGAGAAAGAACTGTTAGAGTAGAATGTTAAAATATATGTGGAGGGGTAAAAAGGAGCACCCTGGAGTGAGGGGTTTGAAGTTGTTGTAAGAGAGTCAATAAACAAAACCCCTCCAGGGAACTTCCCTCCCTGACTGAGCAGAGGGCTGGTAGTTGCTCCCTCTCCCAGATAGTTTCCCAATAGAGGGAAGAAATAATAAAAGGGTTAACAGGGGGTTCCCCTAGAAAATATTATATGGCCCTAGTCCTGGTGTATCAACTAGTTGACTTATAGGGAAATTAGGATTTGACTGTCAGGACTTTGCTTATGCCTGACTTTTCCTCAATGTCCCCCCTACTCAACTCCAGCTAGGGTGAGAACTGGCACCTCAAGATTTGACAAACACTTGGAGTTATAGAGAGATTCTCACCCTTACGTAAACCCCTCAACCTGAAAGCCTTTTCCCTCCTTAAGGGAAAGACAAGACATCTGACTATGTCTTGTCTCAAGAAAAGTGGTTTAGTAATGGACTTCTCCATTAGAGGCAATGCAGTGACCCTGAACAACTTGGAGGGATCTATGAGAAAACCACTATCCACATCCAGAGGAAACCCTGTGGGAGTAAAAACACTGAAGAAAAACAACTGCTTGATCACATGGGTCAAGGGGATATGGCTGGGCATGTAGACTCTAAATGAATATCCTAATGCAAACACCAACAACGTGGAAATAGGTTCGGATCAAGGACACAGGTAATACCCAATGAAATTGCTCATTGGCTGCAAGAAGAGTGGGTGGAGGGGAAGGAGGGAAATAATGTGATTATTATAACCAAGGAATAATGTTATAAATTGACTAAATAAACTAATTCAAATGAAAGAAAAAAAGAAAAGTGGTTAAATGAACAGGATAGAGGTGGAGGATGGAGAGTGGGAGCAAGTAGCCTTAATCTAAATGTAATTGTAGTATGGAGCCTCTTTAGCCTGGCCAAAGGCTATGGTTCCACTCCAAATGTTCTTGATTCTGCTCTTCTTTCTATATGCTAACCTACTCTAAATGAATGGTTGCCAAGTCTTTCTTCCGCTGTTACAGAGAGTAAATTGTGCTTCAGGCTGCCTCAGCAGGCTTTCAGAACCCAGACCCTCAGGCCACTGTAAAATGTTCAGCCAGCCTCATTAGTTGGTTCCAGGAGAAACAGGTAACAATCCCAGCTCTTCGAGGTTCAAGGGAAAGGTTGGGAAAATCTTCAGGTATTCAAGGATTCAAATCCTGGGGCAGGGAATCAGCTTCTGGGTTCAGGAAAGGAACTTCCCCCCTTCAGTTGTATCCCAGAGTTCCTTGCTATTCCTTCCAACTGCCACTCTTGTCTGTCAAGTTTCCCTCCATAACATTCCAAAAGCTCCTCTCTGTGCAAGGCTTACCTTACATATATAGTTTGGGGTTTTGGTTTTTAAAGATTTACTCTGTTACAAAAATGAATAATATGGAAATGGCTTGTGAGTGATAATATATGTATAACCCAGTGGAATTTCTGGTGGACTCTGGGAGGGTAGAGGGAAGGAAGAGAACATGAGTCATGTAACCATGGAAAACATTTATTTTTTAAAAAAGATAATCCTTGGCTTGAATCTAGAGTCTTGAGTAAGGAGGCAGTCTTAGACTACTAGATATAGTTGTTAAGATTATGTTTAGTTATTTAATAAAGTGCTCTTTTTTTAAACTTGATATTCTTTCCAATTATATGTGAGAGGAGTTTTAAACATTTGGTTTTTAAAAAAAATTTGAATCCTGAATTCTCTCCCTCTCTGACCTCACAGAGAGAAGCAATTTGACATAGATTTTGCAAATGAAGTCATGTAAAACATTTTCCCCATATTATTCCTTTTGTGAAAAAAAACTCAAACAAAAAGAAAATAAAGTGAAATATAGTCTGTATTGGTCTAGATTCAGACTTCATTGGTTCTTTCTCTGGAAACAGCATTTTCCCTTATGAATCCATGAGGATTGTCTCTGATCATTGGATTGCAGAGAATAGCTAAGTTATTCAGAGTTGTTCTTCAAATGGTATTGATGTTACTGGGTATAACAATCCCCAGGTTCTGCTTACTTTGCTCTGTATCAGTGACATGTAAGCCTTCCCAGGTTTTTCTGAAATCTTTGGGCTTATTATTTCTTACAGCACAATAACATTCTATTATAATCACACACTACAACTTACTCAGCCATTCCCCAACTTATAGGCAACCCCCTCACTTTTCAATTCTTTACCACCACAAAAAGAGCTGCTTTAAATATTTTTGTACATATAGGCCTTTTTTCCTTTTTGTTTTTCTCTCTCTAGGATTGAGATTTAGTAATGGTACTACTAAGTCAAAAGGTTTATACTGTTTTATAGCTGGTGGGCTAGTGCTCCTCCTCGCCCTGGGACTGCTACTGGAACTGCGACCTGGATCTATGTGGGGCCAATGCAACAGAGTCCTGTACCCAAATCAAGCAAAAAATAGTCTTCTTACCAGTTGTCTGGGCCCCTTTCCATCAGTCTGTGGCTGAGATCCCCAAGTCCTGTGCTGGCTTGCAGAGATGGGTCTTGCCTTGGGGCACTGGTCTGCATTCCTCTCCCACCCTAGGTTATCAGTCCCACCCTGACAACTTTCTAAGTTATCTTGGACTGAAAAATGATTTCATCCTGTTCTTTTTTGGGTTCTGGGACTCCAGAATTCTTTTTGAGGTGGTATATCAAGGCTGTTTGGAGGGTAATTCGGTAGAGACTGAGAGGGTCTGTATACTTTATTGATTCTGCCCCTGTCCTATAGTGTTCTTTTTTTTTTTTTTAAACCTTTACCTTCCATCTTGGAGTCAATACTGTGTATTGTCTCCAAGGCAGAAGAGTGGTAAGGGCTAGGCAATGGGGGTCAAGTGACTTGCCCAGGGTCACACAGGTGGGACGTGTCTGAGGTCAGATTTGAACCTAGGACCTCCCATCTCTAGGCCTGGCTCTCAATCCACTGAGCTACCCAGCTGCCCCCTAGTGTTCTGTTTTTATATATAATGGCAATTGTCTCAGCTTACACATATCTTCCATTTAATGCTTTGCTAAAGGAACTGCATATTTGGGGCAGGTTGATCAGTGAATAAAGATTCTTTGTAATTCTTGCATGTTATTTGATGACTTCTAGGTGTTTTAAAATTTGGAAAGTAACATGGCACTTTGGATGCCTTCCTAATTTTATATCTCCAGGATTATTGCCATACACTATTTCTTATGCACAAAGTCATCATTGGTACAATGACAGCAATGTCACAAAAAGTTGGAAAGACAAGATGGAAACACAAAGAGATGAACTTAATGTTCTTGGGTAGAAAGCATTAGAGGAACATTTTGGGGAAACCCAGTCTATGAACCACAAAAAGAAAAGACAGCAGGACTCAAAGAAATATCCTTGAAAATCATTTTGAACGTTGTAAAGTGAACCTTAAAGAGGGACCCAAAAACTACAGGTTAAAGGGTTGGTGCTGATTTCTTCAATGAGAACCCTCAAACTAGAGTATCCAATGATGAAAGTCCTATAGAGAATCTCTCCAGGGATCCCCCTTAAATACAAGATTCCAGATTTATTCTATATAAGACTCCAACATATAGAGAAGCTCTGACCTTACTCTCCCAATCCATTCAGTGCCTATTGTGGGTTTAACACTATGCTAGGCTATAAGGAGATTTTAAATGTTAGGTAAGACACGGTCTCTATTCATTTAAGCTCATGGAGTTCAGTATAATAATATGAATTCAACTCAAATTAACCCAAATAAAACCTTGATATTTCTTAGTAAGATTTATTCTCCCAACACATACATGCACTAGTAGTTATGGTTTTTGGAGCTATGCCAAATACATCTCCCCTTCAGAGTTCTAGGATACTCCTGAGGTATTGGGGTATCTTTCTCTTATGCTTTACTGATTAGAGTTCTCATTCCCATGTACTGCCCAACTATTTACTTACAGTGAATAGCATTCCTAGTTCCATTTTACCAATTAATACCATTTAGCTTCTACAAAGGGATATTTCTTACAAAAGTATAGCAGAAAGAGAAGCATAGACATTCCCCTCCCCAACACCCAGGGGCCCACTCTGTCTTAATTAACCTTAGTCCCTGGGAAGTTTGGACTCAAACTTAAGTAGATGACACTTTGAATTCATATATATTCCCTTGGGGAGCACCTTTTGAAGGCACCCCATTTCTGGCTCCATGGGGAATCAATAATCTATCTTTTTACGACATCAGCGGCAGAGAAACCACTTAACAAAATGTCTATATCTGCTCCAAAATGAGGAGCAGAGTTCTGTTATTACACATCATGATACCTTTCCATAAGAAGCTTCTTCTTCATAGAAATTTCATTAATCATGCTTTATAGGGGGCAGCTGGGTGGCTCAGAGGATTGAGAGTCAGGCCTAGAGACAGGAGGTTCTGGGTTCAAATTTGACCTCAGCCACTTCCCAGCTGTGTGACCCTGGGCAAGTCACTTGACCCCCATTGCCTAGCCCTTACCACTCTTCTGCCTTGAAACCAATACACAATATTGACTCCAAGACGGAAGGTAAGGGTTTAAAAAAAATCATGCTTTACATGATCACTTTCAATTATAATATTTTCCTTTGGGTATGAGAAATAAATATTCTAATTATTTTTAAAACAAAATTTAACATCAAAGGTTTTTTTTTTTTTAAGTTCTGTAGAGATGCAGCATGGGGACATAGATAGCTGGACTTGCAGTCAGAAAGACTTGTGCACCTCCTCAATGGACACAGTAGTCATGTGGCCCTGGCCAATTCCCTTTAACTCTCTGAACCTCAGATTCCTCATCTGGAAAATGAAGGCACTGTATTTCATAAGGTCCCTTTCAGTGCTAATTCTTTGATTCTGGCATTTTGGTAGGCTAGTCTATATTTCTTCCTGTATAAATAAAAGCTTTATTTGAAAGTTAAAGTTTTTGTTCACTTTATATACTATTTCTTCTGTTTAGCAGTCGCCTTTGAAAATCTCTGGTCAATTAAAAACAAAGTTCTAAATTTAAAATGTAGGAAACCACAAAAGGTTTAAAACTGTAATTTTAATTTTTCATGAATTACTTTCACAATAGTCAACTAAAAACTCTAAATATCCCTTGGCTTTAATTATTTTACTTTATAATTCCATTAACATCACCATTGTTGTCTTGTTAGATACCTACTACTTATATTTTATGCAAAGTTTTTTCACCAGTCTTATAGAAAAAAAACTTAAAGACTGACAACAGCAAGTACACCTTGACCCGTAAGTGCTCTAGCTGACACTTTCCATTGTAATGATTAAAGCATTGGTACTGACTTTCACATCCTAATGACATATGTGAAAATTGCTTCTTTTTCTTTCTTTGCCCAAAGTCAAGTATATGAATTCCTACTTGCATAAATCTACCATCATTTAAATAAACAAATTATGTTGGTTTATATGACTGAGGTTATTATTATGTACCTTTAAAGGTGAAGAATGGGGATGCTCATACCTATAATATTTTCCTCATGGACTCAATGAGATATAAAATGTTTTGCAAACTTTATATTAGCAATAAAAAGCAAAGAACTAGACAGTTTTACTTCTAAAGCAATAGCAAGATATTGAAGCTAGAAATAGTAGAAAGTGTACTAGTATTCCTTCAAGACCTTGCCTAACCACTTAATTATAAACCAAAAGCTTCAATAAATTGGGCTAGTTAGTGACATATTTTGTGGGGTGGGAGGAATGCAGCGGGATTCTTTGAAATAGTCCTTTGACATTGGGTCAAGCCCAACAACATGAAGGATCACAGATGAGCCCAGGCCTGCCACATATATACCAACTATGCTTTAAAAGTCATGCGAGATCAAATAATAATTCAAAATACAAAGAAAAACTTCAGAAGCTTCTGTTTGAATGAGACCAGGACTGAACAAAAAGACAAGAAGTTCTGATCCCTGCAAGAATGGTCCCATTTGACCCATTCCTATTAAAAACACTAGAAAGCATAGGAATAGAAGGGTCATTCCTAAAAATAATAAACAGTATATATCTAAAACCAACAGCTAATATCATCTGCAATGGGGATAAACTAGATACATTCCCAATAAGATCAGGAGTGAAACAAGGATGCCCATTATCACCTCTACTATTTGACATTGTACTAGAAACACTAGCAGTAGCAATTAGAGAAGAAAAAGAAATTGAAGGCATCAAAATAGGCAAGGAGGAGACCAAGCTATCACTCTTTGCAGATGACATGATGGTCTACTTAAAGAATCCTAGAGATTCAACCAAAAAGCTAATTGAAATAATCAACAACTTTAGCAAAGTTGCAGGATACAAAATAAACCCACATAAATCATCAGCTTTTCTATATATCTCCAACACAGCTCAGCAGTAAAAACTAGAAAGAGAAATCCCATTCAAAATCACCTTAGACAAAATAAAATACCTAGGAATCTATCTCCCAAGACAAACACAGGAACTATATGAACACAACTACAAAACACTCACCACACAACTAAAACTAGACTTGAACAACTGGAAAAACATTAGCTGCTCATGGATAGGACGAGCCAATATAATAAAAATGACCATCCTACCCAAACTTATTTATCTATTTAGTGCCATACCCATTGAACTACCAAAATACTTCTTCACTGATTTAGAAAAAACCATAACAAAGTTCATTTGGAAGAACAAAAGATCAAGGATATCCAGGGAAATAATGAAAAAAAAACACATACGATGGGGGCCTTGCAGTCCCTGACCTAAAACTATATTACAAAGCAGCAGTCATCAAAACAATTTGGTACTGGCTAAGAGACAGAAAGGAAGATCAGTGGAATAGACTGGGGGAAAGCGACCTCAGCAAGACAGTATACGATAAACCCAAAGATCCCAGCTTTTGGGACAAAAATCCACTATTCGATAAAAACTGCTGGGAAAATTGGAAGACAGTGTGGGAGAGACTAGGAATAGATCAACACCTCACACCCTACACCAAGATAAATTCAAAATGGGTGAGTGACTTAAACATAAAGAAGGAAACCATAAGTAAATTGGGTAAACACAGAATAGTATACATGTCAGACCTTTGGGAGGGGAAAGGCTTTAAAACCAAGCAAGATATAGAAATAATCACAAAATGTAAAATAAATAATTTTGACTACATCAAACTAAAAAGCTTTTGTACAAACAAAACCAATATAACTAAAATCAGAAGGGAAACAACAAATTGGGAAAAAATCTTCATAGAAACCTCTGACAAAGGTTTAATTACTCATATTTATAATGAGCTAAATCAATTGTACAAAAAATCAAGCCATTCTCCAATTGATAAATGGGCAAGGGAAATGGATAGGCAGTTCTCAGATAAAGAAATCAAAACTATTAACAAGCACATGAAGAAGTGCTCTACATCTCTTATAATCAGAGAGATGCAAATCAAAACAACTCTGAGGTATCACCTCACACCTAGCAGATTGGCTAACATTACAGCAAAGGAAAGTAATGAATGCTGGAGGGGATGTGGCAAAGTAGGGACATTAATTCATTGCTGGTGGAGTTGTGAATTGATCCAACCATTCTGGAGGGCAATTTGGAACTATGCCCAAAGGGCGACAAAAGAATATCTACCCTTTGACCCAGCCATAGCACTGCTGGGTCTGTACCCCAAAGAGATAATGGACACAAAGACTTGTACAAAAATATTCATAGCTGCGCTCTTTGTGGTGGCCCAAAACTGGAAAACGAGGGGATGCCCATCAATTGGGGAATGACTGAACAAACTGTGGTATATGTTGGTGATGGAATACTATTGTGCTAAAAGGAATAATAAAGTGGAGGAGTTCCATGGAGACTGGAACAACCTCCAGGAAGTGATGCAGAGTGAGAGGAGCAGAACCAGGAGAACATTGTACACAGAGACTGATACACCGTGGTATAATCGAACATAATGGACTTCTCCATTAGTGGCGGTGTAATGTCCCTGAACAACTTGCAGGGATCCAGGAGAAAAAAACACCATTCATAAGCAAAGGATAAACTATGGGAGTAGAAACACTGAGGAAAAGCAACTGCCTGAATACAGAGGTTGAGGGGACATGACAGAGGATAGACTCTAAATGAACACTCTAATGCAAATACTATCAACAAAGCAATGGGTTCAAATCAAGAAAACATCTAATGCCCAGTGGACTTACGCGTTGGCTATGGGGGGTGGGGGGGAGGAAAAGAAAATGATCTTTAACGAATAATGCTTGGAAATGATCAAATAAAATATATTAAAAAAAATAAAAAATAAAAAAAAAGAAATATAAAAGACAGAAATAAAAAGGCATAGTTTTGAAAGTGAAAAAAAAAAGAATGGTCCCATTTGGATTAATAATATGGAAATAGGTCTTGATCAATGATACATGTAAAACTCAGTGAAATTACTCGTTGGCTACAGGATCAGGGAGGGAGGAGGGGAAGGAAAGAAGATGAATCATGTAATCATGGAAAAGTATTCTAAATTAATTAATTAATTAATTGCATTTTTAAAAATAGTCTCATTTGGGAAGCTAGCATGAGTTCAAATAAACAGGCTAAAAACATGTCAATACCTTAATTGAATATACACCAGGAGCTGATATTTTTGTTGTTTAATCATTTCAGTCTTTCTTCATTTCCCCCAGTTGTTAAAGCCTCCCTTCAAATAACTTAGTGTATTTCTATATATGTTGCACTTATTTATCTGTAAATATATGACATCTCCACCATGGAAGATAGACAAACACCTTGAAAGCAAGGAAATATAGTTAGAGGGTATTTTTAGACCATTCGGTTTTTTTTAGCAATGATTCAAGAATTGATCCCTTTTGCTACTATAATAATCATCATCATCAGACTCTTAGCAATGCCACTAACTCCAATACGATGTTTCCAACCAGTCCTTAGTCATAGTATGACAGAAAACAGGCCCTCTAGTAATTGTCTGCAATGTAACAGGATACCATTTCATTGTAGACAGGAAGACAAAACGTCACCTGGTCCTCAACCAATTTCAGTTAAGTAAACATCATAATCCACTGAAGGGCATTTTTTTGTAGCTCTAAGTAAATTTCCATCCTTCCATCATCAAGTCTACTAAATGTATCAAACATTGTCTGTTGGGTAATAAGCCACTTACTTGGCAGATGGTCTCTGTTTGCACTGGCAGGAGTTTAAAGTTTCTGAAAAGCTCTGTAAGAGAAAAATATATCAACACAGCACTGACCTCTGTGTTAGGCACACATCTTACAGAAATGATTTATCATTATTTTACAATCAGAATTTCTAGTTGACAAAGCAAAAATGAGAGCAAGAGAGAGAATCTTGAGTCTCATCAGTAGATTAGACTTTCTACTGTGTCCTCAAATAGTTGGAGACTTTCTGGCTTTAGGATACCACGTGGTTGTGGAATTAGTGCATTCATATTTTACAAAATAATTATAGTTCCTATTTTCCTGCCACATTTCTCAGTAGTCTCCAGACCTAATTCACAAACAGGCAAGGGAAGCCCAGATCACCTGGGTCACCAAAAGGAAGGTCTGCCAAAATTTCCAAAAGCCATTCATTTCTCATACTGGGGAGTTTGAATATAAACTGAACTGTCAATTTCCCAGACTTTCTCCCCAGTGTGAGTCAGTACCAGTCCCTATACCCCAGGTATTCCCTCCTGACCATGTCTGTTCCTGCTGACTCTGATAAAGACCCTAAAAAACTGACCACCTTTTCCTTATTATGATGGCCTCTTCCACCAGGCACCTCAGCACCCTTACCTACTTCCAGTCTTCCTGATTTCACCTTGTATGTTCAGTATTCCCACTCGATAAAGCTTGTTTGCTTTGCTTTGTCTCTGCTAGCTCTCTACTTTATATTCTATTAGGATAGTGTTCATTAGCCAAGCCAATTTTCTCCTTTAAGGTCTCTCAGCAGATCTATTTTCTCCTTTAGAAGCATTAGCTTTTGAGCATGGGTAGGATTAACAGTTTTGACGCCAAAAATCCCTTGCCCTGAAGACAGGACCTGCGATTCTCCCAGACTCCAGGGTTATGAGTAAACCATATGCACCTCTAGGGTTCTTTCCCCTGGCCATAAAAGTGACCCATGGGATCACACTCCCCACTAGGTCCTTACTGTAGGTAATGAAGAATGACCACAAAAGCGTGGCAGTTTTGGAAGAAGCAACGGAAGAATAAATCTCAAAATAAATTTATGATAATGAATACAACTACAGACATCAAAAAAGTACTGTCCTTCAAGCTATAAAAGAGGAAGAAGACAAAAAGAGTTGAGACCTCTGCAATTATAATGGATAACAGAAAGAAGGTGGAATTAATCAGCACTTGGGACTGGAAAGGACAGAATAAAAATGGCTATAGAGTTGACACCCAAGATAAATAGGAAAATTAAGAAAATGCTTTAAATATTCTTGATGAGTCCATGAATAGACCGTCATGGGCTACATCCTAAAATGCAGAAGTATTGGTTCTAGATGTGCCTTAACATATGATCATCACTGATCTAAAATAAAAATGTTCTCAGCCTGGGTCTCTGTCCTGTTAATCAAAAGTCATTTGAATTTGGTTTGATACAATGGAAGTAATATATCACTAGAAAGTTATTGATATAGAAAAAAATAAAGGGTAGAGCATAGAAGTTAAGCTTCCAAAAAAATTTAAGGACCAATTTTTGGACTTGTATATAGTCTGAAGTCTGAATATACTGAAGTTTTGTGGCAGAAATGTTTGCAAAAACTAGAGATTTAACTTGGCAACTCAAAAACAGTTCATTGTGGATTTAATTTTCTCACTTCTTTCAACAAAAAATAGCAACTCTTCCATTTTGTAATTATGTGGACAGATTATTACAGATATTGGAAATGAGAAGTGTAGCAAATTTTGAAAATCAAGACAAGGATAGACTGATACAAGTGAAGAGAGACTTGCTGTACCACAAGGAGCTTAGGGTAGATTTAAGGAGGACAAGAAATAGTTGATGATTCAAATAGTAAGATTGATGAGGGACAAGTATGAAAGACAAAGGACCACAACTGGCCACCTAGATTCACAGTCAAAGGCTAATAAAAAGCCTATTTAGAACTGGAACCCTGGACAAAACCATCCTACTTGGCAAAGCAAAGAATCAAAGGACCAGAAATTACAGAGTTTCCAGTTGAAGAAACTGACTACTTATGTATTTGTGTGCATCTGAGAAAAGAACCTGGTGTTAAATGTGGGATTTAGGAACAAGGATGGAATCAGGGACAGAGGTCAACTTGGATCCAAAACACAGAATCACAAAACTTCACAAACTGGAAGGGACCACAGTGACCATACAGTTGGACCTATACATGAAAGGACTCCTCATTGCAAGACATCTAAAGAGTAGACAACCAGCCTTTACTTCATTCAATCAATCAAGTATTAAGGGCCAGAAACTGTGTAAGGTGCTGGGGATAGAAGCACAAATAAGCAATCTATACTCTTGATAAGCTTACATTTTAATGGAGAAGTACATATGACAATATATATATATCACAACTGTAAAATGTGTGTGTATACATACATATTATCTATATACATTCAAAATAGTTAAATATAAGGTAATTTGGGAGGAAAGAAACTAACACTGGGGGGTGGGGATTAAGAAAGGTTTCAAGCAGAAGATAGTGCCTAAGCTTCATCTTCAAGGAAGAGAGGGAGTCTGTGAGGTAACGGTAAAGAAAGAGTACCTTCCAGGAATGGGCCAGTAACAAAGATTATAGGAGAGAGGTAGAATGTGCTGAATGAGGAACAAGGTCAGGTTGGCTGGATCAAAGGAGAATGAGTGTTGTGCAGTGAGGCTGGAAGGTATGTTGGGATCAGGTTGTACAGGGCTTTGGAAACTAAAAAGAGGATACATATTTTATTCTAGAATTAATAGAAAGCCACTGGAGTTGTTTGAATAGGGAAGTCACATCATCATATCTTTGCTTGATGAAAATTATTTTGACAGCAATATGTAAAATAGATTATTGAGAGGCATGAGGAAGGGAAGCTCAAATGTAGGCAAGAAGAGATGAGAGTCTGAACTAAGGTGATAGTTGTGTGGGAAATGGGGGTCCGATTAACCTGATTGGATATCTGAAGTAAGGAAAAGTGAGGGTTCAAAAATTATGCTGGAATTACAAACCTGAGACAGTAAAATTATTAGTGGTGCCTTCTTCAGAAATATGGAAGTTTGAGAAGGGGGTATGGAAAGTTAATGTTCATCTGTACCCTTTTTTGACCCCCTAACCAACCTTTTGATGTTTAAGCAGAAAAAATCTTAGAGCTGAAAATCCCTGAGGCCATGGGTGGAGTCCTCCCTCCTTTTATCTAACATGCTAGGAAGCACAGTACATGGGCTGGTTGGTCCTTCTAAATGATGTGTCTGGAAAACTCACCTCTTGTCAGGACTGAGGTCTGAGTCTGCCAATCAGAGAGGTTCTGGAAAGAGATGTCATGAAGAGCATAAACTGGCATAGGGGACAGGAAGTCACTCTTTCTCTTGGAATCATGGACTAGAGAGGTTGTGAGGTCAGGGCTGACTTTGCTCACTCATGAAGGCTAAAAGAGCTAACTGGCCACATGTGGCTTTTGCTTCTCTCTTTCTCTGGCCTGCTTTCTGCTACTTAATAAATAATTATAAAATTAAAATATGTTCTCTAGAGAATTTCAATCATAACTTGGAGGATTTAGGGGGAAAGTTAATGAGTTGTCTAGGTATTCTGAGTTTAAGATGCCTCCAGGAAATCCAGGATAATTGGATGGTAGACAAAAAGAGGCCTCAGGAACATATAGTCCAGATCTTCAGCTCTAAGTGGTATATGGTGATATAAGATAGAAGTTTAGCGGAAGACTGAGACTGGATCTACTAGAGGTGATAATTAAACTCATGGGAACTAATGAAGTTATCAAGAAAGAGAGTGCAAAGAGAAAAAGAATACAGATACAAAATCTTAAGGAACACCCACAATTAAGAGTCAGCAAAGGAAAGAGAGAAGGACCCATCAGTTAGGATGGAAGTTTGTTCACTAATTTAAAGTGCCACCCATTCATACTGTTTATTTGAAGAGTATAAGCAAATTGATGTAGCTGGTATGTATTGACTTTTTCTCTCTGGAAAAGGAAAATATAAGGAACTTTTGGTAGAAATTAACCATTTTCCTCAGAATGTACAAGTGTACCTAACTAGGAACAGACAACTTCCACAATCAATATTCAAGCTTACTTCCATTTTATTGTAAGATCTTTGAGGGCAGGGACTATTTTTGCCTTCCATTATTTATATTTCTAGGGCTTCATATAGTGCCTGGCACATAGTAAATGCTTAATAAGCACTTAATTTGATTTGACTTATTGTTCACTTCCAAATTCAAATAAATCATGCCAGTGTTCTATGAAACTGTATCTATTTTATTATTTCTTATGGCCCAATAATAATAATGTTGCATTATATTCATATTCCATCTTTTATTCAGTCATTTCCCAATTGATGGACATTCCATTTCCAGTTTGTTAAATAAAGAGAGCTTCTATAAATATTTTCTGTACATGTGCATCTTCTTTGTGCTGGGTCAAAGGATATGTAGAGTTTAGTGACTTTGGGGGGATTTGGTTCTAAATTGGTTTCTAAAATGGCTGAATAAATTCATAGTTCTACCAGCAATGCAATGAAGTGTCTTCCTGAAGTCCCTCCAATAAATGTTTTTATTTTTTGTCATCTTTGTGAATGTGATGGATATGAAAGAGCTCCAAGTTGCTTTAATTTGTGTTTCTGTGATTATTAGTGATTTGAAGCATTTTTCCATAAATATTTGATTAAAACTATCTTGAGAGACTGAATTTTTGGTAAGAATTTTAGTGATATAGATGTATTGGTTAAGCTAATTTATATGTAAATTTATCTTGAATTTAATTATTTTAGTTAACCTAGACTATCTATTCTATCAAAAATATGTGCAAAAGTTAGAACATCACAGATACACTAAAACCATCCAACCAGTGACCAAACTAACTTCAGAAGTGCTCATGTTCATCCCCAAATTATTACTAATACATGCATGTTATACATATAAATATATATTACATATACCTTGGATGTAACTATACACACTTGTATGTTGTCATTGATCTGTTAGTTATGAAATGTCATTGATGTTTTATGTCATTTGCTACTGCATTAATAATATGCCTGTATTTCTATATGCATGTGATTTTTTCTGAGTATGAATTAGTCAATGCAAGTAGTTCTGGTGATACTTTATATTGTGCATGCAATACCACCTTCTGAGGTTATAATTACTTCAAAAGTATTAAAATCCATATTTATCAGGATATTTAAGATGCATATCTGAGAATATGTGTATGTATTTCTCATAACTTTTCATGGAATATAAAATCTTTCACAGAGGAAAGAAAACCCTACTGAAAATCATCCATCTTCTCAGCACTTACCTGTCTTTCTCCTACATTTTCTGTATCTCAGGTGAAAAAGAAATACAGATACACAGAACTGGAAGGGCTAGAGGGATGACTGCCATAAAATGTTACTTGGGTCATACTCTGGATTTTTTAAAGACCTAAATAACACAATTTTCTCTGTGTGTAAAGATGTCTTTTTACCTCTCCATCTACCTTCTCTTCCATTTTTCCTTCTGTTCTCTCTCTTCCTATCTCTCCTCTCCCTCTCTCTTCCTTCCTCTTTCTCTCTCCCTCCCACTTTCCCATTCCCTCTCTCTCCTCCCCCAGTGTACATCTGCTTCTCATTAGGAAGAACCATAGAGGACATTTAAATTTTCTCCAAATTTTGTGGGTTAGCCTACCAAAATATTGATATGCTAGACATTGCTTGCCAGGTGGTCAGAAGTTGGAGTTGATGATCATCACTACCAGTTTGACACAAGATGAGTTGAGTCATGGTGATCTAGTTCATTACCTCACCATGATCCCTGAGACTATTCAGAAGCATTCAGATACAAAAAGACATTTGAAAGCATTGCCAAGGGGAAAAGTCCCAGAGAAATGGGGATTAAAGATTAAGACTCTGTGACTAGAACTGGATATGCTCAAACTACCTTAGATTTTAATATTATTATATTTCACTTTTGTAAATTTCTCTTCAACTAAATCAAGAGTTTTTAACCTGAGTTCCATGTACTTAAGAAATATATTTTGATAATTCTATTTCAATATAATTGGTTCCCTTTGTAATCCTATGTATTTTATGTATTTACAAACATTATTATGAGAAATATCCATAAACTTTGCCAATTGGACAAAATAGTCTATGTCCCACAAAAAGTTAAGAACTGCTGATCCAACACTGATTTAGTGAATCCTTTTAATGAAAGCTGATAGTGAGTTATTTGGAGCTAAGATGAAAATGGAAGCAAGGTTTGAGATCCAAATTGTCTGGTACTAGATCAACTATAAGAAGTTACAATATTTTAAAGGAATGAATTGTATTCCTAAACCATGAATAGGTAGGTAGTATATAAAGTCAAGGAATATTTTTGTGATGTTTCAATCTCTTTAAGTTTCAGCTTAAGTGGCAACTCCCATTTCCAACTTTCCTGAGTCCTCCAACTATTGGTGCTTCTATACCCAAAATTAAATGTATTTTTATTTATCTATATTTTTAATTTATTGGTATATGAACATGTTGCCTTCCTTCCCCTCCATTTTGTTGTTGAGGCATTTCAATCACAAAAGAAACAAGGATTTCTATAACGGTATATATCATATCAATAACGTTTATTAAGTTTTCTTTGATCAACAACCTTGTAAGGGATGCTATAAAGGCAGGATCCATGTTTAAGGTAATAGTTGAACCAGATAACCATTTTTCACTTTAGGATTCTATGACTCATGTCCCTGAGCAACAGTTGCCATATCTGAAGTATAATAGTACTCAAGTTGCTTATCTCACAGGGTTATTAGGAGGGTGGCATGAGAGAATTTTTGTCCCAGGACATTCTATTTAAAATATTAGATACATATGAGAGTACAGCTCTTTCACTTTACAGATGTGGCAGCTGAGGCCCCAGGGAGATGTGACTTATAATAAGGTCCCTTAGACAGTAAATGTCAAGAGTAGAATTTGAACTTAGAGTCAGTATTCTTCCCATTGCCAATGACAAGATGGATATGGTAATGGTAGGGATGTAGTTTAGCAAGTAGCATCAATGGTCCCGCTTTGATAAGCATGTGGTAGATTCTCCCATGGCACTTTCCAATTAAGAGTGTCATCTGGTAGGCTAATATATGCCATTGTGGTTCAATAGCTTTTCAACACTACAGAGAAATGTGGAATTTATACTAATCAAGGCATTCACCTAAGAATTTTCCAGAGTAGGAAAACTGTCCAGACATATATGTTCTTTCTGTCAGCAAACAATGAGTGGTAGGCAATACAATATTGTGCAGTTCCTACCAAATTGTTGAATACAGAACAAAAAACATAGTTATCATCATCACTGATGTAGTTTCTAGATCCACTGAAGCATTGGGTGGTTTAGTCTTCTCATACTGCCTCCCAAATAGAGTCAACATTAACACAGGTGCAGAAGTTCCATTCTGGTTTATTATGCGTCCATCGCTTAAAATCTAAGCAAAACAAAACAAAATAATGAGTTGCTTCTATTAACAATAAATAGAGATAACACCTCAATATATTATTTTTAAACCCTTACCTTCCATCTTGGAATTAATACTAATTATTGATTTCAAGGCAGAAAAATGATAAAGGCTAGGTAATTGGGGGTAAGTGACTTGTTCAGAGTTATACAGTTAGGAAGTGTCTGAGATCATGTTTGAACCTAGGACCTCAAATTCCTAGGCCTGGTTCTCAATCCATTGGGCTACCTACCTGCCCCAACACCTCAATATATTATTAACAAAGGATCTTCAAACTCTTGAACCACGAAACTATTAACAAATGGGTTGAACTGTTTTAGTGGGTCACAGTCAAGAATATTTAAATTGTTAAAAGTTAAATTTAAATTATTAAAATGGAGAAAATGCAAAATAAAAGCAATACCAGACATAATGAAACCACCATAACTAATACAAACTACTGGTAAAACTAGAAAGCAGTACATGGAAATTAAACATAGAACAACATCTTAAACTATATTTCATAATAAATTCAAAATAGCTACATGGATTAATTTTTTTAATATCCCATAAAAATTAAAACCGAAGCAAGTCATACATCTTCCATATCTATAGGTAGGAGATGCTCCATAGAACAAGAAATTGTTTTTCAGTTTTCAGTCGTATATGAATCTTCATACAGGGTTTTGGCAAAGATACTTTAGTGTTTCACAATTTCCTTCTCCAGCTCATTTTATAGATGAGGAAACTAAGGCAAATAGGTCAAGTGACTGGCCCAGGATCACAAAATCATTAAGTGTTTGAACTCACAAAGATGAAGCTTCCTAATTCTAGATTGGCACTCTATTATATCACTAAACTTCTCATTAAGAATATGTTAATATTAACATTTAAAAAATTAATATTCATAAATAAAAGTCTAATATGTGACATCCCTTCTCTATTCTCTGTACCTTTGCATAAGTTGTCTATCCCCAATGAATGGAATTCTCTCCCTTTTGAGCTTCATCACATCTTGAACCTCTGTATTTTACTATCCAGAGCTCAAATGACCCCTCCTCCAAGAGATCATTCCTGATTTCCCCATGTTGTTGCTCCAATTCAAAACACTATTTTGTATGTAACCTGTATTTTCTCATCTGTGAATCCATTCTCTATATAGTAAAATGTGACAGTAAACAGTAAAATTTAAATTCTTTGAGGGCAGAGATTGCCTCTACTTTGTATCTGTGGCACCCAGTACAGTACCTGACATTTTGCAGCTTCTTAATACATGACAGCAAAGAATAAGATATAAAAATCTCCATCCTCATAAAGATTACAGTTAACATGTACTCAAATAACTATAATGCAGTATATAGGTTGTGACAGGGAAAAGTTTAAACTACAAGGAGCTCAAGAGAAATGCAGGTGGGAGAGAACTTTAAAAAGTTAAGTATCTACACTTGGGGGAAAAGAGAGTGTCTGAAAAGTTTAAAATAAAGAGAAAGTGCATACCAGCTGCCAGGTACAGATTATACAAATGCATAGAGCCAGAGACAGAAAAGATACTTTGGAGAATAACTCCGAGCCCAGGGAGATGATATACAATTTTACAAAGTTAAGTGTGGAAACAAAATCTTATAGTAGCAAAACACAATTTCCTCTCATTGGAACTCCCTATACCAATGAACTTACAGGGAAGGGAATAGGTATTTAGATAGAACCTCCTATCTGGCAGCACTAAGCTAAGTGTTTTATAAATATCATCTCATTTGAATTCACCATAACTCTGAAAGGTGGGTGCTGTTATTATCTTCATTTTACGACTCTCTGAATATGGGCCCAAGGCTCTCTTCACTGTGTTATAGCTCCAAAGACAGGTTCAGTTTCTATCCTAAAAGTCATTACTCAGATTGATATAAAAATGTTTTAGTTGTTGTCTTGTGCATAAAGTAGCTAAATAATTTTCACAAGCTTGGTTACCTACACATATCAGATTAATAAAATAATTAACTATTAAAACAATTATTATTTATGTTTAGCTACTGGCACATACACAGAACAGAATCAAAGATCATTATATACAGCAACAGAAATGTTGTTTGAAGAAGAGCTTGTGTATGGTTACCTCCACAGAAAGAATTGATAAATAAAAATAAGCAAGTCAGTTTTATTTTTAAATATAACTTTTTTGTCAAATTATGCTTTCCCTAGTGTAGGGAGGGAAAGGAGGGAAGAATAAAGGAAGATTCCTGGGAATTTTAATGTAATAAAAAAATTAAAACAATAATAAACAAATTTAATCACATTCTTACTATAAAAATCACTATTTTAATGACAGCCAAAAGGGTTTTGTACCTTTTAAAATTAATAAAACATTTTTAAATTGCTTATTTTACTTTATCTCCTTTTTACTGTTTAGGTTTTTTGATATGTGTTTCATAATATAACATAATTGTACAGTAGTGCATGTATATAATTTGCAAATAAACATTTTTACTGATGGAGCACACTGTCAAAATAACTTAAGAGAACCCTGGCAGAAGACACTGACAGTTTAAGTGACAGCATGTGTCAGGTAGGGTCTAGCCTATGCCAAACCTGCCTCTCAATAGAAACTTGTACCAAACTGAAATCTGCTTCCTGGTATCTTTATATTCAATATTTCTAGTCTCCCCTATGAAGCAAAATAAAATTAAAAATGCATTTCCAAACCTAATTTTTTTTTATTTCCAATGTTACAAAGATAGTGATTGAAATATCTGGTCTAGGTGGATCAGTGAAGAAAGCATTGAACTAGGAGTAAAGTCCTAAATTTAAATTCTGCCTCAAGCATTTACTTTATGACCATGAGTGTAGGATCTCTTCATCTGTAAAATTGTGATAATGATAGTATCTATGTTGCTGCATAAGTCAACACACATAAATCTAGCCTAGCCAGGTCTGAAGGTTCCAAAGCAACAGCAAGGGTTTCCTTTCATTCTTTCTCTTTGTGCTTTGTGCCTAAGATGAGTGGGGTCATCAAAAGCACAGGGACCCATAGGCTCCCAGCTTAGAGCAGAAACCTTCCTTCTCCAGATCAAAGGGCAGTACTACTGGAGAGATTGTGGCACAATGTAGTATATTAGGTATTATTTGTGCAGCTGTGAATCAGTATAATCAGTTTGGAAAGTAATTTGGAATTATGAGAATAAGTTGTTGAAATGTCCATACTTTTTGACCCAGAGATTTCATTAAAAAGGCATACACCTCAAAGAGGTCATTGATAAAAAGAAACTACCCAAATTAACCAAAATATTGAGCAGCATTTTGAATGATAGAAAAAATCTGGAAAGGAAGTAAATGCCCATCAAGTAGGATATTGTTAAACAGATTGTGGTACATGAATATAATGGAATATTATTGTCAGGTAAGAGATAAGAAAGTCAATGGCCTATATGATCTGATAGAATGAGGTAAGTAGAGACAACAAAACAATATATATAATCATTACAACAATATGAATGAAAAGGACCACTACAAAAAAAAAGTCATTGTTACAAAATTTAAAATAACAAGTATACAACAAAGAAAAGATACATAAATGTATAGCCTGCTCCTTTGCAGGGGCAAGAGTTCCCCAAATGTGGAGTACTGCATATATTTTCAGCCTTTTATGTATGAATTAGTTTTGATGATTTTTTCTTTTAAAAAGCTATTATTTATTTTATGTGATAATTGTCTGGGAACAAGAGGGGAGAGATACTGAGAAAAATTCTAGTGATAGAACAAATAAAAGTTATCAAAATTTTATTTTAAAAAATGTAAAGACTAAGGTTAACTGTCAAATAACCACAGAACAATGAATGATTTATTCTTTGTTCCCACTTGTAAATAGGCATATTTTGTAATTTGCCATACTTACTCAGACCTATTTTCTATGTATTCCTGGTGCTCCTCAAATGCCACTTTTCCTTTTACTAGATGTAGATCTTTATTACATTTCTGATCATGTCAGTAATCTTTCATTTAGATTTTACTGCACAAACTATTCCTTCATCTCATGAAGAAGTTACCTGGAAGTACCTACCTCAAATTCTGTAGGTGCAATTTGAAGACCACTCAGCAACAACTCCGGGAAGACATGAGGAGAATCAAATGTGCCACTGAGAGAAAACATGTCAAACCAAGTAGAGGCATTCTCAACCGGCTGCCCACAAGTTTCTATTAGAGTTGTTAAGCATTTCAACAGAGTACAAATCTGGATGAAATAAATATAGATCAAATAATCAATATATACAACCATCAAGAACATAAAACTACCTGAGGATTTCAGGTGTCTTTGGCTCTTACAATTAACTTGATAAAACTTTTATGAAAAATAGTATAGTCCATAAGTGCATGGTTCTATCCAGTAAATCTAAGAAACAGAACAAGATCCTACATGTGGGGGCAAACCTATGACATGTATGCAAGAAGGGGCAATCAGCCCTTTCTATGGGCATGTGTGCCATCATCCCAGCAGAGTTTGTTAGAGGTTCATTAGTAGAAAGCCAGAGTGATGTGCAGTGGGCTGCTCCCCTTCCCTTCTCCACAGGCACCTGAAGACATCACTCACCTCTCTAAAAGGTTCACCATCACTGCCCTAGGCCCTTCCTGTCAAAACCTGAAATTGCCTCTGGCAATGTTTGGGACTATCCTTATTAATCCAACTCAATTTAAGTGAGCAGTGGTTCTTGTCCCTAGGTATGTGATGCAGTAGTTTGATGGTGATTTGGCATAAAGAAATTAGAAAGGTGAAATGAGAAAAGCACTTAGAAATTGCCCTAATCTATAAAATGGGATGATAATAATAGCACCAACCTCACAGAGTTGTTATGAGGAGCAAATGAGATACTTTATAAACAGAGCTTTGTAAACCTTAAGGAACTATAAAAATGCTGGAGTGTTTTTCCTATGTGCACATTTTAAAGACCAATAGTTAATAAATAATTTAATAGTTTCATATAAATCTCACTGTTCTAAGAATCCTTTCACCTTATGTTCCTTCTCCCCAAAATCATTACCTGTAAGTAATATTCCCCTTCAGCAATGTGAAGTCCATCAAAAGCCCCCACAACATAGACTTCATCTGTTCTCTTCTCAGACATTTTGTAGCTCAAGTGACAACACAGTGTGTTCTGACAAACAGTATAGTTTCCTGTATCATTAATGAGTTCTTTAAAGGTGAACATATCAAAAAGTACTAAGGCTTTAAATTCCTCTTGTTCAGAAGAGAAAGGTTTTATACTGCTAGCATATAAGGTCCAATTCACTGGTGGTCGGACTATGGGATGTGACTCTAGTTCTGAAACAAGAAGCTTCCCATCATCTGATTTCTTATCAAAATAATACGCCTTGACAGAATCTGGTGCATAGATACCACTTCCTGAAAATAGAAATTAGGAAATATTTTTTCTATAAGAACAAAAAATCATATAGCTTTTAAATTATTAATTACTTGTGGTAATATTTAAAATGTTAAACAAATATTGTCAATGATTTTGGGGGTAGAGATAAAGAGAAATAGAATTAGGAGATAGAGGAAGAAAGGTTTTGGATAAAGTTTACCTGAACCTTTTATATCCATATTAAATGAAAAATTATGTATCCAAATTAAGAAAACCAAAGAACAAAACTATAAAAACATTAAAATAAATATTTAGTAAGTATCACATCCCAAGTTTACTGATTCAAAAACTTTTAATTGGTAAATAAATACTTTACTAGGGTCTGCATATCAATTAGAAAAATTGACATAAGAGCTTTACTACAGGAAATTCATAAAACTTCTAGAAATTGTCAGTTACCTGTCATTTGATTGCTAATGCTGTGGATATTGGCTACAAGCAAATTGACTCTCATTCCCATAGCCCAAGCTGCATGGAATGCAGTAGGATATAAATGTGGCAAAGTATTCATCCAAGCTACTGGTAACAAGATTGTATCCACTTTCAATTTTTCCACCAAAGGTACCACAGGGTCATGAAATAGTATGTCAAAGCCTGTTAAAATGCCAAACTTTCCAAAAGTTGTGTCAAATGTCACCAACTGGGGCTCCGTTGGGGTATCAAATTGGGCTTCATTCATTAACATATATTTCTGTAAAAAATACAGGGAAAAACATTTTTACGAAAATTATCATAGATGGCATAATGTGCTTATGTATGTGGGCCTGATACAAGTTATTGGACAGTCTTGGTTTCACCTTAGACAAAATAAAAACTTCTGGAGAAAATAGAGATAATGCATCATAGAACCACTGAATTCCTCTTCTCACAGAGAAAGAAAGAAATTAAAGACAATTCCTTTGCATTCTACTAAAAATGATAATATGTAAACTGCTTATCAATTATAGGAAGGCAATAAATATTTTATTAATTTAATGACTATCAAAAATGCTTAATTATATTTTCTGCAGACAAGAATACTTTGGGTATTCTCTCTAAACTGGTAGAACAAGCTCTTCTCATTATACTGCATGAGTAGATAAACATACCAAAAAACTATGATTCCCTCAGCATAGGGAATTTCTATGTGCAAACTGCTTCCACTAAACACAGATCAGCACCTCTAATATGGCTCACTATATCAGTCCTAGGCATTTGTCTGAGATATGCAGAGGTTAAGGAACATACCCAGGTTTACAGAGGTAACAGGTGTCAAGAGGCAGAATCTGAACGTCTCTGTCTACTGCCTCTCTCTCCAACACACCATCCATTCTCACTGTTTCAATATATAATAGTAACTTCTATTTCTCATGTATTTCAATTCATTGTAATGGCAATGTTATCTCAGTACGAGAAATCTATGACACCTGAAGCTTTGGAAGGCCCTTCCTGACCATTGTTACTAGGTGCTTTATCACTGTGGGCAGACATGAAAGTTAAACAAAGTGTGCAAGTGACTTTTATAAAAATATTCCTAAAGTTCTATTACTATTGACATCATTATTCTTATTGATAATCCTAATGATCAATATTTCTCCTTTGCACCCATGTTATTATTAGCAATATTGTTACTGATTTATTTTAAAGCAAATTCCTACCTTATAGTAACGGGCCACCAATTTCCCCTCTGAATCATATACCACATTAGTGTTGTACTGGTAGTAGCCATTAGAAGGACACTTGGACTCAGTTGGATCACATGACTTTCTATCCCCAATATTTGCCACCATGTAGATGGAGTTGTTCCTGGCCATACAGCTGAGTCTTTTTTGCACTGGTGTGGAGCCAAATCTAGCAATGGGAGAAAAAAAAACAAATTCAATATCTGATGAAGTAAAAGTGATATTGCAATAAGTTTTCTGATTCATAAAACATAAATTCAAGAGAGGCAAAGGGACAAAAAGGAAAGTTAAAGCAATATTTTCAAAGAGGGCTGAGCAAAAGATATACAAAAATGTACATCACTATGAAGAGGTATATACACTAAGAAGAAAATTATGGAAATTAGGTGTCCAAAGATTGGCAAAGCTCTTTAAGAAAGAGATAAAAAAAAATTCCAGGATATGATATATGGCATAGTGAATAAAAGACTAGTCTTGGAGTCAAGTAGAAGTGGGTCCAAGTGCTACCTCTAATATACCAGCTATGTGATAATGGGCCTCTCATTGCCCCTGCAATTCTTTAAAACCATAAATTGGGGAAAAACATAAAATTATAGGCTCAAATAAACCCCAATATCTAAAAGATAACTTAAAAGGGAAAAAAGGTTAGTCCCAAAAGAAAGCCCACATTTTAATTTCTGTTCTACTATTTACTTAGCAGTAACCTTTTTAGTAAATCATTTAATCTCCTTTAGTTTCTGTTTCTCCAATTAATAAGTAAGGAGGACGGCATACTAAATAACCCAAGGGTAAAAAGTTGCATAATAACTAAATTAAACTCTGGTCCTTAATTTCCATAGAGTTTATTAATATTTAATTGAACAGGAGAAGGCAGACAGATAGAAAGAAGCCTAATTAATTTATCCTGCCATGTTATCGGTCTCCCAATGGACCCCTTAGCCACCTTCCTTTGGCTGCAGGCCCAGAGAATGGAGAGAGCCCACTTCCTGGATCCCCCTACTTTATTTTCTCTCTTTACATCTGGATCAATTTCCCAATCATTTCCAGGTCAAGTGCCTAGGTTCAGTGACCTACCCTCAGACACATAACATAGACACAGGTAGGACTTTGATGTGTGATCCTGGGAGAAGGTTCCCTTCACACAGTTGTTATTATGAAAACACTTTATAAAATTTAAAACATTATATAAATGTGTGATATTAATACCATTTGGGGTCATATGACATAGTAAAGGATAATCAAAATGAAGATAATAAAATGAAATTGAAGTATAGAGATGTGAGAGAAGGGATTCTCATGGGGAGTATCATCATGGTCTTTTCCAACAATTAATTTTTCATAATAAACTTGATACCTTGGGTTAAATTACATTAACAGGCTGACAACACTGTGTTATTAAAGTTGCCAAATTTTCCTAGCCCTAACATTTAGGAGGAAAACAAGAGACAGCGTAATGCAACAGGAGTACTGGCTTTAGAATCAGAAAATGTGTGTTTGAGTGCCACCTCTAAATTGGCTGCAATTCAGTTAAGTTGTCATGAGTAAGACCTCGTCTGTAAAATGGGGCTAATAATACTCATACTCCTGACTTTATAGCAAAGATGGCATGCTATTATGGCCTCTGGGTCAAGGTGACCTGTATTTAAGTCCCGGATTGGAGTATATCTAATATGTACTGGTTATGTGATGATATAAAGTGACTTAAATTCTCAGGGTCCCCAGGTACATATATAAATTTCAAGATTCTCCTACTTTAATACAGAGAATTTCCTTAGAGGGAATTCCTCATATCAATGAAATTACAAGTCAGGACAAAAACAAGAAAAATAAAAATCCCAAACCTTAGTTCACAGAGTTGTTATTGTAAAAAAAGTACTTTTTCAACTTTAAATCTAAATTTTATAATAAATTGAATTTTAATTGAAAGAATAAATTGGGGTCTTGAAAGGGTAAATAACAAGCCTAATAAAATATTTTTAAAAGTAAACAGACTTTATAAGGTTTAACAGAGCAAAGTGACAGAAACTAGTTAATCTCTCCCATTTACATTAATCTCTCCCAAATACAATAGGAATGTGATATTCCTGTCGGTGACGGAACAAGTATAAAACATATGAAAATATATTAGCCTGGCGCCATCTGCTGGCAAATAACTTTTCAAATCATTTTTCATACAAATCCTGTTTACAGAGTGAATGGTACTTTTTTTTTTTAATTCTCACATTTATAAAACACCTGCAATTTTTCAAAATCCCTTCCTTACAACTGGCATGGAGTCAGATGGGACATTAAGTTAGAGATAGCCCAGCACAAGATAGAGGGCATGGGGTAAGAGAGGGGGGCCCCATCTCACTTCTGCTCTTCTCTCTAAAACCTGGAGGTTAGGCAAGAGACAAAAGAGCATAGCATGAGATGGAAACTGAACCTGCAGATGAGGAAATGTGATCCATGCCACCAATTTTCCTTTTCCTTTTCCCTCAAGGGATGGGTGCAGAAGGAGATAGAAGGCCAGTAGAGTAGAGGCCTTTCTCGTGTTGCTTTGCAGTAAAGGGAAGTCATTCCAAATTCACAGAAAACTTCCCTCAGGAAACATGAGCAGCAGAAGATGAAAAGACTGGCCAAATTGAAGGTCATTCTTTTCAACTGAGGCTGGAGATCAGATAGGCATAGCAGGAGTAAACTTTTTGCAGTGAGATTTTTAAAAATCTAACACTATTCTTGCTGTCAGTCTTTACTCTTGCTTGATGTAAGGCTTCCTCAGTCTAAACTTATTTCTGTAGGTTCTTTACATGCTTGTGTAAACTTTGAGAATATTTATTAATTTCATCCCTCATTTTTAATAAGGACATATCATTTTTACATTCAAATCTTACATAGGGTGTTGGGGCTTGTTAATATTGTGCATGTAATCTCCAAATCTCTTATGGTCCATTTTACATTAGTATAGATCAAGACTAGTATTGCTGTTGTTCAGTTTTTTCAGTCATGTCCAACTCTTCATGACCCCATTTGGGGTTTTCTTGGCAAAGATACTGGAGTGATTTGAGATTTCCTTCTCTAGCTAATTTTACAGATGAAGAAATTGAGCAAACAAAGCTAATTGACTTGCCCAGGGTCACAAATAGTAAGACATATATAGTAAGAGTCTGAGGCCAAATTAGAATTCCTAAAAACAAGTCTTTCTGACTTCAGGCCCAACACTATATGTTGCTCCATCTAGCTGCTCAAGACTGGTATTATATAGGTCTTATTGTTTAACATGCTATTCTCACTGATATTTGATATCAAAATGCCAATAAATCTCAACATATAAAGACACACTTTTCTCCTTAATAGTTTTATTTTAGCCCTATCTGGGCTGGAGGAAATCAAGGTATTTTTAAGTATTATCTAAATCTATTGGTTTGACTGATCCTCTGGAGTTAAACTTTAGCTTTCCTTGGACATACATAAAAAAATTTTGTACTTGTTCATTCCCAATGATATTTTGATATCCTTGAAAAAAAGATTCTATGAGACAATGGAGCTGTTTAATATGTTTTGGGTTGATGCCATCCATGAACAGCAAGAGATAAATAAAAAATTTTAGACTTAAATTGAAAATCATATTTAGTTCTCTTTAGAAGGACTCACTCAAAGAATTTACAATTTATTGGAGAAGACAAGTCCAATAATATATACAGAACATACACAAGATGAGTAAAATATATTGCTGGAGTGAGGAGGTGGTATGGTACTAGCAGCTGAGGAAAATCAAGAAAACTTCACATAAAAGATGGCACTTAAAACTGAGTTTTGATGGAAACATGGGTTTCTAAAAGGGAAAGTTAAAAGGAAGTTCATTACAGGAATGAAGGACAACCAAGACAAAAACTAAGAGAAAGATTGGGTGTTTTGGGTGAGAAACAAGAAGAAGGCTAATATAGTAGATCATAGCTTGGAAGATAGAAAGTAATGTAGTACAGTCATGAAAGGTAAATTTGGGGCAAATTGCAAAGGGTTTTAAAAGATATATAACAGAGTTTATGTTTTATTTGAGAAATAATAGGGAACCTTTTGAAGTTTACTGAGCAAAGGAATGGTAAAACCTCCCTTTTATGAAAATAACTTTAGCAACTAGGTGGGGGATGAATAGAAGTGAGATGAGATTAATGTATCTAGGAAATAGATGACATCCTGAACTAGGATGTTGAAACCAAGTGAATAGAGAAAAAGGGAATAGATTCAAAATACATTAGAGAGGTAGGAACAACAGAATTTGGCAAGTAACTAGATATAAAGGGTGAGGAAAAGTGAAGTCAAGTATAATACCAAAGTTGTAGAAAGGTTCTATTATACAGAACTGGATGAATTGTACTGTGACTTGCATCAAGTTTGGCTTTTTGCCATAGCAAAAGAAAAAGGATTTTGGGACATCACAAACTTGGCACTGAAACATATAGTGGTGATGGAGATGTTTAACTAGCCAAACATCTACTGGGCTCCCTCTCTACCAAGTGCAGAGCATAAACAACTTTTTAACTTTATCTAATAACAACTTTATCATTCAAAATCTGAAGAATCGAGTGTTGGGAAATTTTATTCTGATTCTCCCTATTGGGAAGAGATTGATTCATGGTGTAGAAATGATGGGAAACCTGGAAGGAAGAGATGTCTCTTTCCTATAGCTTGTGAGGGAGGAGAGGAAATCTAGGCTTATTCTGCTTTGCATGCTACATCTTAGGAAAACATTATCCAAAGTGTTCAGAGAACTGATAGGTAGATCCCACTGACTAAAATGCAGGCAAGTAAGGAGATAGCTAAGAAAAGAAGGACAGAGGATGTACAATATTTTAATACCTGGAATCATCTGTACATGGGGTCCAATTCACTTTTGGGTGTGGAATATCCTCCAGATAGGGATAAAGGTTTACTCTATTAAAGATGAATCCATAAATACCATGTTCTGGAGTCACAATGATATGTGCACCCTGTTAAAAATAAACTGAATTAATATAAACCCAAATAAGCCCCATGACAGTAACAGTGTTTGCTAAATAACTCCCTTTTGCCACATCAGCTCTCTTTCATCTGCCTCACAGTTTATCCATCTTTAAAACTGAGGCCAAATAGAAGATTTCTCAACCCAATTTTCTTCTTTTTTTTTTAATTCTGAGATTCTATGACTTTTAGATTTTTAAGAGTTAAAAGAGATCATGTTATCTAAACCCTGAATTTTATAATGAGGAAACAATTCCAATAGGAAAACTGCAATAGTGTAATATAGCTCTGTTTTTTGTCGTGGTTTGTTTTTTAATCATTGGATTGAAATGATTTAAGAATTTAGGTTCAAAACATAGCTTTGCAACTCATCACTTTCACTTTTCACCTCTGTGGGTTTTGATTTTCCTATTTCTAAAATGAGGAGAATGAACTAGATGATCTCTAAGGTCCTTTTGAATTCTAAATCCTAATATCCTTGGCTCCTAGTAATGATAGAATTTCTATATCCTTTTTTATAATAGTTCAAATAATATTTGTAAAGCCTGGCACATATTAGGAACCATATAAATGTCAGCTATTATTATTATTATTATTACTTTTAATACTATATTACTGAGCCACTATCAGTGATAAGTGAAAAACTATAAAAAATAGAAAAGATTGAGGAAGGGCAAATATCCTGATTTTTTAAAAAGAGAAGAGAACTTTATCTATAAACTCTAGGTCAAGTTTAACTTTAATTCCCAAGTAATTTTAATATGGATCATTAAAGATATGGTTGGTGACTTTCTGAAAAGGAAACTAGTTATTACAAAGCAGTAAGGCTTCATTTAAAAAAGGTCAGAGGTAGAAACAATAAAGCAACCGACTGGATATGTGAGATGAGAGTAAAAAGTCAAGTAAAATGTTGATGTGGAACCTAGGAAACTGGAAGAAGGATGGTCATTAATCTTATTGTTCTTAAATTGGGCATTGGCATGGACAACTCTAAGATTTCTCTAAATATTCCTGAAACCTACATATTATATTATTATATGCACTGAATCAGAGTTTTAATTATAAATTTGATTATAAACATTTTTAAAAACTTAAATACTACTTTCCCTTACAGAAGCACAGAATTTCAGAGTTCAGAGAATCCATGCAGTTCAACTACCCTAAATAATACCACAAAAACATTCATCCAGACTCTTCTTGAAGACCTCAAGTTAAAAGGATTTACTTACTGTGATAATCTATGTTACTTTTAGGTAGTTTTAATTATCAGGAAATTTTCATGAGATCAAACATAAATCTGCTTCTACAAATGCTACCCATTGCTCTTATTTCTGTCCTATTGCACAAAGGAAAACAAGTCTATTCTTTCTTCTAATGACATTCTTTCAAATACTTGAAGAAATCTATCAAGTATTCTCTAAGTTCTTATTCCTTCAGCTAATTTCATCAGGCATTATTCTATTTTCCTTTATCTGCATGCTCTTGGGTTTAGCAAAATCCTTCTGAAAATGTGGTGCTCATAATTTAATACTCTACAGCAGGGATGGTGAAACTTTTAGAAACCAAGTGCCATGCCCTGCACCCCCAGAGACCATGTGCAGTGCCTCACTCCACCTGAAATCAAGTGCTGACCTACTGCCTCTCCCCCTGACCCTGGCGTCCTTAATCTAGACAGAGAAAGGAGGTAGTGATCCCATTGGGCTGCTAGGCAGAGGGGTGGTGAAGTGAGGAATGTCCTCAGTTGCAGTGGAAAGGGAGAAGGATGCAGCTCAGCCTGAGTCCCTTTGGCTTTCTAGTAATGAACTCTGGTGGGTGACTGCAGGTGTGTCCACAGAGAGGGCTCTGTGTGCTATCTGTGGCACACATGCCATAGGTTTGCCATCATGACTCTATAGTCTGACCAGGGTAGAATATATCAGAACTATCCTTTCCCTAGACAAGGACAATATCCATTTCTTAATGCAATCTAAAATTGTATTTGCTTTCTTGTGTTAGTTTTTCTGAGTGATTTTATGTTTGCAGATACTAAAACAGACAAACCTTTATCAAATGAGACTCTGTATAGTCAATGTCCACTGTACTGGGGTAGAGTAAGAACTGAACTCTGGTACCTTCACTAATGGCCCAAGAGAAATGGCCATAAACAGGTACCCACTCTATCTTAATAGTAGCAAGCACAGTTAGAAAAAAGTACCTGCTTTGCTGCTGATATAACTGCTTCTTCCAAAATATCCATGTTTTCATTCATTAAAGCTAAGGCTTCTTCTCGGCTATCAAGCTTTATGTTATCAGGGGGCAGAATCACTGCATGCTCATATACAGCTGCAATGAAGGTATCCAGACAATTGGTTTTGAAGGCCCACAGAGCAAAAAATGCTATATAACTCTGCAACTGAAAAGGAATCATGATGTAGTTCAAGGATTTCTGAAACAAACAAACAAATACTCATGTAGTTTATACATGTAACATGAGGAGGGAAAACTCTTATTATAGCCTGTTAATAAGTAAAAAAAAATCATACACTCATTAAGCAATGACTTCAAAATATAGTTTATAATTGCATATCTTAATAATCTTCAAGTCCCACATTAAACCCATCCTATTGCCAACTCCAACCAGTCATCCTAGCAATAGACAAGCCCTAGAAGTTGCTTCACCTCAAAACCCAAAGTCTTGGCAAACTCAGCTTAGCCTATGCATTGAAGATGTTTCAGCAACACATTTTTTACTCCCAGTTCCAGGCTCCTAGATCAAGTTGTGGAATCATTTGCATATTGATTAAAAAAACAACAATGACAACCTAGGATTCAACACATGGCCTAGTACAAAGTGGGCACTTAAATGTTTGTTGAATTTGTGATAGTAGTTGGATTACTTTTTCTCAGTTTTGCTGTTTGGCAACTATACACCTCCATCAGCTCCAAAAATGACACTTCCTTCCCTCTGTCTTCCTAGAGTTGAGAGATAGTAGTGGTTTCAGGCCAAATTCTACTTAAAATTTTTTAATATTATTTTTAACATCTAAAAAATTGAGTTTCCAAATCTCTCCCTCCCTCCTGCTCCTCTCCCATGCATTGAGAAAGCAAGCACCATAATATCAATTATAATGTGAAATCATACAAAACATATACAAAGAAAAAATTATGTTTTAATTTGCACTCAAGAGTTCATCAGTTCTCTCTCTGGAAATGGATATCATTTATTTAACATGAATCCTTTGGAACTGTCTTGGATCATTGTATTGATTAGATTATCTAGGTCAGTGATCATGAATCTATGGTACATGTGCCAAAGATGTCAAGCAGAGAACTCTTTGTGTGCACATATGCGGTCCCCTCCCCCACACAGTGCATTACCAGAAAGGCAGAGGGACTTGGGCAGAGCTGCTCCCCTCACCCTCTCCATTGTGCCTAACATTTTTTCCCATTCCCTGCCCCACTGTCCAGCAGCCCAATGGGAGAGCTTTCTCCCTTCCCTGTGAGGAGTAAGGGGAGGGGGCAGGGCATGGCACAGAGTTTCTAAAAAGTTCACTATCACTGACCTAGGACTTTCCCAATTAATCATTATTACAATATTACAGTGATCACTTCATTCTGCATCAATAAGTTTATGTAGGACTTCCTAGATTTTTCTAAAACCACCCCCTTCATCATTTTTATAGCATAATTATATCACATCTTGTTCAGCCATTTCCCAATTTGATAAGCATCCCCTCATTTTCCAGTGCTTTGTCACCACAAAAAGAACTGCTAAACATATTTTTGTACATTTTCTTTTTCTTTGATCTCACTGGGGAACAGAACTAGTAAATAGTATTGCTTGGTCAAATGATATGTATGGTTTTATAGCTCTTTTTTTTACATAGTCCCAAATTGCTTTCCAGAATGGTTGGACCAGTTCATAATTCCATCAACAATGCACTAATGTACCTATTTTTCCACATCCCTTCTAACATTCGGTATTTACCTTTCCTTTTATGTTAGCCATTCTGACAAGTATGAGATGGTACATTATAGCTGTTTTCATTTGCATTTTTCTAATCAATATTTCAAGCATTTTTCATATGACTATAGATAGCTGTGATTTCTTCTGAAATCTGTCTATTTAAATCCTTTGCCTATCCGTTGGGGGATAGCTATTCCTTCACATAAACTTCCATGTGATCCAGCCAAACTGGCCTTTTCTTTCTTCCTCACACATATACTCCTTCTAGCCTTTGTACTGGCCATCCTCCAATGCCTAGAAAGCATTTTCTCCTCATCTCCATCTCACTGATTCCTTTTCTCTTCCTTTAAGATAGCACTTTAAAAATTATTATCGTCTTCATGAAGACTTTTCCCATCTCCCAACTCCTGATGTCCTCCTGTACAAACTATTGTTTTTTCAACTAATTTGTATATATTTGTACTGATTTCCTATATCAATGCTATACATATTTATATATGTACTTTAATGTACTAAATACATTAAAAATTAAGCTCCTTGGCAGTAGGGGTTGTTTTATTCATTGCTTTTGTGTCCTCAGTGACTGGCATTTGGTAAGTTCTTGGGCAATTCTACAAATATTTATTAAGCTATTACTAAGTGCCAGGCACTGTGCTAAGCACTAGGGACACAAAAAAAGGGGGCGGGGATAGTCCTTGCTCTCAAAGGCAAGTCACTTAACTTCTGTCTTTCTGTTTCTTCATCTGTAAAATGGAAACAGTAATAGTACCTACCTTCCAGGGTTGTTGTGAGAATCAAATAAGATAATAAGAGCTTAGCATAGTGCCTGGCACATAGTAGGCTCTATAAAAATATTTACTACTATTATTGTTATTAAGCAACTCACATTCTTTGGGGGGAGACAACCTGCAAACAACTAAATATATACAAGATATATTCAGAGTAAATCAGAGGTGATCTCAGAAGGAAGACAGTAACATTAAGGGGATTGGGAAAACCTTACAGAAGTTGGAATTTTAGCTAAAACTTGAAAGACAAAAGGTTGAAATGAGGAAAGAAAGAATTCCAGGCCTGAAAGTCTGCCAGTGAAAATTCCTAAACAGGAAACTGAGTATCTTATATGAGGAACAGTAAGAAAGATAGAGCCACTGGATCAGAGAATATATGGTATGGAGTAAAATGTAAGAAGACTTGAAAGGAAACAAATTATGAAAGGCTTTGGGTGCCAAGCAGAGGATTTTGTTGTTGATCCTGGAGTTACTGGATGTGTGGAGGAGAATCAGAAATCTTACTTTAGGAAGAACATTCCAAAGCTAAGTGAGACACGGACTGAGGTAGAGAAAGGTTTGGGGCAGGGAGAATTTATCAGAAATATTAATAAAATGCTTGTTGACTGAGGGGTCTTGTCATGAAATAATGAAATCAAGGCAACTGAAAAGGACTGAGGAGGTAAAGATGGGAAGAAGAGTATGTGGGGGATGGGAGATAGGAAATGAAAATGGAGAAGGATATAGCAGGGCAAATGGGGATGGGAGATAGAAAAATGTGTATCAAAGATGGGAAGGGTAGAGAATATGGAGATGGGAATGGGGAAGGGGATGCAAGGTTAGGGGACTAGGGGATGAGGTGGGAGACAAGAGTGGGAGTGGGGGAAGGGAAATGGAATTGGAGGAGGGGGTGGGAAGATGAGGTGGCAGATTTTGTGTGGGAATTGGTTAGAAGGGTGGGAGTGGGGGAAGGGATGAGAAGATTGAGGTAGGAGAATGTATTTGGGAGAGAAGGGTAGGAGCAGTGAGAGGGGCGAGAAGAGATAAAGGTTAGTAGATGAGGTGGGAGGATGCATGTGGGAATTACTTAAAGGTTGGAGTGGGAAAGGGGAACTAAGTGTGAGGGAGGGGAGATGGGTGTGGGGGAGGGGATGTGGGAATGGGGAAAGCAGATGGAATGGGGAAGGGAGGTAAGAGTGGGAGAGGGGAGATGAAATGGAGAGGGGAGGTTGGAGTAGGAGAGAGGAGATGGGAATGGGGGAGGGGAAATTGGAAGGGGGAGGGGAAGTTGGAGGGGAGAGGGGACGTGAGAATGGGGAAGGTGGACGGAATAGGGGACGAGATGAGATGAGTGGGAAAATGTGTGTGGGAAAGAAGGGTGGGAGCAGTAAGGGAGGGGAGGAGAGACTAGGAGAAGAGATGAGGAGGATGCCTGTGGGAGTTGGTAAGAAGGGTGGGGGGATGGGAACGGTGAAGGGTGAGGAGGGAAGAAGGCGTCAAACTAAAGGGCTCTGAGGAGGTGAAAGAAGAGAGTAATCGAAGAAATCTGAAAGAAATGAGTAGAGGAAGGCAGGAACACCACGAGCGCTGTTACCGTTAGATTTTCCCGAAACACTAGTTTACCTCAGGAGGGAGTTCTCCAGAAGAAAATCTGGCTGACTGACTGAAAACAACCAGAGCTTGGCCGCCAGGGGGCGCAGCAAGCCAGGCAAAGGGCAGGGAGTCCCAGCACACCTGCGAGGTCGGCGTCGGTATGTCTCAGCAGGATCTCTATGGTCCTCAGGGAGACCTTCTATCCCTGAGCTCCTCCCAGCTCTATGGGGGTTAGTTCTCCAATTTGTTGGCACGAGCCTTGGAATACTGGATGTGGCCAATCAGAATGTGGCCCTGGATTCTCCTCAACCTGCCCTGCCTGGCCCCTCTCAGGCCCGGCCCCTCCCCCACATTTGAGTCTAAGTGAGCAAAAGTTCAAGAAAAGGAGGGAAAGCTTACTTAAGTGCCAATACTAACTCCCATTTAAGATTTAATATAGCATTTCCCACAACAACTCTGTGAAAGAAGTGCGTAGGTCTCTATTACAAAGGAAGAATATAGGATCATAGATTTAGATCTGGACGGGATTTAGATGCCATCTAGTCTAACCTCTTCATTTTACAGTTGAGGAAGCAGAACCCTAGAAAGATTGAGATTTGTTCAAAGTTACACAGGGAGTAAACTTTTGAGGTAGGATATTAACTCAGGTCTTCCTGACTTGGGTCACAAAGAATCAGGCAGGACTGAAAAATGATCAAACCAATTTCCTGACTTGAGACTACCATCTAGTTGAGAGAAAATTTGCCTTATTTTTTTTTGTCCACACTTTCTGTCCTCTGAGTACTTAAAAGATCAGAATTCTGAATGAGATATTTTTGAAGGGGAGAATTTATTTTTCTGGACTGTGTATATTTGCTACATAGATTTTTTTTCTTTGTTCTTTGTTCTTTTTTTCAATGGGGTGGGAGGGCAAGAAAATAATTTTCTCCAAATTTTTTAAACTATATATAGAGTAATGGGCCTAGAATCAGACTTGTCTTCTTGGGTTCAAATTTATCCTCAAACACTAGCTGTATGACTCTGGGCAAGTCACTTAACCCTGTTTTTCTCTGTTTCTTCATCTGTAAGATGAGCTAGAGAAGGAAATGACAAACCACTACAATATCTTTTCTAAAAAAAAAACCAGATGGGGTCACAAGGAATCTGAAATGACTGAAAACAATAATACAACAATAATTTTATAAGATTTAGCATTGGAATAAAACCATAGATTAAAAGATCTTAGATAATAAGATGGAAAGAGATCAGCGAAATGTAGCATTTTAAAAGCACTCTAAAAGAAGAAGGTCTTTAAATTCTAAACCCTAAAAAGCAGGGAGTAGATATATAGTTGTCCCTGGCTTTCCTAAATAGTTAATTGAAAAATGAGTTTATTCTTTTTCAGTGATCTTAACTTGAAGATTAAAGAATACACAGAGTGCTGCTGCCTAATGATCACCTTCAGTGAGGACAATAATTCTTATAACTGCTATAGTGTGATCACTTTTGAGTGATGACTATGTAAAAAACTGTTGTGTAGATGACAGAATAATGATGGACAATGTGATAAAGCTTGCAAAGTGCTTTACATATGTTTCTCATTTGGACCTCTCAACAATCTTGTGAAGGAAATACAATTATTATCTCCATTTCATAGATAAGGAAACTGAGACCGAAAGATCAAGTAACTTTCTCAGTCATACCAATAGAATGCATCTCAATAGGAATTCAGGTCTTCTCAACTCCCAAATTCAACAGTCTATCCATAGTACCATTTAGTTGCCATAATGATAGTTCCATCAAGGTGGTTTAGACTTGTTCTTGATCCAGAACAAGAGATTGGAAATCTACTCTGCCCCTCACACATTCAACATCCCCACTCTTTATTTCTCTACTTCTTTCTCAAGGATTAATAATCAATATTATTCTTTATTCTTTTGTTGGTGGTTGCTAAGTCTTGTATGGTCTTTACTGGAGCTTTGTGGTACTTAAATTCTTTCTTTCTAGCTATTTATATATACATATACATATGTATATATATAATATTTCTTCCTTGAACCGAGAGTTCTTAATTAGCTTTAATATTCCTGGGAGTTTTCATTTGGAATTTCCTTTCAGGAGATGATTGGTAGATTCTTCTCTTTTCTACATTTTCCTCAGGTTCTGAGATATCCAGGTAGGTTTATGATTTTTTTTAAGGTTTATGGTTTCTTGAAACATTATATATTGGCATATTGACTTTTTCGGTAAGGTTTTGCATCTTTTTTTTAAACCAAGATGTCAATTATCTTTTCATATTTTTCTTCCATATCTCTAACTTGGTTTTAAAAATAATTTTTGGACTCTCTTTAACTCTTCTAGGTCATCCTATTGGTCTTGTTCTAATCTACATTTTTCTTTGAGGCTTTGCTTATAGATTTTTTTAAGTTATCTTCTGTGTTGGTGTTTTAAATTTGCTTATAACTATAATAACTCTTTCTAGTTTGTTTGCTTGTTCTTCTAGTCCCCTTCTTGACTTTGGACTTCATGTTAGTGACATTATACACATTTCTGAGGGGAAGAAGAGATGTCAGACCCAAGCTTTTGTCCTTTCACTTCTTTATTATGCCTTCAATAGCTTCAAGTCTGCAAGTTTCCAGGACTCCAAAATTGATATGATCCAGGGAAAGGACTGCACCCTGCCCTCTTGTTCTGAATTCTGCCAGTTTCTGATCCGGGTTTTCATTTGTTGACTTGTTCTTGGTTGAATTTCAATAGACTACTGTTGCACTCAGTAACTATTAGCCCAGTAGGAGTCTCTGTAGGTGTGGAGTAAGTAAGCATGGTTCCCTTTTGATTCCTGCTCAAGTTATTCTACTGAAGTCTTCCATGACTGAGTAAATGCTAGAACTGAGTCTCTATTGCTATGCACCTGAGTTCACAGACACACAGTGGCATTTCTGGAACTTATTTATTGCTCAGTAAATAAGTAGGGTGGGACCATATGATCCAGAACTGAGAAAAGGACATAGAGCTGAGAGATGGTAGTCATTTCAGCACTCTATATTAGTTCAGGGATGCACTAGGATCTTTCATGGTTCCTGGTATTGTGTTTTGACTCTTCCCCATGAGCTGAAATGCATCCTACATCTGCTATCGTTTTTTGCCACTCTTGATCAGTTCCCCCATACCCAGAGATCTCTGTCTGTCCCCCTAAGCTTTCCTGGGATGGAAAAAAAAATCACTCACTCTGACTTTTTCTTGGCTTTCTTGATCAGAATTCAGTCTGAATGTGTTCTCTAGCTTGTTGTAGAGGAGATATGCTGTGTGAGTTAGGCAAAAATACTACATCTCACTCTGCCATCTTGACAGCCCTCCCCCTTGAATCTCCCAAGGTATAATTTTAAACATATAAACATAAACATTTAAACATAAACAATTTTAAACATATAAAAATTTTTAAACATAAACATAATTTTAAACATATTTAAACATATTTGTTATTATCCACTACATACCAGGACTATTATAAGGAATCACTTCACCAACGTTCAGCCCAATATAAAGAAGAGTTATAATTATTATAGCAATTCAAAACTAACATAATCAGGAATAGGTAAGATGTGATAGTATGAAGAAAAAGGGGAAGACCAAGACAAAAAATAATACCCAATGGGAATGAATAGGATATGAATGATGAATTTGTTAAAAAACAAAATGAAACAAAACAAGATGGGGGCAGCTGGGTGCCTCAGTGGATTAAAAACCAGACCCAGAGATGGGAGGCCCTAGGTTCAAATCTGACCTCAGACATCTCCCGTTGCCTAGTCCTTACTACTTTTCTACTTTAGAACAAATATACAGTATTAATTCTAAGACAGAAGGTAAGGATCATAATTTTTTTTAAGTGTAAGAAACAGATTAAAATAACTTCTATGTCCCATTTTGGGGCAGAATAGAATATTTTTCAAAATTGGGAAAGTCTTAAAGGAAAAACAATGTCCAAGAAATGTTCACTGATTATTTCTTAGTTATGGTTTTTCTTAGAAAATGTCTTGGGGGCAATTGAGTAGCTCAGTGGATTGAGAGCCAGGCCTAGAGATGGGAGGTCCTAGGTTCAAATCTGGCCTCAGAGACTTCCCAACTGTGTGACCCTGGGCTAGTAACTTAACCCCCATTGCCTAGCCCTTATCACTCTTCTGCCTTGGAACTAATACACAGTATTTATTCCAGATGGAAGGTAAGGGTTTAAAATAAATGTCTTGGAGGAAAGGAAAAGCAGTCTTTGGTACAGCTTCTGACTCTACTGTAAATGGATGATTTAGTTAGCAGATTTCTCAAAAAAAAAAAAACTTACTAGAACAAAATTGAGTCCATCTCTCCTAAATCTCTACCTGACCTAGGCTTGAAGAAAATAAAAATTGTCCATTTAGTAGATTTAGTTAAAAATAATTAAAGCAACAATAATAGCATTTGTATTATGATTTAAGATTTATGAATACATATATTATTTAATTTGATACTCAAAATGATCTTGTACCTAGCACATAGTAGGTACTTAATAAATGTTTCCTGATTGATTAATTGATTGAGGACCTAGGTGCTATTTTATAGATGAAGAAACTTAGGGCGAATTTAAGTGATTTGCTCAAGGTCTGGCAGCTAATTAAGTATCTGAATTGGGATTTGAACCCATTACTATTTATAATAGAATCTCAATTTTAATTTAATTATTTAATTATAGAATTCCCAGGCTTAAGAACCACCAGACCCTAATAAGTTAAAAATCAAAAGACATTTCATTTAATGCTTAATCAATAGATACTTTATTATTTATTTCAATTGTCTTGAAAAAAATGGAATGTTCTTGCCACTCAAATGAGAAATTCATATTCAAATAGATCCAAATTCTCTCTCTCTCTCTCTCTTCTCTGTCTCTCTCTCTGTCTCTGTCTCTCTCTCTTTCTCTCTCTTTTTCTGTCTATCTCTCTCTGTGTGTCTCTGTCTCTCTGCCTCTCTCTCTCTCTCTATATATATATATATATACACATATGTATATATATATATATATATATATTTTCCCCCACAAACACACATATAAGACCCACTTGGGTCCTATAGTTAGTAGCAGATTAGAAGTCATTTCCTAGCACTGAGTTCTTTCCACATTGCTTCTTGTAAAGAATGTATCAAGGATGATCACTCTGTCCTAAACGATGAGGGTCCTTCTCAAATACTCTCCCATATAGCGCCATTACTAAAACAGGTAGCGAGACACCACTTCTGCTCTTCAGACAACCATCATTTGATACCTAATTAAAGAAAATGAGAGAAACAGATTACTTATGAAATAAAATTAAATTTCCAATAAAATTGAAATCATCTAGCTTTAGAAATCTTTTGTAATTTTTCTTCCATTTTACCCTTTTAAATCAAGCTAAAGAAGTCAAAATTAATGATGCTGAGGGGTAGAGATGAAGAAGGAGCACATTTCAAAAATAGAACACAACCTATACAAAGATACAGAGGGGAGATATCTCCAGAACTGTAAAGAAGAAAATCTGGCTCTAAGATAGAGTATGTGACTAGGAAGAAAGTCTAGTGGTAGACAAGAGCCATATTATACAGGTTTTTCACTGCCAAGCTGGGGAGTTTGAATTTCATCATAGAAGGAATGAGGAGCCACTGAAGATTCTCAAGTAAGGAAGTAACATGGTCATAGTTGTGCTTCAGGAAGATTATTTTGGTATTTATGTAGAGGATGGTTTAGAGAGAAGAGATTGGAAGGACAATTGTCAATTTGGAGACTATTGCAATAGATCAGACAAGTTGTGTATTCTGAGCTGGACCTGGTTCAGATGAGTTCTCTAGCCTGGCAATTTATGTGTGATATTGGGATGGAATGAGAAAATCATAAGTCTTCCAACAATTAACAAAAGGAGATTTACTTAGCTATCGCAAGAAAAGGATATTAAACAAGAATATGCATTAAGGACATATGAAGTGGATTCATACAAGTCAACCTTCCTTGCCTCTGAGTTGTCTTTTGTGATCTAAGCATTAGGTGCCTGGGGCTCCTTATGGCTATTTTCTATGAAAGTGACCAGGCTGTGACAGCAATAGCCTCACCCTAGCCAATCAAGACCAAAGATAGTATAATATCTTTTAAGGAAAAATTAGCCTATTTGCATGCATAGTATATCACTTCCACCAGAGGGTGGTAATGATATTAAGGTAGTGGTCATGTGAGTGGCAAGAAATGGACAGATGCAAGAGAGATGGAATTAGATACATTAAGTCTTGGAATTCAGGTAGCCCTCCACATCCTAGATTAAGAAAACATTATTTTCCACATTACTGGCTAATGCTTCTTTTTTAACTTTTTTCATTCCTCCAATATCTCCTATAGTTGCCCTGGATATCACTGATATTTTTGTAATATGGATTTGTTAGACTGGATTCCTTCAGTATTATTTGATAGCAATTTATTAGTGGGGAGTAGAAGGAGAAGAAGGGAATAAGCATTTATATAGTGACTACCATATGCCAAGCACTATGTTAAGAATCTTTACAAATATTATCTCATTTGATCCCCAGAATGACCTTGCAAGGTAGGTGCTTTTTAATCCTGATTTTCCAGATGAGTAAACTGAGGCAGAGTGAGAACAGCTAGAGTCAGGAAAACTCAACTTCCTGAGTTCAAATCTGGCCTCAGACATATTTACTAGTTGCGTGGTCCTTGGACAAGTCACTTATCCCTATGTGCTTCAGTTTTCTCAACCTGGAGAAGGCAATGGCAAACCACACCAAGATCTTTGCTAAGAAAGCCTCAAATGGGGTCATGAAAAATAACTGAACAACAACAACAGAGGTGAATTGTAAGTGACTTGCCCAGTCATACTAGTGTCTGAGACCGAATGTGAACTCAAATCTTCCTGTCTCTAAAAGCAGCTTTCTAACCACTGTGCCTTCTAGCTCCCTCACTTTATCATGATAAGTTCTGTTTCTATCACAACTTTCATGAGTTTGTGAGTGCTGTTGACCACATAAGAGGTGTGGAAGAGCCCTAAGACAGTGGAAAGAACACTGGCCTGTGCAGATATAGGAAATCTGAATGCCAACTCTGGGTCTACCACAACTATGTCTGAGTCACTGAAAATTTCTTTGGCTTAATTTCCATATCTGTGAAATGAAAGGGTGATACTAAATCATCTCTGAGATTTCTCTCCCTCCAAGTTCTACAAATTCTGTATATCTTACTGCTGACTAACCACCACTTCAGCTACATCATGCTATTATCCAATGCAAATGGCTTTAGTGTTCTTTTTTTATTATTAGATTTAATTATTAGAATCATAAATCAATCAAAAGTATAAAGTATTAAGTGAAAACAAAATTATTCTTGAACAACTTCAGATCATAGTTCCTTCTCTATACCAACCCCATCCTGTTACAACTTGATGCAAAGAAAATGAATACATTAACTTTCTTGGAGGCAGCCATGACCTAGTGGATGGAGTGTTGGAAAGGCAGCTGGGTGGCTCATTGGATTGGAAACCAAGCCTGGAGATGGGAGGTTCAGTTTAGACTTCAAATACTTCTTAGCTGTGTAACCCTGGAAAAGTCACTTCACCCCCATTGACTAGCTCTTCCCACACTTCTGCCTTAAAACCTCTAAGAAGAAAGGTAAGGGTTAAGAAAAAGTGTTGGACTTGGATTTAGGAAGTCTTGCTCTTTCCTTTGGTACTTAAGACTACTCCACTATGTGCAAGTCACCTAACCTTATCAAATGTATTTCCTCACTTGTAAAATAATACTTGTAGTACTTACAATAAGAAGTCGTTATGAGGTGCTAATGAAAGAGGTATATAGAATGGTTTACATTCTTTATAGTATAGAGAGCAGATATTATTTTTCAGAAATATTCATATTCCTCCTACCTCATAGTGTTGTTCACGTGCAAGTTGAGTCCCACTTAGTACTAATTGGGGGAAGACATATCTGGTGTTGAACGTGCCACTAAGGGAGAACTCTTCAAATCTGGTGAAAGCTGATCCAACTGGCTCACCACAGGTTTTTAAGTCAGTTGTTTGGCACTTCAATAAGGTGCATATCTGGGTGGAGAAAGATCTAAATGTTAGGGAATGACATGGCAATGGAAAATCATATCTTTCCCCCCAGCAGAATGGTACTAATATAGCAAAAGAGGGAGGTGTTCAAAAGTCAAGAGATTTACCTAGATATACAAAGTCATATAATGAAAAAAATTAGGGAAGCAAAGAAGGAAATATCTTCCTTGGCTATAGATAGGGAATTTTTTTTTACTAGGCAAAGGATAGAAAGAAGCATAGAAAATAAGTGAACAATTCTGATTATCTAAAGTTGAAAAGTTTTGTACAAATAAACCACTGCAGTACAAATTAAGAAGAGAAACTGTTACCTGCAGGAAAAGGGAGGAAGGATCTTTGCAGTAAGATTCTCTGATGAAGGTCTCATATCCAAGATACATAAAGAACTGACTCAAATTTATTTATAAGAATGGAAGCCACTTCCCAATAAATAAATGGTCAAAGGCAGTTTAAAAAAATAGCCAAGATATCAATGAGCATATGAAATATGCTTCAAATAATAATTAGAGAAATATAGATTAAACAATTCCAAGTTCTACTTCATATCTATAATGTTGGCAAAAAAAATGGCAATTATGGGAGGACTGCAAGAGCACAGGTATTTTGGTGCTATAAATTGGCCATTTGGGAAATCTATTTGGAACTGCCCCACAAGTCACTAAATTATTCTTACTTTTTTTTTACCCAGCTATACTATTACTAGGCCGATACCCCAAAGAGATCAAAGAAAATGGACCCCTATGTACAAAAAATAGCTCTATCTGCTATAACAAAGAACTAAAAACAAAAGGAGTTCCCATCAATTGGGGAAAAGCTAAACAAAGTATGGTATATTAAAGTAACAGAATAACATTATACTATAGGAAATGATGAAAGGAATCACTTCAAAGACATCCAGGAAGATGTGAATGACACATAGTAAAGTGAGAACTTGACAATGAATTTATACTTTAACAACATTACAAAGATAATCAATTTTGCAAAACTTAAGAATTCTGATGAATCCAAATGGCTCATGATGATTTCAGAAGACTGGTTATGAACCTCCCTGACAGAGGGATGATGGGTTCAAGGTATAGAATAAAACATATATTCATAGATATAGCAAATATATGGATTTGTTTTGCTTGGCTATGCTTATTTGCTATGATGATTATGTTTTTCTTTCTTACCTTGATAGAAAGAAGAGGATTGGGCTAGAAGAAGGGAACTATCAGTAATGTTGGCAAAAAATAGAGAGGTAAGGGGAAAAAAGAATTACTAAAACATTTTTTAATGATCAGAAGAGAATAAAAGGAATTTCAGAAGGAAATAGATAAGCATGATGGCTTTGAGACTTACACCTTAATTTATGAGATATTTTAAAAAAAGCAAAATGTTCATGAGAGATAATATCCCATAAAAGACTTCTCCTTTTCTGTTATAATTTTATGTAGAACTTTCCTTTTTTTGTTCAAGTTCAGAATCTAAAAATGAAATTTAATTCAAATGAATAAAAACAAAATTACTAGAGTCAATCAATCCAGCACAATTTTTTTAAATTTGTGAAATGCTCTATAGAATGAAGATAATCTAGCCAAAACAAAATCCACCTTGATTGTTTTGAAAAGCAATATTACCTGTAAATAATATTGTCCTTCAACAGTGTGAAGGCCATCAAAAGCCCCTAGTGCATAGACTTCATCAGTTCTTTTCTCAGACATCTTGTAGGTCAAGTGACAGCAGAGTTCTTTCTGGCAAATGGTGTAATTTCCTGTTTCTTTAGTAAGTTCAATGAAGGTAAATTCATCAAAATAGATACTTCCATGGAACTTTGGCTGATTAGAAATGAATGGCTTGGCACTTTTGGCATAGGAACTCCAATCTACCACTGCAGGGTAGTCAGAAGAAAGTCGTGGCCGTATCTTCAGTTCTGAAAGCAATAGTTGGCCACTTTCTGTTTCCATGTCATAGTGATAAACTTTAACTGCCTCTGGTGCATAGATTCCACTCCCTTTAGATAGCAAAACATATTTTTATTTAAAAAAATTTTGGCTTAATCCTTTGGATTTATTTATTTTTTAAATTGCCACAAATCCAAAAATGCTGTATCCCAATTAAACTTAAGGAATAAAATCTCTAATTACTGCATCATTTAATATTCTTCAAGGAAAGAACACTAGTCTTATAGTTAAGAGAGATGTGTCTTGGTACTCTCACCAGTTGTGAAGCCATAGACAAATATCTTAATACGAGAATATGTTTCTTCCTTTGTAAAAGGAGGATACTATTTCTACTAATGATATTACCACTAATACCACTAATAATAACAATAGCTGATGTTTGTTTAGTTCTTTAAAGTTAGCAAAGTGCTCTAAATACATTCTCTTATTTGAGTTGCAATGAATACAAAAACTCATGAAGGATCTGTGATAGTTATTTGCTAATTTCTCTTTATGACAATTCTCTGCCAAAGCACATCACAACTTGTGACTGAATAAAGAATTCCTAGGAAATGTTTTAAAGCACATAAGAATTAAATGACATGTCAAGAATCACATAGCAAGTTGTATGGAAAGTGCTTTGTACATTTTAGATCACTGTAGAAATGTGAACTATTAGAAACAAACACACACAAAAAAAAAAGAAATGGGTCAGAATAGGGACTTGAAGAAAATTCTTGTTTATAATAATTTTATGTTATGCCTGTTATCCAAGGAACAATCTGACTAAATAAATATGGATCAACAACACAAATTTAGCACAGGCATTATTCTCCTCATTTTATAGATAAGGAAAGTAAGACTTACTGGGTTACCTTCCCAAAGTTATACAACTAGTTAGTGGTAGAACCAGGATTCATTCAGACATAGAACCTTCTCTATCTAAATGTATTAAATCCATTATATAGTACTAGTCAAATGTTATTCAATATTTTGATAATTTACTAATTATTAAAATTATAACAGCTTAATAAAAAAAGTTTAAGCAAGAGGTTTGAAAATAATTTAGCTTGAAAATAATATTAGTTATCTTATGTCCTTGAACAATTGTTTAATTTCTATGTGTCTAAATTTCCTTATTTGACAGAGGATTCCTAAGCATAAATTATTTTAAATCATAAATGCTGTAAATAGCAGACTTAGGAAGACTAAAAAGTTTATGGCTAAGTATTAAGGAAAGAATTAAAGATATTAAATTACCTGTCATGTGCATACTGGTGTTGTGAGTGTTCGCTGAAAGGAGATTGATTCTCATGGCCCTAGCCCAGGCAGAATGGAATGGAACAGCAGACAAGAGGGCAGAGTATTGTACCAGGCTGTGGGGTACAATATGCTATCTACTTGGAATTTATCCACCACAGCTGCAGCAGGTTCATAAGAAAATATGTCAAAGCAAGTGAAAATGCCAAACTTTCCAAAGGGTGTATCAAAGGTCACATACGGTGAATCTTTAGGGAAATTGAACTGAACTTCAGGTGCAAAAAGATTGTACTATTAATGAAGAGAGAAAACACAATTAGAATTAATCCACCAAAATTTTATATATTTAATATCTCATGAATGTTTACTTCATGCATAGGTCAAGAGAGTTACATAAATCTGGAGTACAAAAATGAGAGCGAATGCTACATGGTATGTAAAATATCTGTGAATTTCAGCAATTCTACCTTTATAGTATCTTTTGTATAAATGTCCTTCTCTCCATTCATACTGCCACCACAGTGATAAAGACCCTCATCACTTTGTACCTAGATTATTGCAATAGCCTTCTTGTTGTTCTCCTTGCCTCAAGTAACTCCTTAATTCAGTCTGCTCTCTCCTTAGCTTCCAAAGTAAGTAGAAGTCAGACCATGTCATTCCTCTTCAAAGTTGTATATATTCAAATATTGAATTTCATTGCTTTTTAGTCCAGTAACTAGGTCTAGGCAATTGGGTTTTGGGCACAGTATACTAAAGTTTAGAGGGTGCTGACAGAACTTACACTCTTCCAGAAGTGTAGAAATCACTGAATTTAATGCAAAATTAGCAAGAATAACCACTTAAAATAAGAAGTAACCAGATTACATGACTTTCTAACAGGAAAACTTTTCCCTTTCATCAAGCATCAAAAAGTAGAATGTCTTGTTTCATTTTAGGACTTTGTCTCCTTAAATCTCCAACTGAAATTGTGTTCAAAATTGATTCGACAATGTTTTCATGCTGCTTTTCCCAGGTATATATTTTATGGACTTTGCCTTAGTTTGATTTAGGAAGCTTGTTCCTGGCATGGAAAATGCTAGTTAGAAATTTGTAAAGTTGACTGGCTCCTTTTATAGCTTATCATTATAAAGCAATGGCTACTATATGAAGCATAAAGATAGGATTAATGCTGCTGCTCTGCTATGTTTATACAAATCAGAAAGCCAACACAAACAGTGACTCTTATTAGTTTCAGTCAATAAGCCCTTCTTTTAATCAACAACTGACTTATTTTTGTCTGAATAATGAGACATTATCTGGTTTTCCCTTTGATGTTATCTTAAAGTTGTTGGCTCGAGTTATCTTTCTTTTTTGTTTGCCAATGCTCTATTCATGTCAATAGCTTGACAAAAAGGAAAGGGAAAAAAAAGTGAATTGATTGGCTGGACAATAGCCATAGGTTAGGCCAAGGAGTATAGAAGCTCCACTTCCTTCCCATCAGGTACGAAAAGCCCCCAAATCCTTTTGTTAAGTCCAATTTAAAGGTCCTTTCTTATTGATGCTCAGAGCTTTTACATGATGCCATGGGGAATTCACTATCTTCTTAAAATAAGGAATTTAATCAATAAGAAACAAAGGTTAATTATTTTGTTGTACTTCTCACCTTATGGTAGCGGGCAACCAGTTTCCCTTCTGAATCAAACACCACATTAGTGTTGTATTGGTATCGGCCATCTGGTGGACATGTGGGGTCATTAGCACCACATTCTTTCTTGTCTCCAATATTTGCCACCACGTAGATAGAATTCTCTCTGGCCAAGCAGCTAAGTCTTTCTTGCACTGGGGTATGTCCAAATCTAATTCAAGTTTGAATTCAACAGGATTTTCTTTAGATAGTTGTTTTGTTAATCTTACACATAAAGTATTCTATTTTGAAAGCCTGTGTCACCAAACTTAGTGGAGAATGTCAAAGAAAATAAGTCACTTAAACTCTCAGTGCCTTCCAACTCTGGATTTATACTATGAACACAAAAAAAATGACTTTTATTGACATATATCTTCCCATTAATTGTTGTCTATTTTGATAATCCAAGGGTGATAGATTGGAGTGAAACCAGGTAGGATTGAAATGAAATTTCTGTTGTTTTTTTAGGTGAAAAGACAAACAGTATATTCTCTTCCTATAGACCACACAAGCAACCTAGGATTTCAATTAAAATTATGTTTTTATGACCAAATAATCTGTCCAAAACCTGTAAATCAAATATGCATAATGTACTGTGGATTTTAAGACCATGAAAACACATGGTTCAACATAAACTAGCATTACAACTAAGCATGTCACTAAGAGAGAGAGAGAGAAAGAGAGGGAGAGAGAGAGGTGGGGGGAGAGAGAGAGAGGGAGAGAGAGAGGGAAGAAGAGAGAGAGAGAGAGAGAGAGAGAGAGAGAGAGAGAGAGAGAGAGAGAGAGAGAGAGAGAGAGAGGGAGGGAGAGAGAGAGGGAGGGAGAGAGAGGGAAAGAGAGAGAGAGAGAGAGAGAGAGAGAGAGAGAGAGAGAGAGAGAGAGAGAGAGAGAGAGAGAGAGAGAGGGAGGGAGAGAGAGAGGGGGAGAGAGAGAGAGAGAGAGAGGGATGGAGAGAGAGAGAGAGAGAGAGAGAGAGATTAGAAGCCCAGAGACCTGATTCTAGTCCTGGCTTTATCACAAATTAAATTAATTATGTTGGTTCAAGTCAAATGTTTTTGCTGTGGTCCATATTGCACTAATCTAAGAATTTTACCTCTAGTGAAAATATTATGAATGCCCCAGACCATCCCTCTTAAATATGGCTTCAATACTTTTGAAAATATTAGAGATTAATGAATTTGAAAGATTAAGAAGACCTTAGAAACCACATCATCCAACCTCTCGAACAATGATCTCTTCTATATGCTTAATAATTGGTCATCCAATTGAAGATTTCCTGTGAGGTACAACCTCCCCCCTCCTGAAGTACCCTATTCCATTTTTCAATAGCTTTAATTGTTTGGAGGGACAGCTAGATGGCACAGTGGATAAAGTGCCAGACTTGGAATCAGGAAGTCTCATCTTCCTGAGTTCAAATCTGGCCTCAGACACTAACTTGCTGTGTAGGCAAGTCACTTAACCTTATTTGCTTATAACAAACCATTTCAGTATCTTTGCCAAGAAAATCCCAAATGGAGTCATGAGGAGTCTACATGAATGAAAAATGACACAACAATTGTTTAAAAGTCTTTTTTGATTTCTAGCCTAAATCTATCCTTTCACAACTTCTACCTGTTGCCCCTAATTCTGTCCTTTTCTTCAAGCAAATGCAATTTAACAACCATTTTCCATGTGACAGACCTTCAAAAATTTAAAGGCACCTATCATGTGCCCCTTAAGTCTTTTCTTCTCCCTAGTCCTGTATCCCTCTATTATTGTAGCATAAAGTTTTTTTTACATAGTTCATCACAGTGTGGATTCATATAAAGCGTGTAAGTCACTAAAATTCCTAGATCTTATTTCAGCAAAGCTTGTCTCGACATTATACCATTTCATACTTGTTTGGTTGATTTTTTTTAACTCAGTGTAAAACTTTATACTACTTTTTACTAAGTTCCATATTGCCATGTTCATTGATCTTTAAGTCCATGATAAAAAAAAGTATTTAAAAAGTTAATCTTACTAGATTCATCTTAATGCCAAGATCTTTTTGTATCCTGACCATATGATTGCTATATTTCCCAGCTTCATACCATCTAGATGGTAATCACTCCATCTTTATCCCAATTATTAATAAAATTATTAAACAGAACTTGGTTAAGCCCTTATCCTGGATTTACTACTTTGGTACTTTCTGAATTCTCCATTATACTCCTATGTATCATATCTTCTCTTCTCCCTGAGCTCTTTTCAGTTTCCTTCTGCATGCTGTCTTCCCCCATTAGATGGCGCCTTGAAGGCATGAACTTTCTTCTTTTCATATTTGTATCCTCAGCCCTTAGTATATTGCCTAGCACATAGTAGGAAGTTAATAAATGTTTATCAAATATTGACTACTGACATATCCCTGAGAAATATCATGAGAACTCTTTTTCAAGCTGACTCTAAGACATTAATGACTACTCTTTGAGTCCAATCATTCGACCAGCTCCAAATCCACCTAATTGTATGACTCTCTAACCCACATCTCTTCATCCTTCCACAAGAACTGCTTTGGCAAATGCTTTGCAAAAGTCACTGTAAACTATTTTCACAATTCTCTCCTCATCTATCAGCCTAATATCAAATTAACAATAAGGCAATTCTGGCATAATTCTTGCTCTTGATGAAGCTTTTTTGTGAATACTGTTTCCTTCTCTGGATCATCAGATCATAATAAATAAAGAACTGGAAGAGAAGTTAGAAGCTCCCCCCCGCCCAAGATTTACTCCTTCACTTTATAGGTGAGAATCTGAAACACAAATAGGGTAAGGGATTTTCCTATAGTCTTATAGTTAGGAAGTATCTAAGACAGGATTTGAAGGCAGATTTTTCTGCCTCAAGTCCAAAACTCTGTACAGTGATCCATGTTGTGTGAATGATGGTAGATGTTGTAGATCAGGTACGGAGTAGACTAGATAACTACTGATATCCTTCTAACTCTGAAGTTCTGCTTTGCCCTTCTTGAATCCTTTGGTCCTCTATTTCAGAGATATTAGTAAATTTAGAATTAAAAGAAGCCTACAAACCTAAACTAAAATTTTGCCTTAGGTCTTCAATTTTTTCATCTATAAAATGGGGACAATAATACTTACATTGCTTATTTCTCAGGTTTCTTATGAGGATGTAATGAAATAACACATATAAATGTTTTGTAACTCTCACAATTTATATAATTATAGGTTATTTTTAGCATTCAGTTATATCAGTCATATGAGCTTTCTGGATTATCAACTCAGGGAAATAAGAAAAATTCAGGAGCATAAATCCTCCTGAATCATAGCCAAAGTATACAGTGAATGCCCTCTAAACCGGGAAAAGTTCCAACAATCAGTTGAGTACTATCATTGTAATATGGTCCATGATAACAAAATACTTGCAACATCCAGTGAATTTTGTTCAGAGATCAAAAGAGAGCCTTGGGGATTATGCAACTCTCACTGAATCTCTCTTGTGTTAGTAGTTCTGGACTTTGATTTCCAGGAGATGGTGAATACCAAGTAACCAAATTCAGCTTATAAATTTGCATGAAAAGTGTTTCTGAGAAGGGGCATCTAAATTGAACCCAGCAAAATAAGCCACATTTTAAATGCACTAAGTAAGCTTGCTAATCAAAGGAGTAGTAGATCCTGTCCAAGGGTTGATCAGTTTGGTAATATCTTTTGAATCTGGCTTTTAAGGTCTATTTTTTTTTTTTTGGAAAATGCTGGGAGAAAGAAGCTATTCAATCTTATGTTGCATAGGGAGTTTTGCATCCTGCTACATGGATATTACAGATTTTACATGTTTTAAAATTAATTTTGGGAGGATTTGGTACTATCATTTCATTACTGCAGTGAATCAGTGATAAGTGTGGAATCCATTGGTATAGATCCCAGCATGACAAATCCTCTGTAACTCAAAGTTAGAGTTGCCTGGGTATTGTTGGGTGAGAGGGAAGAATGTTAAGTAAGTGGTCCATGGTTATTCTACTAATATGTGTCACATCAGGATAAAACTAAATCTTCCTGATTCCAGTAAGATATTTCTATCCATTATACCATACTTCCTCACAACCATTTATAATTTATTATTGTATCAATATAACAGAGTGGCATTGGACCTGTGATTATGGAACTAAAGGGAAGCTCCCTTTACTAAAAGAGATTGGCATCTGTTTTACAATATACAGTCTTAGTTGCCTGAGGCATTGAGAAGTTCAATGACTAGATCAAGATCTAGTAGGTAGGTATCAGAGACAAAATTTGAACTCATCTTCCAGTATATTTATAGTTAATGAAGTTAGTATACATTTTACAGAACCATATCTTCTTTGTGTACACAAGAAAAAAATTAAAATACCTTTGTGCTTCAGTACATGGAATCCAGTTTTCTTGAGGGTCTGGGATGTCTTCTAAGTAGGGGTAAATTGTTTCCCTTGTGAAAACCCAGCCATAAACTCCATCTTCAGGAGTCACAATAATGTCTGCACCCTGCTCAAAACAATGAAATTATAGAATGTTAGATCCAGAAGGGTCCTTACAGGTATAGTTCCTCACCTTATACAATATCTTACATAATTTACCAATAAAATATCAAAATGAGTATATGATCTAGGCATAAAGGGAGATATCACAAGCAAATTAGATTAGGGAACATATTATCTATTAGATTTACAGAAAGGAGAAGAATTTATGAATAAGCATGAGTAAAAAATAATGTGAGATGTAAAATGGATAATTTTGAATACATTAATGTGAAAAGTTTTTAAAATAATATTTTGTTTTTCCCCTATTATATGTAAAAGAAAATGTTTTGCATAAATAAAACTAATGTAGTTATGCATAAATAAAACTAATGTAGTTAATGTAAAACTAATGTAGTTATGCATAAATAAAACTAATGTAGTTAATGTAATTAGAAAGAAAGAAATCAGTTGGATAAAAGATTTTATAGACAACTTCTCAGATAAGGGTTTCATATCTAAAATATAAAGAGAACTTTGTCATATATATGAATATGAGTCATTTCCCAATTGATAAATGGCCAAAAGATATGAACAGTTTTTAGAAGACTAAATAAAAACTATATATAAATATATGGAAAATGCTTTAAATCATTATTGATTAGAAAAATCCAAATCAAAACAGCTCTGCGAAATCATCTCATAACTCTCAGATTGACTAAAAGGATAAAATGGCAAAATGATAAATATCGGAGGTGATATAGAAAAATGAGGGCATTGATACACTGTTGGTAGAACTGTGAACTGATCCAATCATTTTGGAGAGTAATCTGAAATTATGCTCAGAGTTATAAAACTGTGTTTACCTTTTGACCCAGCAATACTACTATTAGCTTTATTTCCTAAGGTGGTCAGGAAAAAAGGAAAGGAACACATATATTATAAAATGTTTATAGCAGCTTTCTTTGTAGTGACAAAGAACCAGAAATTGAAAGGATGGTCATAAATTAAGGAATGGCTCAAAAAACTGAAATGATGAAGACTAAAATGAGCAGAATCAAGAGAAAATTATATACAATAACTGAAAATTATATATAGTAACTGAAACATTTAAGAATAATTTTTGTTTTACCAATTACATGTAATAATTTCCCACATAAGTTTTCTAAAGTTAAAAGATCCAAATTGCCCCCCTCTTGCCTTCCTGGAGATTTTAAGCAATTTAACCTATATATATATATGAAATTAAATTATATGATTGAATTAAAATGGTTTGCAGGACTACAGCATCTAATTTATGCATAATAAGATCAATTTGATCTGATATTTATATACCAGATCAAATTGCTTACATATATATATCTATATCATGAAAACCTGTTTCCATATTGTTCATTATTGTAAGAGAATACTAATATAAAACCCCAAATAAAAACCCAAGTAAATTAAAGTGAAAAATAGCAAGCTTTGATTTGCATTCCAGCTCCAACAGTTCTTTCTCTGGAGATGGATAGCATTCTTTGTTATAAATTCTTCAAAACTGTCCAGGATGATTGTATTGCTGAGAGTAGCTAAGTCTTTCACAATTGATCATTGTTCAATATTGTTGTTACTGTGTAGGAGAGTCTTCTGGTTCTGCTTATTTTACTCTGCATCAGTTCATGTAGTTCTTTCCATCTCTTTCTGAAATCATCCTGCTCATCATTTCTTATGGCACAGTAGTCTTCCATCACCATCATATACCACAAATTGTTCAGCCATTCACCAATTGATGGACATCTTAATTTCCATTTCTTTGCCACCACCAAAAGGGCTGCTAGCGATACTTTTATACAAGTAGGTCCTTTCCTCCACCATTTAAAAAAATCTCTTTAGGATACAGACGTAGTAGTGGTATTACTGGATCAAATGGTATATGCAGTTTTATAGCCCTTTGGGCATAATTAGCAACAGAAATATTGTTGGAAGAAAGACATATTTGTTCACCACCAAAGAAAGAACTGATAAATATAAATAAGACATATATCTCCTTGTCAAATAACATAAATTAACTCTATATTTTAATTTAACAAATAATTTTTTTAATGTCAACTAGTACCTTCTGTCTTAGAATCAATACAATGTATTGGGTCTAAGATAGAAGAGTTATAAGGACTAGGCAGTGAGGGTTAAGTGACTTGCTTAAGGTCACACAGGTAGGAAGTATCTGAGGCCAAATTTGAATTCTGGATCTCCTGTCTCTATCTGCTGAGTCACCTAGCTGTCCCCAACTAAATAAAATAAAAATAAAAAAAAGAAAAGGCAGAGGCCTAGAGTTAGTGATTTGCCTAAGGTCACAAAGATGGTTGGAGAATTAGAGTCCTCTTCTCAAGAATTTCAGCCAACTTTTCATCTCTACAAAGAATCATGGGATCATTGAGGTTAATATTATAAAGAATTTTGGTGATCATATGATCCTACCTTCTCAAAAAACAGAATAACTTCAAAAATATTAAATGACTTTCCCATTGTCACACAAGTAGTAAGTGGCAAAGCCCATATTTGAATCCAAAACTTCTGGTTCTAAATCCAGCATTCTTTCTATATCTACCACATCAAGTAAAAATCAGAGCAAGTTTCTTGATATTCAGAAAAGGACACAGGCCTTCAACTTCTTCTTTATACCCTAACATCCAAGGAGAAACCATACCTGCTTAGCTGCCAATTTGATTGCCTTCTCCAAAACATCTAAGTTCTTATTCATCAACATCAGGGCATCTTTTTGAGAAACAGGTGTTTCTGTCCTATTTGGCAATATAACAGCATGCTCATATACAGCAGCCTTAAATGTGTCTAAGGCACCACCATCAAGGATACAGATCGCCAAAACTATCACACCAATGGGAAACCAGGCAGTAGCCATGGCTGGAGTCTAGTGTCTCTGACATAGAGAGCATGAATTCCAGAGTATTTATATATGAGGAAATAATGTGTCACCGTCAGCTACTGGAAATGTCAGTGAGAAATGGCATTAAGCAATCTGACATTGAGAAAGAAGGTTGTGTAACCAACCAAAAGGGACAGGAAGAATTGGGGGGAATAAACTTGATATTGTTTTTGATATTTTTTTGATATTTTTGCAAGCCTGAATCAGAGTTATTGACATGGAAGTAATGAAGCCAACAACATTAGGAATTTTATTAACTGCTATTAATAAAGAAGTCTTTTTCTAGTAGATTATTGACCTGCTCTACCTCCTTCCCCATTCTCCCTGTTGCTAATGATCTCCTTTCTGAGATCACCTCCTATTTATCTTGTATATATTAGTATTATTAGTCATTAAAAATTTGCTCAGTGTACCATTGAGATGATTTCCCACATAGATGATAGATGAGGCTAGAGAATTCACATCCAGGAGAATTATGATGAGGTGTGATGGAAATGACTTGGAAAGATGGTGAAACGTATGCAGACAATATGTAACTGATTCTGGTCTGCTAATCTCATGGTGATTGTATTTGATTGGCTGAGGCTGTTTAGATGGGACTAGAGGCATTATTGGCCTATTCTCTATTTTTTAAAGAATTTCCCCTCTCTTTCTTTGACTTTAGTTGACTCCTTCCTGCTCATGATGTTCTGGTGAAAGATGAGAAATAATACTGTAAGAGGAGAGAGAGAGAGCTAAGGCTTATGCTTAGTGAACATGGGCCATGGTTCTGTTCCTCAATATTTCTTCTTTCATTTCAGGTAAAGAAAGTATTAACTTTAAAGGGTCAGGAGTGCAAATCATCAGAGGTCAAGGAGGTCATGATGGGTTTTATAGCCAGTCTTGACAGCATCAGTGCCCAAAGAACCAACCTTCCACACTCCTCACAGTGGTAGCTGAGAAAGAACTTATCTAGTAGCAATGTTAACTCAGCATATGAACTTACTGGGACCAGCGTTATCTAGAAACTATATTAAATCTGAGCCCATTCTCCCTAGTAACTGATGTGGGATAGTGGAAAGTATGCCTCCAATGTGCTGGGAAGAAATGAAGACTTTTATTTTTAGGATATAATAGAGTATGCTCCTTCCTCAATGAGTTCAGTACCTGGTTCACAACCTCCCTTTCTTCTCCAGCTACTGGCCTCATCCTGAGGGACATCAACATACATATTGATGCTCCTTCAAGCACTTTAACCATGGAGTTCCTCAACCAACTCACTTCCTAAAGACCTTCTCCTCTGCTCCACCTCAGCCACACAAAGATGGTCATAGTCTTGATCTTTCCATCATCAATAAATGCACCACCACCATGTTTAAGAATTCTGAAATCCCCTTCTCTAACCATAATATATTGGCTTTCTACTCCTCCCTCTACCTTCCCCTACCAAACTTTACTCTTCATACATATCATGACTTCCAGTCTCTTGATTCCTCCATTTTGTCTTAGAACATTATCCCTATATTTACCAATCTCTCCCCTCCTTCTCATCTTGCCTCTCTGATGAACCAGTTCAACTCTCCACTTCCCACTTTTCTTGAGAGTCTGGTTCCCTTATCATACTGCTGATGATATCCTGAGGAGTCTCAGCCTTGGATCCTCCTACTATCCCTAGTGTTTGCTACTATATTCAAGTTGCTAAAAGAAAATGGAGAAACCTACACAGCTGTCCTGTGTCCACTACAAAATTATGTTATAAAACCTCAACTTGGTCTCCATGGCTGCCAGATAATCCTATTATACTCTCTAATTCACTCCCTTCTCTCTTCTGATAGTGTAACTACCCTGGTGTAAGCTCTCATCTCTTCATACCTAGACTATTATAGTAGCCTGCTGGTTGGTCTGCCTGTTTCAAGCTCCTCCTCACTCCAGCCCATTTTTATTCAACTGCCCAAGTGATATTCCTGAAATTCAGGTTCAACCAGGTCATCCCCTGCACATGACGACCTGTTTCTGGGAGCAAGATAATCTGCTGGTCTAAAGCAGCCAGCCAGTTAAGCCTTTTTATTTGAACAAGAGTTTCTGATCAAAGCCAAGAGGAAAGAAGTTGGAATTCCCGGGGTTTTTTTTCCCTGGTTCCACCCTTAAGAAAAATTGTTGCCTTCTAAATTTGGTTACCTAATTGGTATGGGCTAAACCTAGTTCTCCAAATGCTAAGTATGGTTGGAAATATCTTCACCTCGTGTATATAACAAATAGGTATTTGGTTTAAAAGGCCTAAACAGAGCTGAAACAGATCAGGACTGTCAAAGTTTTATCTTAGGATGTGAAAATTTAGAGGGTGTCCTTCAGCAACATTGAGAAAACTAAATTAGCACCAAATCGTTAAGTATAATTACTTTGAAAAGGAAGCTATAGCAGCTGCTTCCCCATGATATTGCCTCAGGTGACAAGATTTTTTTTTTTTTTGGTTATAACTACAGGCATAAAGCAAGACCTTTAGAATGTGATGCCAGATCAGTGCACATTGCATCATTATGGGGTTTGGCTTCTTGGCTTTGTAGCCTGGCATCTTGCATTTGTCTCATTGTTGTGAGGGGGAGTGGAGAGAGAGAGAGACAGAGAGAGAGAGAGAGACAGAGAGAGAGAGAGAGAGAGACAGAGAGAGAGAGAGAGACAGAGACAGAGACAGAGACAGACAGAGAGAGAGAGAGAGAGAGAGAGAGAGACAGAGACAGAGACAGAGACAGAGACAGAGACAGAGACAGAGACAGAGACAGAGACAGAGACAGAGGGAGAGGGAGAGAGAGGGAGGGAGAGAGACAGAGACAGAGAGACAGAGACAGAGACAGACAGAGACAGAGACAGACAGAGACAGACAGAGAGACAGAGAGAGAGACAGAGAGAGACAGAGACAGACAGAGACAGACAGAGACAGACAGAGACAGAGAAAGAGACAGAGACAGAGAGAGACAGAGACAGAGACAGACAGAGACAGAGACAGAGAGAGACAGAGAGAGAAAGGGAAAGGGAAAGAGAGAGGAATTGATAGAGATAGATAGATAGACAGACAGACAGACAGACAGACAGACAGACAGATAGATAGATAGATAGATAGATAGATAGATAGATAGATAGATAGATAGATAGATAGCCATACAAAGTATTAAATTGTTTAAGAATGAAACAAGGAATAATATGTCTGCCCCACATGACACACTTTAGAAAGAGTATACAAATAATAATAACTAACATGTATTTAATATTTACTTTGTGCCAGATACCATGTAAAGCATTTTATAGATATTAACACATTTGATATCATAGCAACCTTGGGAGGTAAGTAGTATTGTTATTTACATTTTATAGATGAGGAAATTGAGGCAGAGAGAGGTTAAGTGATTTGCCCAGAGTCACGCAACTAGTCAATATCTGAGGCTGCATTTGGAACTCAGGTCTTCCTAACTGCAGGAACAGGAATCAATCCATTGAACTACCCAGCTGCCCAATCTATTCCTCACGTTTTGCCCTTGCTAACATTTTATTGCCAAAGAGTTCTTTGGCAAGTGAGATAAAGTATGTGGTGTCAGGTAGGCCAATTCAAAGCACGTAAAGGGCCTAAATGTTAACTCCACATTCCTGCCTGAGTTTCTGAACTTTGTACCATTGGCCTTACTCAAATGGATATGAGCTATTTCTGAAAAAGACTAATTTGTAAATGAAAAGTACCTTATTGTGTTAGAAGGTAGAAAGTGGTAGAAAGTGATGCTTTAATAATCATTAAGCTGCTGGAATGGTAATTTATTATTTTAGTTCATTTAAACAGTAAGGAACCCCTGAGGCACAGATAGAAAACAAATTGAGTTTGAACAGCTCCTCCATTTTAAACATGTTCAGAACTCTATACCAGGCACTGAAGGAAAAACGAAAAACAAAATATCTGTTCTTATGGAAATCATAATTTGGTAAGAATTCCCATGTTTTCCTTTCATTTATATGTGTGAATACTACTATTTTATTGCTGACTTATGTTCACCCAGGCTGAAATGTCCAACAAGAGATATAGATATAGATATAGTAGATATAGATATAGATATAGATATAGATATAGATATTTCAGGCAGGTCAGTTTTTAACTGGTACCCATCATTTTAGTTTTGTCATCAGAACAAAACAAGATATTTGCAGCTCATTTAACATTTAACAAGGTTAGACTTGGTGGTCCATATTAGTATGTCCAGCTAAGATCCTAAGGCTGGGAGATAGCTTGAATTTGGGAGTTCTGAGCTAAAATGGATTATGCTGATCCAATATCTGAACAAAGTTCTGCATTAATATAGTAAGGAATGTGGGAGGAAATCAGATTGCTTAAGGAGAAGGTAACTAGCCCAGATCAGAAATAGAGCAGTTCAAAGCTCTGGGACTATCTGAAGAGAGAGTTCTCTATCAGAAGCCCTTGTACTTTTATCCTCAGTAAGATTGGAAGATCCATTCTTTAAACAAAAAAATATATGATGGACCAAAAAAAATTTGCTTAACTGTTACATAGGAAAGATATTCAACAAAGACACTTTCAAGCATTTAGTTTGGGCAAATGCAGCCCTGACCTATCTCTGTATGGAAACACTAGCAGTTCAGGATGTGGCAATTCAGTTCATCCTGAGACAATCACCAAGTCTGAAGGGTACCAGCTCCACAGAGAAGAGCTTTTTTATGCTTTTAGGAGACTGGGAAGCTGTGTCAATATAGCCAGAAATCCAGTCAAAGGTGGCACAGTTTGAGATTTAGCTCCTAGGTGAATCAAGTCCTAGGGGATCTAACCTATATAAGGAGAGGAATTCTTGAAGACTATGATTCTATCACAGGATACCCTTGGTGTCAAGATCTAAAGGATCCTCTAGGGGACCTTTTGCCATTTAATACCATTAGGACTTTTACTGAACAATTCTAATCTTACCAGTTTGAGGAGTATGATGTAGGCAGGAATTAAAATGAAAAAGAGCACCTTTGAGAGACAAAAAAAAAATTAGGAAGAGAACCAAGACCAGAAAATCCTGGGCTTTTCTTCCTTTGGAAGGACTGAGTGCCAGATTTTAATAATCTGGTCCACATCATATGTATAGTTACCAGTGAGTCTCTGTTTTTTAATTAATATATTAATAAACAAAAATTGATATTTTTTCTCCCTCCCAATACTTGCAATATTTTAAAAAAGGAAAATAAAACCCTCATTACAAATATGACAGTTAAGGGGGAAAAAAATTTCTACATTGACTATGGCCCAAAAAAAATCTTATTCCTTATCCAGAGTCATTTACCTATCTCTATCAGGATGTTAGTACCATACTTCCTCATGTAAGGAAGTGACTGACAATGAGCAAGGCAGCCACAAACACAGAGCCACCGAAGAGATGATGACACCTTTGGCACTGTCATACATTCTTCTCTAAGTATAAGACAAAGACACTGAATAAGGAAGCACCAGGATACCAGGTCGTAGCACAGATAAGGATATTCACAACATAGTTATCTGTGGTAAAGTTGCTAAGTGTCAAAAGGCTATTCTATTTAGCCACTGCCAGGACCCAGGTTGATAGAGAAACTTTCCTGTACCATTGCTAACCCAGGTTTTCCCTGACTCACCTAACAAAATCTTCCCCTGCCTAGAAACCATAGCAGGGACATAATGCCAAATCTTAACTCCCCCTTGGAGAATTCTGTAGAGGGACTGCCTCTTTCTTCATTGGGGTACAATAAAGACTGCTTCACCTTTATCCAGGGATTCAGGATGATTATCAAGTCAGCTAGGGATTCTCATTCTTCCAAGGAAATGGTTGCCTTGTCTTTAATTAGATGGATGATATAATCTCCAAAGCAATATGGCATCAGAATTCTCTTATCCAGATTGGTCACAGGCTTACTTCTTTAGGATTTTAATAATAATCAAAAGAGAAGGAAAAGAAAAGAAAAAAGGTTCTTTCAGTCAAGTGAGAAGAGCAAAGAGAGCCAGAGACTCACACCTGCAGCACTTTACCAAAAGCACAAGCTCCCAAAAAAGAGCTCCACAGTGTGGGTCTCAGTCAAATTTATCTTCCAAGCCTCCATATGACTACATTGGTTTTATTTGTACAAACCCTTTTTAGTTTAATGATTTTAACTTTTACAGAAACAAAACTACCTAAAGATAACAATTCAAATTTGTTACAAACAAAATATACATTATATAAACATATACATTACAAAAGTCAAAATTATTCATTTTACATCTCACAATACCCTCTATCTCTCACTTATTCATAAATGCTTTACCTATCCATAAATATATTAGTTAATATGTTTCATGTGCTCCTAATTTACTTATGATATCTACCTTTATGTCTAGGTCATGTATCCATTTTGACTATATCTTGATAAATAATATAAGGTATTAATCTGTATCTAGTTTCTACCACACTTTTCTAGTTTTCCCAACATATTTTACTAAATAATGAATTTTCATCCCCAAATTTCTACATTTACCAAGCCCAAGGTTACTATAATCATTTACTATTATGTTTTGTTTACCTATACAATTCCACTGATTCACTATTCTATTTCTTAGCCAGAATCAGATAGTTTTGTTTTGTTTTTAATAATTATCACCTTATAATACAGTATAAGATCTGGCACTGCTAAACCTCCTTCCTTTACATTGTTCTCCATCAATTCCTTTCATATTCTTGACCTTTTGCTCTTCCAAATGAATTTCATTATTTTTTCCAGCTGGATAAAATACTTTTTTTATAATTGAATTGAATTAAGTAGATTGGACAACAATTTCTTATTTCCTTTCTCACTCAATAATAGGAACTTAAAAAAAAACACCTCTTTGTTCTTAAGAGTTTCATGCCTATATTACTTCATCTAGCCCAATTTTAGGTCTTTTAGACTCACCATTGCCATTATGTTTTAAGTGAAGGAAGAACTAAAGAAAAAAATTAAATCCTACCTGAAATTTTTCAGGAGCCAATTCAATTCCAATAATTAATGCTACTGGAAAAAACATTCTTGGAAAACAAATGTGCTACTGAGAGATAACTTCTGAAATGTGGTAAGGCAATCTCTATGGCATTCTTATAACATGTCAGGTTGTTAGTGCTGTTTATTTCATCGAGGTGCATATCTATATGAATAAGATGGAGTTAAGAATAAATCACAGAAATAATTAAAGACATGCCTTTTTTAGAGTTGATGTAATTTTAAAAATAATTAAAAAAAAGTTTTGAAGTCTATTTTCCCTCTCTTTCCCATTAACCTTACCCTTACACCAATGAAAAAGAAGGAAAAACAAAATTCCACTAACAAATAGGTGTAATCAAGGAAAACAAATTGTCACAATGGTCATGTCCAAAAGTTAGAGGTTTTACTCTGAGCTGTGAGTCTCTCACCCCTGTTTGGAACAGGGTAACATGCTTCATAACTAATTTTTTTGGATCCTGGTTAGGCACTATGTTGATCAGAGTTCTTACAACTTTCAAACTTGTTTACCTTTAAAATATTGTTGTTGTGTCAGAAAACTGTTCTCTAGTCTCATTTCCAGTTTTTTGGCTTTGGTTTTTGCAGTGTCAAAACCAAGTATGATTCTTCAGCACTCATTCATCAATCTGAGAACTCAGAGAACACTTGACTGAGCATCTTGACTGGGCATCAAAAAGTCTGGACTTGAGTTCTGCTTCAGCCATTCACTATCTGCATGATTTTTGATACATCACTTTTATCCCACTGCACTTGGAACTTCAGTCTGCCTATGCAACTTTTACCCATTGTTCCTAGTTCTACTTTTAGGGATCAAACAGAACAAGTCTAGTCCTTCTTTCACATGTCAGTGTTTTAAAATACTTGAAGACAATTATATTTCCCCTTCAAAGTCTCCCTTTCTTTAAATTAAACATTCACATTTCTTCCAACAATTCCTCAGAGGGCATAGTGTTCAGATTTGTTACATCCTGGTTACCTTTGAACTTTCTTTAAATGGGATAATGCCCAGAAAAAGGATACAACATTCCAGAAGCACTTTGAGGCAGAGAAACTATCACCTTTTTCTTCCTGGTCACTTTATCTTAATATAGATTAGCAAATTCTCAAAAAATAGTAAAATGAATTCCAAACAATCAAAAAAACTTTGGGCACACAAAAGAATCATTATCCTCACCTTGTGGTACTGAGTCACCAATTTCCTCTTTAAATCGAAGACCACAGTAGTGTTGTACTGGTAAGGACCATCAGAGAGCAGCTAGAATCAATAACCTTCCTTGGTTTCTTGTCTCCAATATTTGCCACCAATTCTCCTTGGCTAGGAAGCTAAGTCTTTCTTGCACTGATTTGTCATTTTCTAGTTAAAATTTGAATTCATTTGGTAATTTGAACTATAAAAACTCTAATGTTTATCATCATTATCATCATTATTATTATCATTGTTTTCATTAATCATTCTTGTTCTGCCACTAAATCCTCTTCTGATACCTCACTGAGGCATGGGTGCACACCTAGATTCTCAGAAACTATGCCAAGCTAATGTTGGCAATTCCTGTCAAGTTGATTTGTATTCATTGGTACAGCCACTTCCTCAACTCTTCTCATATGACTTGTAATTCTTCTACACTTGAATAAATGGCCTCTGTAAGTTACCATAGCCAAAATTCATCATTCTGTGGCCAACTGGTGATAAGTCTCTCTGAGCCTAACAAGGCTGTTCCTCAAAAGATGTACAATATAGCCATTGCTATAAAGATTTTTCCATCTGAGAGGAACCACTAGAATTTTGTTCCCCAGCATGACACTCAAAAACACCCAATCCCTCAACCGCCAATGAAGCTTTGAAATAGCACATTGTTAGAATAATATTATCATTTTCAACATATTAATGGGTCCATGATCTAACTTGCAGGAGTACTCTTTCAACAGTACAGCTCTCAACTAATCCATGAGATAGCTGGTGGCACTCTGGATAGAACTCCAGAACTGGAGTCAGAAAGATCCACGTTCAACTCCAGCTTCAGATAGCAGGGTGATCCTGATCAAGTCATTTAACTTCTATTTGCCTCAACTTCCTCACTGGAAAGTAGGAATAATAATAGCACTTATCTTCCAGGGTTCTTGGGAGGATCAAATGAGAAAACATTTATCAAGGGCTTAGCAGGATGCCTGGCACAGACAGATATTTGAATGATCATTCTCATCCTCCCTTTTTGCCCCTTAATATTTCTGCTCCTTCACATGAGCACTTCTCCCTGACAAGAGTCTCCCTCCCTTACCTCACTGTCTTAGAATCCTTATATTCGTTTAAGACTCTGCTGAGGTACCATTTCTTGTAGGAAGCCTTTCCAGGTTCCCTTATTCATTAATTCTCTTACAATACAGGTCTGATCAGGTCATCATCCTCAATAGGGCTGTGCCTAGGCTGTGCAGGGCCCAAGACAAATACATATAGTGATAGATAGATAGATAGAGTAAGAGATTTGTAAGATTTGAAGAGAGAAGGAGATCTAGCAAGCTGCCCTTATATTACAGTTATATTACGATAGATAGATAGATAGATAGATAGATAGATAGATAGATAGATAGATAGACGGATGGATAGATGGATAGATAGATAGATAGATAGATAGATAGATAGATAGATAGATAGATAGATAGATAGACGGATGGATAGATAGATAGATAGATAGATAGATAGATAGATAGATAGATAGATAGATAGAAAGAAAGATAGATGGATGGATGGAAGGATAGATGGACAAGTAGATGGACAGACAGATGGTCAACAGACAGATTGATGATAGATAGATGGACAGATGAACAGACAGACAGATGAATGAATGGATGGATGGATAGATAGATAGACAGATAGATAGGTAGGTAGATAGATAGGTAGATAGATTTAGATAGAAAGATAATGGATAGATAGATAGATAGATAGATAGATAGATAGATAGATAGATAGATAGATAGTACAAGAGATTTGTAAGATTTGAAGAGAGAAGGAGATCTGGCAAGCTGCCCTTATATTACAGTTATATTACGATAGATAGATAGATAGATAGATAGATAGATAGATAGATAGATAGAAAGTTAGATGGATGGAAGGATAGATGGACAAGTAGAAGGACAGATGGTCAACAGACAGATTGATGATAGATAGATAGATGGACAGATGAACAGACAGATAAATGGATGGATGGATAGATAGATAGATAGATAGATAGATAGATAGATAGACAAATAGATAGGTAGGTAGATAGGTAGATAGATTTAGATAGAAAGATGATGGATGGATGGATAGATAGATAGATAGATAGATAGATAGATAGATAGATAGATAGATAGATGAATGGACAGACACAGATAGAGAGCTAGACTTATACATGGACATATATGTGTATATATATGTATATATAATTAACAATTTGATTTTTAAATGTTTTATAGATCATAGGACCATGTGAGGCATACTGATTTAGAATAAGTATTAACATTCACCTTTTCATAAATACTATAAAATTAAAAACACTGAACTCTACAAAACTGAAATGATTGTCTAAATTTCTATTACTATCATGGTCAATATTGAATACTCATCTTATGATTCCATACAGCATTTATAAACTCTGATAGTTAGAAGAGTGAATCCATCCTCTTATCTTCCCAGCTAAGGCAAACTAGTCATCAGATATTCCAGGAAAATGTTTTAAACTAAAATGGTTTGAAACTAAATTAAATGTTTAAAACTAAAATCACTCCTTTGCTGCCCTCAACAGGCCACAAATATCTGTAGTTTCATTTTCAGAAAGTGTCTTCCGTTGCTGATACCCAAGTTAGAAACTACACTGAACAGAATAGCTGACTATTGAGCAATAGTCCAATAATACACATTCCAAGAAAATGTTGGCCTTTTTGGAACATCATGTGTCAAAGAATAACACACAGTGAATACAGACTTTGTCATTCATCAGAACTCTATTTTGGCAGTTTGTGTGTGTGTGTGTGTGTGTGTGTGTGTGTGTGTGTGTGTGTGTGTGTGTGTGTGTGTGTGTGTAAGACCCTTTGTATATAAAATACACCAAAATTATAATTTAAGAAAATTAAATCAAGTAGATTTTATATTTCAATTGTTAATATAAACTTATAGCGATATTTTTATATTAAAATTTACACTATGCCTTTTTTGCACTATTGTTTTTTACAGTTTAAACAAGAGTGCAAAATTAAAATATTCTAGTCTATACAAATACTACTCAGTCTATTACAAAACTATACCATACAATTGATATGGGAGCACAGGATTCCCTGGACACCCCAAGTCTCTAGAGGAATCCCGGGGCAAAGAGTATATGAGGAATGTCCCCATCTTGCACCCCTGCCATGCTGGCTGAAGAAAGAAGGCCCTAGTGCAACCAAAGAGATGGCTGAATAAATAAAGGATTCTCTAACTCTTGTTTTAGATGCATTTACACTAGTTTTGTGATAGGAGTCTTAGCACAGAGGAACACCTTTTGTTTGCACCTCAAACATCACTAGGTTCCTCAAAAGAGGCAATTCACACACCTTTATGATCAGGATGTCATAAATGATGGATACCTGTGCTTCTGCTCCAGACTCCAAGGTACCCCACAATATCACCTAATCCCCCTTGTTTTTCCCCTTCCCTAACTTTCTTTCCTAGTCATGTAGATCCTGTTCCTTAAGGTATAAAAATCCTGGACCTCTTCTCTTCAGGGAGGCAGTTTTTCCCTGCACCTGCCTCCCAGTCATTCAACTCAATATTTATCTCTGTTTTTAAATATTCATCAGAGCCTGGTAATTCTTTAAGAGGATACCTCCAGAACCAGACAATATCCAGCTTCCCACAACATGATGAGTTCCCTTATATGCTTAGATTTGCAGCAACTGTCAACATGCCTCCTTTAAATGGGAATTTAATTTTAATTTTAATTTAATTTAATTTTAATCTGTTTACTACAATTCTAGTCATATCATTAATGATTACAATACATTTTTAAAACAAACATTAAGAAATAGTAGCTTACTTTTTTAAAGGACAATTAGGACAATAAAGTCACTTTTCAAGACTGTTGTGAGGGTCAAGGGAGATAATACATATCAAACACTTTGTAAAGCTTAAAGTGCTTTTGGCTATTACATTTTAGCTATTACAGAATCATAAATCTTTTGTTCAAATAGCAAAGGTAACTGAAATACCTGTGAGGTTCTGTCCATGGAATCCAACTGATAGAGTCTGGGATATCCTCTAAGTAGGGACAGATAGCATCCCTGGCAATGACTTAGCCATATTCCAAATTCTCAAATCACCATGTTATCTGCATCCAGCTCCAAACAATAGAATCAGTAATTTCTCAATATAAATTGCAGCATACTAGCCTATCCACCACTAAGTCCAGGAATAGTACCTTCTTGGCTGCCAATTGCATTGCTTTCTCCAAAACATCTAAGTTCTTGTTCATCAACCTGAGGGCATCTTCCTGGGAAACAGGTGTTTGTGTCCTATTTGGCAGTATGATAGCACGCTCATATACAGCAGCTGTGAGTGTGGCTAAGGAACCAACAGGGAAGACACAGGCTGCCAAAGCTGTCACACAGATGGAAAACCAGGAGATGGTCATGGCTGGAGTATCTAGAAATGAAAACCAAGATTCCTGGAACATTTCTAGACTGGGGACAGCTCTGGATGATGTCACTATTGGCTGCTGGCTGATTATAAATCTTATGAACACATCACATGAGGCAACACTCAGGAAAATTAAACAATGTGACCATAAGAGCCAAGTGCAAGAAGAATGAAATGAATCCATTCCCAGCAGCACTTGGGAGCTCTGTCAAACCAAAACTTGGATTCCAAAAAAGGATCATTCATTTATTTAAGAACCTTTGACAAGGTACCTCCTGAGTCTAAGGCACTATGCTAGATGGTGAGAGAATAGATACCAAAAAAAAGAAAGGAAATTGATTAGTTATTGGGAAATGAATTCTTTTTTTTTCAGAAAAGGGCTTTGTTAGTAAATTATTACAACATATTAAAAATGAACAAATATGTTTTTTTTTCAGTGAAAAGGAAGCTAGGAGTATCTGATCTCAAAATGTATTTCAAAGCAGTAATCATCAAAACAATCTTATGTTAGCTAAGAAGGAGTGATGGATCAGTGGAATATATTAGATACCCCAAACTTATTAATAAGTGACCACAGTAACTTAGTTTTTGTTTTGCTTTAAAACCCTTACGTTCTACCTTAAAACCAATAGACAGAAGAATTGTAAGGCCTGGGCAATGGGTGGTTAAGTGACTTGACCAGGATCACACAGCTAGGAAGTGTCTGATATCAGATTTGAACATAGAATCTCCCATCTCTAGGCTTGGCTTTCAATCCACTGAACTACCCAGATGCCCCCAGTAATTTAGTTTTTGATAAATCAAAAGATACAGCCTTTTGGGATGAGAATTCACTGTCTGACTGGAAATAGACCAATATCTCACATCATATACCAAGATGAGGTCAACATGGGTATGTGATCTAAACTTAAAGTAGTATGCTATGACAAATGAAAAGAGTATAGAATAATCTGCCCACCAGATATATGGATAAGAGAAGAATTTATCACCAAATAAGAGATAGAGAGGATTATAAAATATAAAATGATGATATTAAGTTTAAAAGCTTTTGTACAAACAAGATAAATGCAACCAAGATTAGAAGGAAAGGAGAAATGTGAAAGCATATATTGCAAGAAAGTATAACTTATATCATACTATTTACCACCTCAGGGTAGGGCAGTAGGGAGAGAGGAAATGAAAAAAACCTCAATCTTAAAATGTAGGAAAACAGTTGTCAAAAATTATTTCTACATGTAATTGAAAAAATAAATTAATTTTAAAAAGAAGGAAATCAGAAATCTGGGGAAAAATTGCAGCAAATATCTCTGATAAAGGACTAACTTCTCAAACATATAGAGAATGAAGTCAAATTTAGAAAAGTAAAAGTAATTATCTACTTGATAAATGGTCAAAGAATATGAATAAGCAGCTTTAAGATGAAATCAAAACCATCTATAATTACATGGAAAAGTTCTCTAAATAATACTTGATTAGAGAAATGCAAATTAAAACAACTCTGACGCACCACCTTACATCTATCAGATTAGCGAATATGACAGAAAAGGAAAATGACAAACGTTGGGTAGATGCAGGAAAATTGAGACACTAATATATTATTGCTGGACCTGATCCAACTATTCTGGTCAGCAATTTGGAACTGTGTTCAAAGGACTCTAAAATTATATATATATATATATATATACTTTGATGCTTCAATACCATTACTAGGTCTATACCCCAAAGATATTTTTTAACAGGGAAAAGGACTTATTTGTCTGATATATTTATTGCAGCTCTTTTTTATAGTTGCAAAGAATTAGAAATTGAAGGGTTGTCCATTAATTGGGGAATGACTGAACAAGATGTGGTATGTAATAGTTATGGAATACTATTGTGCTATAAGAAATGACAAGCAGGATGATTTCAGAAAAATCCAGACTCACATGAACTGATGTAAAATGAAGTGAGCAGAACCAGAAGAACAATGTACAGTGACAGCAATATTTTTTGATGAACAACTGTGACTGGCCTAGTTATTCTCAGCAATGCAGTGATTCAAGATAATCCTGGAGACATGTTAAAAAATGACATCTTCCCTCTAAGGAAAAACTGGTTGAGTCTGAATGAAAACCAAAACCTACTATATTTCATAGTCTTTTTTTTCTTTTCTTTTATTCGATATCTTTTCCACAAAAGGACTAATATGGAAAATGTTTTATATGATTGTATATAAAACTTATATCAGATTGTTTACTATATCAAGGAGTAGGGAGAACAGAAAAGGAGGGTTAGAAGAAGAGAAAGTATTTGGAATTCAAAAGTTTAAAATATGAATGTTAAATATCAGTAGCAAGAGAAATTTCATTTTAAATCACCCTACATAATATAAAATATTTAGGAATCTATTTGCCAGGCAAACACAGGAACTACATTAACACAACTACAAAACACTTTTCATGCAATTAAAATTAGATCTAAACAATTTGAAAAACATTAATTGTTCATGGGTAGGATGAGCTAAAATAATAAAAATGACAATCCTACTAAACTAATTCATTTATTCAATGCCATACCTGTCAAACTATCAAAAGACTTTTTTAAATAGAATTGGGAAAAATATAACAAAGTTCATTTTGAAGAACAAAAGATCAAGAATATCAAAGGAAATGATGAAAAAAAAGTGAAGGATGGGGGCCTTGCAGAAACAGATCTTAAACTGTACTATAAAACAGTGGTCATCAAAACAATATGGTATTGGCTAAGAGACAGGAGGGAGAATCAGTGGAATAGGCTTGAGGTAAATGACTTCAGGAAGATAGTGTACAATAAACCCAAAGATCCCAGAGTTTGGGATAAAAACCCACTATTTGACAAAAACTGAGAAAACTGGAAAATTGTATGGTAGAGATTAGGTTTAGATCAACATTTTATACCCTACACCAAGATAAATTCAGAATGGGTGAATGACTTAAATATGCAGAAGGAAACTATAAGTAAATTAGGTAAATATAGAATAGTTTACCTGTTAGATGTATGGGAAAAGAAAGATTTTAAGACCAAGCAAGAGTCAGAAAATATTACAAAATATAAAATGAATGATTTTGATTACATTAAATTAAAAAGATTTTATGCAAACAAAACCAATACAACCAAAATTAGAAGGGAAGCAACAAATTGGGGGAGGGAATCTTTATAACAAAAACCTTTGACAAAGGTCTAATTACTCAGATTTATAAGGCGCTAAATCAATTGTACAAAAAATTGAGCCATTCCCCACTTGACAAATAGGCAAGGGGCATGAATAGACAATTTTCAGATAAAGAAATCAAAACTATTAATAATCACATGAAAAAGTGTTCTAAATCTCTTATAATCAGAGAAATGCAAATCAAAACAACTCTGAGGTACCACCTCACACCTAACAGATTGGCTAATATGATAGCAAAGAAAAGTAATAAATGTATGAGGAGATGGGGCAAAATTGGGACATTAATGCACTGCTAGTGGAGTTGTGAATTGATCCAAATTTTCTGGGAGTGTGGAAGTGAGAAACTGGGAATGGTTTGCAGCGGAGCTGGACTAGCTGGGACTGCTGACCTGTCATTCAAAGGAAAACATTCTGTTTGGAATGTGACCAGGAGAAAAGGTTTGGAGGGAGGATCTGACCAACTGAAGTCTGGAGTCTCTGGGCTTTGGAGACAGAAAGGAAGCAAGTCTCTTGACTTTGGAGACAGAAAGGAGAGGAGGGGAAAGAAGGACAAAGTCCAGCTCTCTCTGATTTCTCTGCTGTGATATAGTGACTGAACTTCCAGACCTATCAGCCCATTTTCCCAAACTGAACTATAATCCCCCATCCTCCAACCTAAGACTTATTTTAGGATTAGGGAAACCCCAAACCCTCTTACCTTTCATTTCCCTATCTTTCCCTTCTTCCCAATAAACCCCTTATTTAATCTTAGAGAAGAGAAAGAGTATTTTATTTGAGACATCATAAATTCACCCTGAGTTGATTTAGAAAGACCAACAGAAGAAGCCAATAAAAGAGGAGGGAGGAAGGGAAAAGAAAGGGAGGAAAGGGTGGGTAAAGGGAGGAAGGGAGGAAGGGAGGAAGGGAGGAAGGGAGAAACCCTGATCTTTAGTTATCATTTATCCTTCAAATAATCCCTTATTACAGAAGGCAATTTGGAACTATGCCAAAAGGGCACTAAAAGACTGCCTACCCTTTGATCCAGTCATACCACTTCTGGGTTTATACTTCAAAAAGATAATAAGTAAAAAAGATTTGTAAAAAAAAAATGTTTATAGTCAGCCCTCTTTGTGGTGGCAAAAAAGTTGGAAAATGAGGGAATGCCCTTCGATTGGGGAATGGCTGAACAAATTGTAGGATCTGTTGGTGATGGAATACTATTGTGCTCAAAGGAATAATAAACTGGAGGAATTCTGTATGAACTGGAACAACCTCCAGGAATTGATACAGAGTAAAAGGAACAGAACCAGGACAACATTATACACAGAGATGGATACACTGTGGTACAATTGAATGTAATGGACTTCTCTACTAGCAGCAATGCAATGATCCAGGACAATTCTGAGGACTTATGAGAAAGAATGCTATCTACATCCAAAGAAAGAACTGTGGGAGTAGAAGCCCAGAAGAAAAACAACTACTTGATCACATGGGTTGATGGGGATATGATTAGGGATATAGGTTCTAAAAGATCACCCTAGTGCAAATATCAATAATATGGAAGTAAGTCTTGATCAATGACACATGGAAAACCCAGTGGAATTGCTCATTGGGTACAGGAGGGGGGTGGGAGGAGGGAAAGGAAAAAAAAAAACCATGATTCATATAACCACAAAAAAATCTAAATTAATTAAATAAACTTAAAAAGAAAGAAATCCCCCCAAAGATGAATGTTAAAATTGTTTTTACATGTAATACGGGAAAAATAAAATATTATTTTTAAAAATAGACCTTTTCCACATTGATAAATGACCAAATATAGTACATTTTTTGCAGGGGAGCAGGAAAAGGGAAGCAAGTTCCTGTTAAAATTGACTTGTAAAAAAAAATTAATGTATTTAAATATAGACCTACCAATTAAAATGCAATAATCACAGAAGGACCAAGAGACTGATATATTTCAATTGTTGAAAATATCACCTGGAACAAACATGAAGAAGAAGGCTCTTTTGGAGAAATGTGAAGAGCTTATTAACTGGTCTTAAAAACAGAAATATAAGAATCCTGGCCCCAAAGAATAGAGGTAAAACTATTTTACTCAATCAGTCTCTTCTTTGTAGAGGAAGGGGAATGGTGGTGTGTAAAACTTGACATAGACCATATTTGGTTTAGCTGTTGGTTAGTTTTGTTGAACTATTGTTTTAAAAATTCTTTTTTATAAGGAATGGCTGACTGGGTGACAGGAGAGGAATGTATTGGGAAATGTAGTGGATATGGAAACTAAGTATATCAGCATCATTTAAAAAAGAGAAATAAAAATCCTTAAACTTGCTTGTATTGTTTATGATCTACTACTCAATCAACAAATACTTATCCAATGCTTTACTGCGTGCCAGAAATTGTGCAAAATTCAAAGGATGTTAAAAGAAGCAAAAAAAAAAACAAAAACAAACCAGAAACAGTTCTAGCCTTGAAGGAGTTTACATACTAATGAGAGGGAAAACATGCAAGTAAATGGATATGTATATATTTGCAGAGTGGCAAGAACCTGGAATAGAGCAAAAGGTTCCAGAGCTTGAGGGATCTAGGAAAGGTTTCCCATAGAAAGTGGAGTTTAAGGTGAGTCTTTGGTGGAAGAGAGATTTCAAGAGGCAGAGATGAGAAAGGAGAGAATTCTAGGCAGGGAGAGAAGCCAGTACAAAGCACAGAAAAAGCTGGTATTGTTTGATCAGAGTCACTGGAAGGGAGTAATAATATGTGAGAAGACTGGAAAGGTAAGAAAGGGCCTTAAGGGCCAAACAGGAGCTTATATTTGATTGTGGAGGTTACAGAGAGACAAGTCACTTACTGAGTAGGGAGTGACATGGTTAGCTCTAATGTTTTAGGAAAATCACGTTAGTGCTTGTGTGGAAGATACGGGGTGTGTGTGGAATGGAATTCTGGGGAGGCTCGTACCCCAAGAAATCCCTCTAATGAGCAGACTGGAGACTTGGTAAGAGAAAAGCGGCTTTATTTGGAGAAAACAACAGACAGCAGGGAGGGAGAGAGAGAAAGGGGAAGGAAAAGGGATTCTGCCCATGCAAGAGCCTTGCTTTGGGGCAAAAATGTCCTCTCTTCTTCTAGGTACAATCACAGACTTTTATAACAATCCTGACTGAGATTCTCCTCCTCCCCTCTGCTCAATCCCACAGAAGGGGGAGATGGGGGCAGGGCTGTGACATTCACAGTCATGAGCGTGTGATTTTCAACATTACGTACCCCTAAAGACCTCCATGATCCAGAAAAACCGGTGACTATCATGGGATTCCCAGCCTAGGGATCATAAGGAAACTGTTGAAATTCATTGTCCTTTCCCTTCTTCAGCTTATCGTATAGTTTGGCTTTCTTCCCAGGGTACAGATAAACTCTTCTTCTCGAGGCTTTTGAAAATAGATGAGGAAAATTATAAGTTTTATGGGGTGGGGATGGAGGCAGCTCTACTCCAAGGAATAGTAATACTGGAGGGTCTTGAAAATTGGGTTTCCAGGCCAAATACTACTCTGAGAATTACATTCAATCTCATCCTACACAGTTGGAAACAGAGAGAGAGGCAAAACAGGGAGACCAAGTAAATGATTATTGGGATAGTCCAAGGGAGAAGTGACCAGGGGCTGAGTTAAGTTGGTAACTACAAGAAGACAGAGAAGATGTTTAGGAAAGACATAAAAATAGAAATATCAATATTTTGGCAATTTATTGGGTCCAAGGGGTAAGCATATGTGATAAGCAGTATGTGATAATGTTCAGTTTTTGAACCTGGATGACTAGGAGGATGGTGGTGTCCTCAATAGGAACAGGGAAGGATGGAAGAGTAGAGAGTTCCTGGGGAAAGATAATTAGTTCCTTTTAAAATATGTTGAGTTTCAGATAACTGAGGCAACCAGTTGGAAATGTCCAATAGGCAGTTGGTGATGAAGGTCTGGAGCTCTGGAAAGAAATTAGGCCTGGATATATAAATCTAGAACTCATCTGCATAGAGAAAATCATTGAATACATTTTAAAATTTTAAACAAAGTAATATTTTCTTCAGAAAGAATTCTTCATATAACACAATCTCCTTTACTAAATTTAACTTTTCTCTCCATTTATCCTAGTGCATTATTATATATGACTAGCAAGCTAGTATTACAAAATAAATAAAATAAAAAAACCTATTGTGGAATTTTATTATTTTACTCCTCATCCACCATATCTAATTTGTTGCCAAGTTATGATTCTACCTCAAAGAACTTTTATATTTATTCCTTTCCCCTCACATACTTACCACCCTATTTCAGGACATCATCCCCTCTTCCTGAACTATTACAATAATGGTAATATCAATACCCTAAGTCGTTTGTTCCTCTGATTGGAGATTTGAAATGGAACAAAAATTCTTCAAAAATCCCTTCACAGAAGATCCAGACGCTTAGCCAATTCTTTATTTCCTATCTGCTGTATTGCCTGATTTTGACCTTCCATCCATCTCCCCTTTTCAGCATTCTTTTATGTGTTGCATTTCCCCATTAGATTACAAATTCCTTGAGGGCAGAGACTATCTTTCTGATTTATATCCCTGTTGTTTGGCACATAGTAGGTATTAAGTAAATGTTTCCTTCCTTCCAGCTCCCAGAAAACAAAACAACAAAAAAAAGCTACCTTTTGTCTTCTATTCTTCCCTCCCAAGTCAAGGCTAGCTGACTGCTGATTCTATTCTTAGCAAGAAAGAACCATGGAAGTAGGGTGGGCATGGATGTGGGGAGGTGTTTCTTGAGGTCCTGGTGATTGTAGGCTATCAGACATAGATGTGAGGAAAAGTGAATCATACCCTTTATCCCTCCCAACCTGGGAAATGGAGGTAAAAATTCAAGCAATCATCTTTCTGTTAAATTAAACCCAATAAAAGATTATTATTATAACATTATAATTATGAAAACTTCCCTTTTAACTTATGCTTTCCTAGCAAAAAAATGCCCTCCCTTTTGAATTCCTAATAGTACAGTCAGAGATCCTTGATTTCTTTCTTGGCATTGTCCTGATGCTCAAAAACCACAAAATCACTCCCCCATAAAGAATTCTTTCTAAATTCTATATGTAAGTGTGGGGCCTCAGGCCAGACTGGAAGATATAGACAAAAGGGTTTCCAGAGAAGTCTATAAATAAAAAATAAACCCGAAGCTCACTGCCATAGGGCATGGTTGTGTTGGAAGGTAGAGGAGAAGAAGATTGTGTATAATAGGAATCTATGCAGAATAAAATTAAATCCTTTACTTGAGCAAAGATCTGAGACATCCTTTGTTTTCATCAGTGCAGTGAGCTCCTGGGTGGAAACTCCATCTACCCCAGTAGGTTAATTAACTTGCTTATGATACACAATCTTAGATGGTAGCTGAAGCCCTGAGAGCTTGTGACTAGTTCAGTCTCATACAACCAGAAGATGCCAGAGGTAAGTCTTGAAATTAGGACTTTTTGAATCTAATAGCATTTAATGAAACTTTGAAGTGCACAGCAACCTGTGAGGTAGATAGTGCTAACATGTCATCCTATTTTACAGATGAAGAAAGTAAGGCTGAGAGATGAAATGATCACCAGGTTCATGACTCAAGGTTAGGTCAGTAATGATCCAAAATAATCTGGCAACAGCTTAGTATTATAAAGTTCAATTGGCAAGCAGTGTTCCATCAAAACATTTTAAATGTATTTCTTAGAGACACTTGCTTCTCAGGAAAATTAATAGTGGATTGTATTATTTAATAAAATATTTCTCTTTTAATTCATTCATTTCCTCAGACTCCAAAGACGAAAGTCAGGCAATTTCTGAAGGGCATCTGCCTGAGCAGGATTCTTGCTTTTGTTTGCAGAAATCAGCTTGAGCTAAGCCCCTATGATCCCATGGACCACATCCCTCCCCTATAGTTCAAAGTCTGACCAATTTCATGTTTGGGGTTTCCATGACACTATCTATCCATCTCAGCCTCTGCCATCCCCTTCTCTTTTTGCCTTCAGTCCTTCCCAACACTAGGGTATTTTCTATTGAGTCCTGTCTTCTCATTATGTAGCCAAAATATTTAAGCTTCAGTTTCAGTATTTGACCTTCTGGTGAATAGTCTGAATTAAAATGCTTCATTTACAGACATACCTTTATTCAGAATCTTCTTTAAGGAATTGAATTCAAATCATTTTGAAGCATTTGCAATAAGAACAAACAGGATGGCAATATACAGAACTTGCAAAAAATCAAATACTTCTTTGGTCTCGGTTTGGTTTCCTCCTTTATAATAGGTTTAGCTTGGACTACAAGATATCCAAGGTTCCTGCCAGTTTCAGAATGATAAAATTCTACTAGTTCAACAGGAAATGTTTAGTAAAAAATATTCATATTGAGATGATTTATTTTTAATATATTCTGAATTATTTCTATTCTTTGGTTTAGAATAAGAAGCTCAGATCAGTCCTCAGGCTTCAGTACTCATTCCTTTCTGCCCCACCCAAATACTTTTTCCTGTTTTAGAATAGATAGAAAAACAAGATAATGGGAGAGATTGTGAGATCTGCCTTACTCAGGAAGTAAAGCCAGCTTATGCTAGATATACCTACATGCAGCACAATTGAGTCCTTCATTAAGAATCATTATAGGGGTCAGCCTCAAACCAGCAGATCTCTGCTTCAGTAGGTGGGGAACACAAGACCTGTATGTGAGTAACCCACCATCACCAGGGGATGAAGAGTTGAAAATTTTGATAGATCACTTCCTCATTGGCTATTCACCAATTAGACAGGTCTTGGATGTCCAAGGGAGGGGTGGAATAATGAGCTTCCAAAACTGTCTATTTATGGGTCTCTGTGAAGGGACTTTAGGTTCTTCCCTCAATGAGAGAGATTATTGACCAATTAATTTATTGATTAATACTAGCCTAATACTTTAATTGATATTCTTACCCAGAAGCCAGTTTCACAGAATTTTTAATTGTCACAGTGATGAGGACACAGAAAAGAGAACCAAGCTATTCTGCCTGCAGTATATATGTTTTGGGATCTTTGGAAAAGACATACTTATACTTTTTTTTTTTACATCAAGATGTTCTTTATTTTTCCAAACCCCTCCAGACAACTATAGACTTATTTGCAAGTAAAAGCAAACAAATGATTAGCAATGTGTAGATATATCTAATAGATATTCTATCTTCCTCCTAGCACCAACAAAGGCCCCAGCAGATTATTGAATAAACCGTATTTTTGTTGGAAATATAACCATGCTTTTTGGTACATTTTGTTTATAATGTAAAAGCTCTGGTTTGTTTTTCTGCCATTGAGATAAAATACATGTTCAAATAAGCTCTAACTAGATTTGATTCATTGAGTTTGTGTATCTCATTATTATTTATCTTGACTTTAAGGTATATTTTCTGGAGATTAGGTTAATCTGCACACTTTTCATCAAATATTTTCTACTACCATGTGACTAATAAAGGGTTGGAGGAAGAGAGAGACACAGACAGAGACAGAGTGAGAGACAGAGAGAGGGAGAGACAGAGACAGAGAGGGAGGGAGGAAGGGAGACAGAGACAGAGACAGAGTGAGAGAGAGGGAGGGAGAGAGACAGACAGACAGAGTTGGAAGCAACAGCTGCAACATAATATGAAACCTTTCCTAAACCCACAAGGAGCCTTTTATAAAATGTTCACCAAGTAAATCAAAGCCTCAATAAAAGGCCAAAGTTACTATAAATAAAAGCCAAAGTACTCCAAGAGAGCTGTATACATTTCACCATTACTTTGGAAGCAAGATGGGGTTTCACCCACACTTGAAGAAAATAAGCCTTCCTAATCATTAGTATAACTATTATAAATTTTAGCCAATGGATAGCTTCCACCCAACATTTCAGGGCTGATTTTTAGACAGATATTATCCAAATATTTCCTTTGCTTTTGCTCAATACTGAGTAAGGGAATCTCGGAACCAGAGTCCCGTCTGTGTGCTGATTTTAAACACAATACATTTCTTAGGTGAGAAGGCTATCAGCCAGATAACTGAGGTTAACAATCCCATCTTGCCATTTGTTTAAACTAGTTTAATGAGTGACAATAGAGTAAACTCTAGATTTCTCTGAAGTAGATCAGGTTCCTATGGTTTTCTTGTAAAGAGGTTCTCAAAATACGATATAGCTACAAATCAAAGCCATATTTTCACATGTTATCAAAAAACAACCTCAGAATCATGCAGAAGTTGTTGACAGTTGCAGTGAGCCAAATGAAAGGCAGTGGTTTTGTGTTTCTGATTTGTGAATTTGTTTTTAATAAAAAAGGGATACAACACTGGCATATGTAAGAATGATGTCATTCATAGAATTAATCAAGATGGGCTGATAAACATTTCCTTTGAAGTCATTTTAGGGATAAGTCCATCCAAAAGCAAGTTTCTTTAAAATTAAAAAAATTAAAAAAAAAAAAACAAACCTCAATTGCTAAGAAATTCTGTGTGCTGATTCAGCAGGGATCCACTCACTTCACGTGCTAAAGCTCTGGCTACTCGACTACAGCTGAGGAAGTAGGGAATAATAAAGGAGAAATTCTATTTCTGACAAGCTCTCACAAACTCAGAGAAATATATCTAGTAGCAAGCACCTTGTGTTAAGAATGATTAGGTTATCCCTCCTTTAAAAAAACAATAAAAAAGTTAAAGTGTATTTTTGTGCTCATAAAAAGTCCCTAATCGAATAGTATCTGAGCATAGCATCTCCTAAGGTCTCTAAACCAAGATTCTGCCCTAGGGAGGGGCAGACTGTAGGCACTATGGATTGGTTCGGTCTCTTTCTGGCCACTTCAGTCTCAAAACCACGGCAACCCATGACTTCTGCGTAAAGACCATCAACAAAGGTGCTACAGAAGAGGCAGAAGGGGTCTGCCGACCAAAAATCAATCTTAAATAAGCCAGCAATCAAAGACAGGGATGATTTGGTTCATACATTGGCACACTACACCCAAACCAATGTCTGTATGTCCTTTCAAGTCCTCCAAGCACCAGGTTCAGAGGTTCAGAGGTTGTGGGGGTTTGGGCTGGTTTTGGTTTGGTTGATTGGTTTTCCTTTCAATGGACCACCGGAAAAATCAGAGCGGACCACCAGCGGCTGCAGAGGTGGTGAAGCTTCTGAAGGACTTGAAAAGCCGTCATCAAACTCTGTGGGCAGATTTCTCACGCTTGCCTTGGCCCTACAAACGTTTATAGGTACCAAGAAGAGCTTTGCAATTCGGACAATAGTGATCGACATCCTGAAAGGCGTCCACACAGAAGGGAATGAAGCAGCAGCCGGCTATACATCCCAATAAGCAAAGGCTGCCGCACGAAAGCCAGGTTAGGGCGCCTGCGTTATAGGAGAGACTGGTCACTATCATCTTGTTACACGAAGGACAGCACATCTGGACGGGGCGGTCAAAAAAGGAGACGGGCTGCTGCACGTACACAGTCTGAACCGCAATTGCATTAGGATTAGGAACTGGCAGAGGCCGAGTATAGTACGCAGGAGGATTCATGCCCTTCCCGTCGGCCCCGGGTACCACTCCTGGCACGGGCCCAGGGGGCGGAGTAGGATAATAACTATAGATCGCCATCGTCTCTTCGTAGGTAGGAGGCGCTGTTGGAGCAGATGCTCCTCCTGGAACAGCATTATGTGGTCCTGGAGTGGTCATTTTATCACCGCCGGCTGAGCCAAGCCGGGAGGTCTGAGTTCGCGTGGGCAGGCGAGGGGGCGGGTCTGAGCTGATTGGGGCGGGGAGCGCAGCTCGAGGCTTCCGGCTTCTCCCCGCCTCCTGGCCGGGCTCCTGGAGAGCTTCCTACTTATACTTTTTTTAAATGTTCATTTCAATTCAGCATTATGAGCACATGACTGAGATCTATTCAATTAGTACTACATGGGGGTACATAGTAAAAGAATGAAATGCTAGAATAAAAGAGTCCTTGCCCTTAGGGAGTATATAATTTCTAAGAAAAATAAGAACCACAAAATTTAAAGAGCTAAAAGGCAAGGATCATCTAGTTCAAAACTGGCTTCTTCCCCATCACCACCATTTTATGGATGAAGAAACCATGGCTTGAATACTCTGCCCTAATGGCTACATTAGGACTAGAATTCAGACCTTTCATATTCTTTCTACTATATCGGTGATGGGCAACCTTTTGAGCTTGGTGAGTCAAAATTCACCAAAAATCCAAGCATAACTTGGGTGGTGTGTCACTTCAAGAAAAAAAAAAAAGTCTTTCTCGACATGTGGCCCCATGCTTTTCTGTATCATTGAAAATGGCTACGTGTAGGTTCGCCATCATGGTACTATATCATTCTGCCTTTCTTTTCACAAAATATTTAATCATTCATGCATAACAAATCCAGAAAGTATCATGTGTAGATTTTTAAAAAATATGACCTCACTCAAACCTATTTTTTTTTAAGTTTCCATTCATTGGAGTCTCCATTAAATTGGTGACCCAGCACTTAAAGAGATATTCAAGCTTTCACAAAGTTAGACAGAGATATACAGGGTGTTCCAAATGTATTAGTTAGTTTGGGGCTATTAAAACTTAGAGCCACACTAAGATTTTTGGGAAACCCTGAATTGTTAATAATACATATACTTCTTTCTGAAAAAAAGTTAGTTTTTTTTCCCCAGGTAATACTCTACATTTCTGTAGCCTTTGTAGCTTAAAGAACTGTTTGTTCCCCTTATACATGAATTTACTCCTATTTATAAAGAGAGCTTGCAGATAGATGAACCTAAAGAGTCAGGAAGATCAGAATTCAAATCCAGTCTTACTAGTTGTGTGACTAGGCAAGCCACTTAACCTGTTTGTATCAGTTTCCCCACCTATAAAATGGAGATGATACTAATAGAACCTACCTTCTGGGGTTGTTGTGAGGATTAAATAATATATGTAAAATTCTTAGCACAGTGCCTAGCACATAGTAATCTCTCTATAAATGTTAGATATTATTATTAGTGGGGTAGTATGATCTTGGTCAAGTCACATAACCTATCTCAGTTTCCTCATCTAACAGTACTTCTCAGGAAGTCATAAGGAACCAATTAAATATTTATTGAGGCACTTAGGAAAAAGCACCACAATAGTAGTATTGTTATTAGGATTGTTATTGGTGTGGTAGTTTAAAGGGTATGAAGGTTGAAAACCTCTCATTGTTCTGGTAACTAAAACTAAAATGAACTGTTCCCCTGCATCAGTGAAATCTCAGGATTGCAGTGAGAGGTACACATAATCTTAAGGAATTGAGTGGTAAGATTTTCTGAGTTTTCAATATCTCTAATTATTAATTCTTGCTGTCTCGTGAGATCATTAGCTTCTACTTGCCCAATTCTTATCTTTAAAGACTTATTTTCAACTATGATCTTTTGATTTTCCTTTTTGGTTTGGTCTATCCTGCTTTTTATGGCTTACAGCAGGTCAATTTTGGTCTCCAATTTGCTTATTACTTTTTTTGATTTCTGTACCTCTTTTTCCATATGGGCAATTTTATCTTTTAAGCTATTATATTTTTTTTATATTACTTTCATTTCTTTCCCCCACTTTTCTTCCCTTTTTTTCTTCTATATTTCTTACTTGGTTCTTGAATTCCTTTTTGAGTTCCTGGAAGCTAGTGATCAATTTCCATTTTTTTTTTTAAAGTTTGATTGTGTTTGCTTCTGACTTTCTGCTGTTGCTTCTGTATTTTGCTCTTTTTCTTCATAGAAAATTTTCAGGGTCCAGAGGTTTTTTTTTTTTTTTTTTTTTTTGCTGCTGCTTATTCCTTTTGCTGCTGGAGGATTGGGATTCCTGCATGTTAATGGTGATTGCTTTCTTAATGTAGCAGTCCAGCCCATAGGTATTATGGAGAGACAAGGATTGTGAGTGAGCACATGGCCATCCTGCGCATGGCAATGAGCTCTATTCCCAGCATGGCTGAAGTTTAGGCGCGAAACCTTGCTTCCTCCTGTGTCACTCACCAGAGGATAATAACCCCACCTTCACCTTGTCATAAGTTGCACTTATCCAATGGCAATACACTAGGTAACTCATCCATATGTATCGAGGTATCATGTAACTGATCAATATGTATTGAGCTCATTTGTATATCAAAGAGAATAAAGGGGACGAGACAGCTAGCTCTGCCCACTTGGAGGACATCTACAGGTTTGCAATGGAGCAACTTCTCCCCTTTCTCTCTCCTCGCTTTCTCCCGGAGGCCCGGCCTTTGGGTCAGGCCTTCCTGTTTCTCTCTCTTTTCCAATGCTAATACCTAGCATTATCTACCTCCTTTAGTTTCTGATCTCCTTTCCTTCTGAGCTAGCATTATCCTCTGACCAGTGCAGTGTTAAATTGAGATCACTGGGTGGGATAGCCTGAATAGTAACGACCAGTGGTCGGAGCAGGCTGTGGCTCCCGAAAATCAATAATTGATTACTGACTCAATTATTTACATCTCTAAAGCCGGCTCCTTCACGCCCTTTGCGGGATCCAAAACTTCTATCCTGTTTCTATCTTCTCTCCTTGAAACCTCTCGCGGGCTGGGAGGTTTTACTTACCTTCTGTTTTGCAGGATTTTACCTTGATATTATCTTCCCTTCTCAGTCAGAAGCCTGAGTGATGGCAGGTAACTCTGTGATGTTCTTTGTATAGCCTGGGCTTTGTAGTGTTTTGCCCTGAGGCTATCTTCCCAGCCTCTGCTGTGGTCAGCTGCTCTGCTGCCCAAGCTCCATGCTCTTCAGCCTCAAGTCTCACTGACAAGGCCTGGCACAGCCCTCAGGGGTGCTCACCCTAACTGGTGCAGTAGGTGGTGTGGGGGAGGAGTGATCAGTTTAGTGTGGGAATCTCCACTCACTGCCTACCTTTCATGCTGTGTCCAGTGGGAAGAGTCTCTTTACTCATCTGGTTTTGATTTCTGTCCTTTTGAGATGCTTTGTAATGATCAGTTAGGAAGGAGATTCAGAAGTCTCCTGCTGCTATGCAGCACCTTGGCTCTGCCCCCCAATATCTCTCATTAAAAGTGATCATTGATTTCTCATTGATTCAGAGAAACTCTAATTTGCACTAATTCTGCATGTTTCGTCTCATCTTAAAAGTATTTGGATTTCCCTAAATTGTTTTTAAGAAACATAAGGCTTGAATGAGTAGGTCAATACTAACTACATGCTTAAAGCACAGGTGTTTAGTTATACTCTTAATTTTAACGTAGATTTCAGAATATTAATTGAACGTTTCTGAGGAATTGATCATTACATAAAATACCTCAATAATCAGTGATTTTACAGATGGGGGACTCCCTCCATTCATGCAGATGATAGACTTAGATAAGTGAGAATTGGGACAGAAAAATGTATCAACCTATGGCCAAACCCTATTTCTCCAGAGCCAAGATGTACAAGCTGTGGGGGCATGAACATGCCTTTTCAACTTAGTAGTTCCTGCTAGAGCTTGTACTCTTTAAGAACCTTAGTCATTTAAGAACCTTTAAGAACCAGAGTCATTCCAGAGAAAACTGTTGGTTTGTCTTGTCACATCAGTGTATTTTGGGTTTTATTTTGAGGTTTTGGTTATGTATGACTTTGCTCTTACAACAATGACCAATATGGAAGTATGCTTTGCATGATAATAAAAAGAATTTTAAAAAAAGAACCCAGGGTCATGTTCATGTTGTGATGAAGCATCAGAATAAGATTATAGTTCACGACACTGAAATATGAAATTCTAATGCAAAAGAGGTTCACTTGGGAAAACTTCAGCACATTCTCAAAGTCCTGGCTTCCCGAGATTTTTTTTTTTTCTGTCCCAATTAGCTATTGATTTCCCTTCTTTCAAGGCTCAACTTAGACCAAATCTTTTCTGATTCCTCTGCATCCCACCCCATCCAATTATGTATTATGTATTTCAGAGACATTCTAGATGACTTTAAAAAATGTTTGTTTGTTTTTTTACATAATCTTCCTTGTAGTAAAGTTGGTTAGCTGTGGGTATGTTTCACCCTCTTCCATTAGGCTGTAAACTCTGTGTCCTTGTGTCTTGCTTTCCCTAGGCACTTCAAAAATATTTACTGAATTTCCTTGACAAAAAGACCTGGTCATTATTTTTCTTGGGGAGAAGGGAAATTGGAAATACTTGTTAAACATACCCAAATGTTTACTTGATGGAACTGAACTGACTCTAGGAATATAGCATTTAAAATTATGCTGCCTTCATTCCCTCAAATCAGAATTTTTAAATGTAAAAGGAAAAGCTATAGTACATGATACTATCAATGTAAAGTAAGCATAATCAAGGGTGGGGAGAAAATGCCCAAAGACTACAATAATATAATGTAACTAAACCCTGTGCAATAATGATCAAGCTCAGCAATGAGAGGAGTTGAGAAAATGTGTCTTAATCAATCAATAAACATGTAATAAGTACCTTCTGTGTTTTGGGAGGATAAAGGTGGCTCAGTGAATAGAAAACTGAGCCTGTGAAGTTCTGGGTTCAATTCTGGCCTCTGACTCTTACTGTGTGGCTTTAACCTCTGTTTGCCTCAATCCACTGGAGAAGGAAATGGCAAACCACTTCAGTATCTCTGTCAAGAGAACCCAGTGGACAGTATTGGGGTGCTAAGGTCCATAGGGTCACAGAGACAGGACATGAAGACTTGGACACAACTGAACAGCTGAACAACTTGTAGAAAAACAGAGAAATTAAGAGGAGGTAAGGGAGAGAACATTCCACGTCCTGAGGGACAGTCAGTACAAGGGCACTTGGAAAAGCAAATCAGCTATCATGGTTGGATTACAGCCTACCTGGAGAAGAGTGGAGTAATCAGACCAGAGAAGTAAGAAATTACCTGGTTGTGGAAAGGCTTTAAATAAATATCAAAAGACTTTCTATTTGATCCTGGTGGGAATAGGGAGCCACTAACACTTGCTGAGCATGGAGGTGATCTATGCTTTAGGGAAATCACTTTTCCACCCAAAGAGAAGATAGTTTGGAAAGAAGGGAACTTGGAGGAAAGGAACCAAACTGAAGGCTCCTCCAATTGCTCAGGCAGGAGATGAAGAGAGCCTGAACTGGGATGATGGCTATTTGTGTGAGAAGGAAAGGTGATGTCTAGAAGAGATGCTATGAAAATGACAAGATTTGGAAAATGATTGACTATGTGGGAAAGTAAAAGTAGTCATGATGATCCCCAGATTTCAAACTGGATGATGAGGGTAGTGGTGTCCTTCGTGTGAAAACAAACTATACTTTATATAAATGTCTGCTTAGGGCTTTTAATTTAAGGGAGTTTTCAAACCTATTATTTTTGACAGAAATTCAGAAGGTCCTTTCCATTTTATAGATGAGGAAACCAAGTCTGAGGTTGCTGAACTGGGATAATCTTATTTTATACACACAAGTCCATAATTGGAATTGGAGAAACTGTTATAAAAAGACAAATTTAAGTCATGTTGTCCAGGTGCCTTTCCAAAGTACATGTTATTCTTTTTCAGTTCTTTTCTTTTTTATTAAAGAAATGAGGGACCTTTTAGATTTCCAGTCCAATATGAACAAATTTTCCATTCTGAAATAGGTAGATAAATGAATTCAACACAATAATTCAAGTTAATTATTAATTAATTTCAAATTCATTTTTCACAGTTTTGAGTTAACATTAAGTTTACTAAGGTTATTCATTTTTTCTGACTTATCTAGTGATAAAGTCAAGTTATTCCCTCCCCAACCTCTTTAAAAAGGTGCATTTACAAAATGATTGCACTTATGGTAAAATATACATTGTAGTAAGAAACATGAATACATTCAGCAGCCCAGCCCAAAAAGCAGGGAGCTTTGACATTCAGTTAAAAACAGATCCACACAAATTTCCATCATTTGTTATGTGCAAGTAAATGAAATATATCAGTTAGCCAACTTATCAGGGCTCTTGATGTTTTGCTTTGGATCATTCAAAAGGTAGTGTCAATACAATGAGAAGGTAGGTTTAGAGGCCCTGGGTTGTGCATATGGGCCCTTGTTTCAGAAGAAAAAAATTTCTTATTTCTAAAAGTAACTAGACTACAGCTTCAAGCGTTTTATCAATATGAAGTATGTAAGGCTATATCCTATGGGGCAACAGCGATGTTCTTTCTTCTCTTTCTTCTTCAGTGCTGAGGGTATTTTGCAGTTCACATCTACAGTTTTGAAAAATAGAGAGAGATGTTACAATATTTTTTTAAAATTCAAATTTATTTTCATGAAATATCTGCCTTCTGTCCCTCCCAAATCCCAGCTTCCCTCGACCACTGAGAAAATAATCCAGGATTTCTTAAAAGGGAAAAAAGTAAGCCAAATATTTACTTGACAACAACTCTTGTTGAGTGATGTGCTTTGTTTTTTTGAAACTGAAATGACTCTATGAATATGCCACTGAAAGCCATATGGCCTACATTCCCTCAAATCAGAATTTTAAAAGGAAAAGTTGATAGTTTGTTGTGTAATGATTAAAATTAAGAGACTGGCCATAATTTTATAATTGTATTAAATCAAAAGCAGCAGGAAGAAAAACATGATAAAATAGGAGATCTATCTATATCACCTTCCCGATGACTTAACTGGCTATCCTAATGCCACCATGCAGCCCCTAACCACATTGACTGAGGAGACACATCCACCAGGATCACAGAAGTGAAGAAAGAAAAATCCACTCTTGCCTCAGTGTGTCAAACCTATTCTCTGCCCTCTAGCTCTCACACGTGATATCTCAAGAGCCAAGCATAGATTCTCATGCCTACTTTGTCTGCTCTGCACAGGGGAGCAGTTCGGGGGGCAGTGCCAGGGGACTAAGCTCTGCTTCCTGTCTTGTGACTCTTAGCTGCCTTTTTCCCACGGCGGCTGCTCTATCCTTGTAACTCCATTCACTCAGGGGCAAGGAGACAACATCAAGTGAGTGACAAAGGAGAGAGAGAAATCTCCTTCAGACAGATGCAGTAGAATATATGGATAACCAAGAAAAAATACACAAAGACTATAATAATACAACATACTGAACTCTATATAATTAAAATGATCAAGTTTGGCAATTTGAAAGGTTAAGAAAATGTACTTTAATCAATCAACAAACATTTAATAAGCACCTACTATGTGTCAGACTCTACTAGAAAGAAAGACAAAAAGATTCTACATATAAAAGAATGTACAAATATAAGAAAATTTTAGGTGGGAGAGGTACTAGCAGATAAAGAAGGTCAAAAAAGTTTTGATGTAGATGCATAGAACACCGCATCTGGAGTCAGGAAGACCTGAGTTCAAATCTACCTTCATAGACTTCCTAGCTGTGATCAAATCACTTAACTTCTGTTTGCCCCGGTTTCATTATCTATAAAAGGAGAATAATAATAGCCCATACTCACAGGGTTATTGTGAAGAAGATAATTGTAAAGCACTTAGTCCTGTGCCTGGCATATAGTAATCGAACTATTCTTCTTATTATTATTAAAGGAAACTAGGAAATACAAGAGGTGGAGATGATGAGGACATTCCCTTAAGTATAAGGAATAACCTATACAAAAGACTGGAGAAAGGAATGTGATGTGTGAGAGTCAGAAGAAAGTTTGCCTAGAACAGAGAAGGGAGGAAGCAGAGTAGTTTATAATAAGGCTGGAAAGGCAGGTCCATGTCTGGTTATTAAAGGTTTTAAATGCCTAACAGGTGAGTTCATAATAAGTAGAAAAAATAAATCCTCCTTTATTCCCAGAAGACTTTAGTTGTGCCTACAGTATATGCCATTAGTGAAGGTCCATTTATTTGTTGGCTTTGTTAAAATTACTTTTCCCTTTTAAGTCTTTGTCACAAAGAAGGCCTCCTGATTTGGGGAAGGGGAAGGAACATACTAGAAAACAAATATTATTTAAAAACAAAAAAGAAAAAAAGGTCATCAAAAAAGAACAAACAAGAAGTACCTCTTTCTTTGCAAGTGCTCCTGAATATAAAATAGTCCCATTGCCAATCCCTTTAAAAGAATTATAGTTGCTGGTTAAAATCACTTTTACAATATGCACATATTTTTATTTGAAACTGTGAACTTTCAGGACATAATTTTAAGTGTATATTGAAATTTATGCAAATAGTACTAAAACTGCCATGTTTATCTGTGCTTCCTTCTGAGCTTCATTTTGTTCTATCTTTGTATTTTTCCATTGAGACTTTTTTCCACTTTAAAAAAGAAATTTGAATTTATTTCCACAAACTGTAATATAACTTAATTAAAGATTGATTACTTACAGTGATTAGAGCCCAGAGTCCTTGTATAGCTGCAGCCCATTCAAAACCAATTTTTTCATATAAAAATCCACCTAACGTTGGTCCTATGAATGCTCTAAAAAAATTAAAAGAAAGGTGAAAACAAAATGTATCTTCAGAAAGTTGGCTTTTTAAAATAAAAAAAAAACCCTCTAAGTCTTTGAAATTATGCTTAAATGGTAATATAGTTGAATTGCCAAAAGAAAAAAAAATCATCTTCTTAAGGTGATCAAACAACATGTGCTTTTTAGACAAATGTAGGACCCGAGTTAAGACTGTTGAACTTTGAAAAATTTGATTTCTTAAAGAATTGATACCATTTTTATTACATATTTTATATTTTTAATCCATAGATCTACAAACAACATTTTTAGTTATAAAATGTGTTTCAAAGAACATCAATCATGTTAGTATGGCAGAGCATACAAAGGTAGCATGAAATATGGTCTCTATCCTCAAAGGGCTTATAATTTAAATAGTCATGAATCATGGTATGGTTGTTGCAGTTGTTACAGTATGATTAAAGTGACAACATGAATGGTACAAGCAAGGACTATAGGAATCCTGAGAACGGAGCGATCAATGTGGATTGGAAATGGCAGAAAGGAGACTCAGACTCATGTCCCCTATTTTAAATCAAACACCTTTCAGTGTTCCACAATATTTCTTAGAGGATTTCAAGAGTCAAGGCACTGAAATAAATTCATGAATTCTTATATCTAAGTCATATACTGCTATCAGTTTTAAATTTAAAACTCCAGTAAGCATAAATAGTTCATTTTATAGAAAAATAACTTCTTACCCAAGTGACCACATGGCACCAAAAAGCCCAGACACAAGCCCCAATGTACTCAATCCTTCTTCAAATCCATTTTCACTGGAGAGAGAACCAACCAAACATTTATTAGGCATAAATACTGGCGGGAGTTAGGGAGATAAAGACAATGTCAAAAACCTTATTTCCAGTGTGTTGCCTCAAGGAGTGATGCTCCCAGTGTTTTGGGTCTTTGTTTCTGCCCTTGACTTCTTTGGGGTGTATGCCCAGTGACAGGATCACTCGGTTATGGGTTGTGGACAGGTTAGGCATTTTTCTTGCCTAGTTCAAGTTGAGGTCCAGATTAGTTGGACTGATTTTCAGCTTCAACTGCAACATATCTGTATACTTGTTTTCCTATTGCTCCTCCACCACTGACTGGCCTCCTTCTCTTCTGTCTTTGCAAATTTGCATGGTATGGACTGAAACCTCAAACATTCAGTGATTATGAAGAAAGCAGGAAGGTAATCATATCTGTGGAGAGAAACAGGCTACAATTCCTGCAGGAGGTCATTCTTGACCCAAGCTTGCAGGAAATTAATGAGTCTAATGTTTTAAGAGGGAGAGGAAAGGAGGATGTTACATGCCTTGGTGACAACCTATGGAAAGGTACAGAGGTGGCAAATGAGATTCAGTATAAGAGAGCAAGGAGGGCCAGTGTGGTCAAGGAGAGCAATATTCTAGCCCCTGGAAGTGGATATCAAAAGGCTTTAAAAGCCAGAGAGCAGTTTATATTTTACTCTAGATGCAAGGGGAAATGCCATGCTCATATCTTGCTTCAAGACTATGGAATTGGCAGTTGTGTGGAAAATGAACTGGAGAAGAGGAGATTATTTGATGGTATGAGTGAGAGCTAGTGAAGAGTCTAAATTAAGTTGGTGGGTGTGACAGTGGCAAGTAGATGGTTATAAGAAACACAGGGGATAGAGTTGATAAGACTGGCAGGATTAGACTTATAGGGTGAGGGAAAGTGACGAGCTCAGGATGACTAAAATTGCAAATCAAAGTAATAGGAAGGATAAGTGGATCCCTAATCAGTAACAGGGAATTTAGGGAAAAGGGATAGTTTGGAGACAATTTGAATGGAATATAATGAATTTTGTTTTGAATATACTTATTTTGTCATATCAGGGACATCCATCCAATTGGAAGAAGAGGGACACATGGAAAGGGAGAGGGAAGAGCTTAGTACTTATTAAATATTCACCATATGCCAGGGACTATGTTGAGTGCTTTTACAAATGTTGTCATTTGATTCTCACAACAACCCTGGGAGGTTAGGTGCTGTTATCACTCCCATTTTACAGTTGAGGCAACTGAGGAAAAGGAGAAAGATTGAACCACCTAGGGTCATCAGACCACCAATAAGCACTTGAGGTTGGATTTGAACTCAAGTCTTCCTGCCTCTATGCACAGGGTTACCAGTATCTCACCGGACTACTGGGATAGAATGCTGGATTAGGAATCTGGAGGTTCAAAGTTGGCCTCAGACACTGTGCTGTGTGACCATGGGCAAGTCTCTTAATTCCTAGCTGCCTTAGTTCCTTCAGCTGTAAAGGGAGTGATAACAGCATCTAACCTCTCAGGGCTGTTGAGTCACTTTTAATAGCACTTAGCACAACCCCCTGTGCTACATAAATTTTTATTCTTTCCTCTGTCTACTGTGCCAGTGCAGTCCAGGCAACTGACAATGTGGGACTAAGCTTAGGAGAGCCCAATATCTGGAGCTGGGAGCTGGCTGCACAGAGGATATGCTCATTGTCAAGATGAGCCATCTGACACAAACAACATCACCCAAAAAGAGAAAACTGAAACAGAAAAGGGCCTCTGAGTGAGCTTCTGGGGTGCTCCAGTGCATATGGCATCTGAAGCCCTTCCTACACTCTAATTTAATACAGCCTGCTGGGAGGCGCCCTGCCCCCTCTCCTTCATTCTTCAGGAATGGGCATACCATAAGAGCCTTCTCTCCTGAGAGGCCGGCCCTCAAGCCTGAGGATGGCTCTCCCACCCTGGTGCCTCTGGGTGCACTGGTCTCTTCCATCTCCATGGCCTCTTTCTCCAGGCCTCAGGCCTCCTCAGATGCACATCAGACTCCACATTGCCCATAAAGCAAGGCTGCTGTGCCCTGGAGTCCCCTTTTGTGCTCACTGTTCTCACTCCTCCCCTCTCTCCTCAGCTTTATTCTTCCTAACCTGGTCCCTCCAATCCAGCCTCCATAGAGATCCAACCTTCCTTCCTTCCCTTGACTTGAATCAGGAAGTTCAGCAAGGTATATGGCTTGTCTTTTATTCCCTCACTTGCTCATCCTTGGAGCCATGCCAAACCCCTATCCTAAGTCACCCTCCCTCCCTCCTTGCCTCACCATCCACCTCCTTGGCCTCAGCTGCTGAACGCAACAAGAGCTAACTGGCTGCCATTCAGACAAGTCTTTGGGGCCATGCTTGGTGATTTGGATTATGTGGCATTTGGTTTCTTTAACTGTTATTCATTAACAATGTTATCATTATGTAGTTTCATGATTCTGCCTATTTTATTGTTTCAATCAATTTTCCTATGCTTTTCTAAATATATCGTGTTCATCTCTTATAGCACAGTAATGTTTCATCATAGTCATATACTATAATTTGCTTGGTAATCTCCCAGATCAATAAGCATCTTCCTTATTTCTAATTCTTTAGTAAGAAAAAAGTATTATCTACATTTGGTAACATATAGGACCTTTCTGTCTGATTTAGTTCAAGCATATGTCTAGCAGTGGAATTGCTAAAGGGTATGAGCATGTTAGTAACTTTTTAAAGCATAATTCTGGATGGCTTTCAAAACCAGTTGGATCAATTTACAGTTCCACCAACAGTGTATTAGTATGATTGTTCTTTCACTATGCTTCCATCATTGACTATTTTCATCTTTTGCTATCTTTAGAGAATTGAGGTGAAAGTACATGGCTTTTATTTTCATTTTTCTTTTTATTAGTGATTTGGAGCAATCTTTCATATGGTTATTAATAGTTTGCAATTCTTTATTTCTTCCCTGAATAACTCTCAAGTTTCCTGATGCTGCCAATTCAAACTCCTTCTTAAATCCCCATAGCTACCTTCTCTCTCATCAAAAAATCTACCTCCATCTTTACTAAAGAAATGCATTATAAATGCCCTCTTTACCCTCTTTTCCTCTTTCCACACTGGCACTTCTACAGAGCCACAAGTCTTCTGTGCTGCTCAGGTCCAATTGTAGAGAAAGAAATGGGTCTTCTTCTTGCCAAGAACAATCTCTTTTTGTGCAATAGATCCACCCTCTCCAGAAGCTTTGCTTCACTGATGATGTTTTCTTTGGATTCTTCAAACTCTCCCTATTTACTAGCAGCTTCTTCACTACCTAAGAATATGCTCAGGTGTCCCTTAACTTAAAATGAAAAAGCCACAAGAAGAACAACAAAATAGATAAGCCCTCATTCATCTCACAGAAACATCTTTAACCAAGAGTGGTCTGTATTCATTGCCTCATCTTCCTTCTGCTCATTTGCTTTTCAGCTCCTTCTAAACTGACCTCTGCCCTCAGATGTTATCAATGATCACCACTAAATCCACTGGTCTTCTCTCAGCCCACATTTTTCTTGCCCCTTTCTTCAAGACATCTCTCTTCCTTCCTTTTGGCTTCAGTGATATTGCTTTCTCCTCCTTTGTGATCTCTCTTTAGTTTCCTCTTTTGGAGTCCCATCTATCCCATTTCTTACATGCTAAGCATGGCTGTTCCCCAAAACTTTCTTTATTTTCTCTTCTTTACTGATTTACTTTTTTTTTAACTTATTGCTTATGGGATAAAGTATTAACTCTTCTCCTTATCAGAGGGCACTGGACTTGTAGTCAGGAAGATACAGGTTCAAATCCTGCCTCAGACAGTGACTCTGTATAACTCTTGAGTCACTTGACTTACTGTTTTGAGGCTGTGTCCTCATCTGTAAAGTTAAGGGACTGAACACAGTGACCTCTAAGTTTTCTTCCAGCTATCAATCTATCACTACACATAAGATCATCATGAAAATAATTATAATATATGCCCTAATATAAAATTCAATTAATCATAATTTCTGGGCACTAATATAAGACCAAAATGGATAATGGATACATGATCTAGACATAAAAGGAGAAAACATAAGCAAATCAGAAGAACATGGAACAAATTATCAAATTTATGGATAAGAATTTATGAGTAAACAAGAAATGTAGAGCATTATAAAATATAAAGTAGATAATTTTGAGTGCATTAAATTGAAAGGTTTTTGTACAAATAAAACAAATATTGCTAAGATTAGAAGAAAGCAGAAAATTGAGGAAAAGTTTTCATGGACAGTGTCATGGACAGAGGTCTCATATCTAAAATAAAGAACTTTGTCAAATTTATGGAAATAAGAGTCAATTCCCAAGTGATAAAGGGGAAAATATATATGAATAGACAGTTTTCAATTGAAGAATCAGAGCCGTATAAAGGTACATTAAAAAAAAAAAAAGCTCTATTACTACTGATTAGGGAAATGCAAATGAAAACAATTCTGAGGTATTATCTCACACCCATCAGATTGGCTAAAATGGCAAAATGACAAATGTTGGAAAGGAAACAGAACAGTGGGAATACTAATACACTATTGGTGGAACTGTGAACTGACCCAACCATTTGGAATTAAGCCCAGAAAACTACAAAATTGTTTATCTTTAGACTCAGCAGATACTTTTGGGCCTATTTCCCAAGGAGATCAAGGAAAAAGGAAAAGAAACTATATGTTCCAAAATATTTTAGCAGCTCTGTTTTTGTGGTGGCAAAGAAATTGAAACTGAGCAGATGTCCATCAATTGGGGAATGGTTTAAAAAATTGTGTTATGATCATGATGGAATACTGTTGCACTATCAGAAACAATGAGCAGATTAATTTTTTTAAAAAGAACTTTAAAAGAACTATATGGGATAATGAAGAGTGAAATAAGTAGAACCAAGAGAACATTATATACAACTACAGATTTAATATTTGAAGAATAATTTGTGAATGTTCACTCAGAGAATGAACTAAGAAGTGAAAACATAAAATGCATAATCTATATGCTTTGCAAAATTATGCCTTTTATGGTGTAGAGAAGGGAGGAAGGGGTTGAATAAATTTTTTTTTTTAAATTTCTGGGCTTAAAAATCTTGAAGGTTTTAAATAGTGGGATCTCTCATCTTCTATGATAGTGTTTCTCCACACAATGAAACTAAAGAAAGTTTCCAACATTTATTATTAACCCAAATACATAAGTATTCTAATCAATTGAACTGATCACTTACTATGCACAACTGAGTACTTCTGGGAAAGTTGGTATTATACTCATGCCAGCAGAGATACCATTCACAACCAGTACTAGGACTAACAGCCAGAGCTGACTGCAAAAAAGAATTAAGGAGGAAAAAAAATTAGTGTTTTAAAGAAAGTGAAAACTTAATAGATTGTGCTAATGGGATCAAGGTCACAAGCTAGTTAGCTTCACACATATAAGAACTCTTGTTGGCCTTGACTCTGGAATGCTTATCTCATGCTATCAAAGATTCAAAGTGATCACACTGGTGTGGTGGTTCCAGAATATATGCCCTATGGAAACCCAGTCATCTTCATATTCCAAGAGTAGTCCATTTGCTTTTCTTAGCCCTACCCATCATATTTCCTCCTTTTCTTTCTGTTCTTAGGTCAGTTCCAATACATTTTGATGCATAAGCAGATAACCATACTGTCTTAAGGCATGCCTTTCAGCTTTGTTTCTCTCCCACATTATATACCTACTACTCCACATCTGAATATTATATTAACAAATGCCTTTTGCAGTAGCTCTTTTGGCAAAACTTAAACTGGTTGCTATACAAAGCTGGGAAGAAATCCATCTCCTAGTGTCATTAGTGACTCAGGCCCCTTCAAAAGGCATCCAAATCAAGCTCACCAGGACTGTTATATTTCTATTATCATGCTTTGTAAAAAAATGCTTTTTAAGGGCAAATGAGAGCAAAGGGTCCTAGAGTAGAGTGTTTTTACTTTTCTTTTAATCAAAGCATCAGAAATGTCTCCTTTGTTTTGGCACACAGAGAAGCACCATTTTAATGAAATGAAATTTAGCATTAATATTTTTAAATAAAGAAGAGATTCATGGGTAATACAGGCATCTTTTCAGCATTCTTTTATTTATTCTTAGTAACTTAGAACATTTAAAAGTTCAGATCCTTGTGCTTTGAGTAATATAGAGGAGCTGGCAAACATTCCATTTGGTCAAGTACAAAGGTAACTCATTGATAAAAGGCAGGTACAACTTAAAAAAAAAAAGATCTATCTCAGATTAATTGCAGTAACTTAAAGAATTCTTAATGATACTTATACAATAATATTGAGGAAGAAAAAGAAAATTTACCTTTTAATATGTAAGATTGGAACAGGTCCTAAAAGCATATAGCATACTGCTGTTACTATGTTTCCAGAAACCAGAAGCCATTTCCTTAGGTACTAATAAAGAAAATACAAGAGCCAGATGAAATCCCTAGAAGGAAGATTTTTTTACTAACTGATTTTTAGAGTAGCCGAAGTTGAAGGCAAGGTAATACTATTTTTAAGACTAAGTGAACAGAAAAACCAGCTCCTCTTTTGTTTTGAGGAAATAAATGTGGGAAACTGAATGAAAGTTAGAACAGAATTATGCGGAATTTATCAATAACAATAATAGTAATCGCTAATATTTATATAGTGCTTACTATGTGCCAGGCACCGTGCGAAGCACTTTACAAGTTATCTCATTTTTATCTTACTGTTATCTCTCAAAGAAAATGTTGAGAGATTAGGGAAAACAAAGAAAACTTCACTTGTTTATTATTATGGATACTTGCTAATCTTAGAGAGGTTTTTGAGTTATGGTTTCTAGGTAAGTTAAAAAAGGTTTGAAATGAAAGGAGAATTTATATGCCAATGTCTCCATCGCATGTTATTAAAAAAAAAAAGACTACTGGTAAATTTAAAAGGGAGATACCAATAGCAAATTATGCCTCATTTTACATACTTGAAAGCAGGTTAAACATAACGAGGTAAAAAAACAAGTGATTCAAGAACCTTCTTTTATAATCAAGCTTTAGTAATAAGTAATACTGAACAATTTTCCAGAAATTTTGAGAAATTAAGAGAAAATGCAAATCTAGGTTGAGGGTCAGAAGAAAGAAAACATAACCAACAAGGGCTATAAAAACCCAAGATTTGGCCACATTAGCATTTTTCCCTTCTAATTGACAGCTTAGTCCAAGTTAAGGAATAAAAGTGACAGTTAGTGAGTGGTTCCACATACTAACAATAGCTATTTCTTTGGTCAGTTCCTTTCCTCTCTATATTTACAAGCAAAATTCAAATTTTGTGTTCTCAAAATTCAAATTCTATGTTGAAGGATCTTAGCCAGGGATATGTTACATTTTTTTTTTAAACCCTTACCTTCCGTCTTGGAGTCAATACTGTGTATTGGGCTAGGCAATGGGGGTCAAGTGATTTGTCCAGGGTCACACGGCTGGGAAGTGTCTGAGGCCAGATTTGAACCTAAGATCTCCCGTCTCTAGGGCTGGTTCTCAAATCCACTGAGATACCCAGATGCCCCCATGTTACATGTTTTAAGAACCAAATAACTTGAAAACACAAAAGTAAATTCTTTAGAAGAAAGAATACTTACTGGTACTTTGTCACTTAGCAATCCAAAAAGAGGTGAAGAAATGGAATATGATAATGCCAGCCCCAGAAATACGAGCCCCACATATCCTGCTGACAAATTAAACTGCAAGAAAAATACTGCAGTGGTCATTCATTAATCTAAACCAGCGATTCTTAACTCAGGTGGATTTTAGGTCTTTGAATATCTATAGGGAAAGTTACATATTTATTTTCAGTAATCCCTAAATGAAATTTCCTTTAATTAAGAATTTAAAAACAAAGGAGGATTCTGAGAATGGGTCCATTGGCTTCAGTGGACTTGTCACAGGTGGTGATGGGGGTCTATGACCCCAAAATGGCTAAGAAATTTCATACAATGTGCCTTTCACACTTTCATCATATTTCACATTTATTCTTCAGTAAGAATCGATTAGTACAATTAAGCCTCTTTCCTATCATACCTTCTAATTCACCTTATATCAACTTTTATTTCTATTTAAGTAATTTTCTTTCTATTAATTAGAGGGTGGTGCTACATAGGAGAGACAGTTTGGGACATAAGGAAGAACACTGACCTAGGGGCCTTAGGTACTTTCCACTACCCAGGAGCTAACAGGTAAGTTCTCTGGACTCAGTTTACTCTTACATAAAAAAGAAATAGTTACATACTCAATGAAATGTCTATGTGGAATCCCTTTGAAAACTGAAGTGCAATACCAGTGATGGAGAACCTTTTAGAGGCAGAGTGCTGGGCCCCACCCAATCCCCCAGACTGAGTGCTGTGCTCACCCCCCCACACCAGAGACAGAGTGCTATGCCCTGAGATACATCCCCCCCCCCCCCCCCCCCCCCCCCCCCGCCAGTGCTGGAAAAAAGTACTCCCATTAGGTTGCTGGGCAGAGGGGTGGGAGGAGTAAGGAATATCCTTAGTGAGTGTAGAGATGGGAAGGAGAGTGGCCTGAGCTCTCTGCTCCCCTCTAGCTCTGCCACCTATGAACTACCCACCTTACCCCTGTGCACTCCCATTGGGCTGCTGGGCAGAGGGGGAGGGGAGCAACTCCACTCGAGGCCCTCTGCCTTTCTAATAACCAACTCTGGGGGAGGGAGGGTGGCAGAGTGCCCACAGAGAGCACTCTGTGTGCCATATTTGGCACCCATGCCATCATGTTTTCTTAGAGCCCATGTAGATGGTTTCATTTCCCCCTTCCCCCTCTACCCTAGGAGAAATTGAAGTTCATCACTAAGCAAATATATTCAGAAACTGTCATGAAAGCAAGTCTTATCTCCTATCTTCCAGAAGGAAAGCCTTTGGAAAAAACACATTAACAGGATAGAAAAATAGACAACTAAATATCAAGAAAATGTTAATAATTAAATCAATTTGTCCTCTAAACTACAACAGCTCTCAGTACTAATTATTTCAAATCATGTTAATGGATCTAATAATTTCATGAATGTGAGTATTCAATACCCTCATCATCTGAAAGCCATTTTACTATCAAAAAAAAAAAAGATTTGGGATTATGGTGCTGCCCAGGCAGGGTCCTAGGTCACTTACTCCTCTTGTGTTATTTTTCCAGTAGGATTGTTAACTTTTGTAAAGCACTTTTCTAAGGGTTGCAAAAGCTTTTTATGTACATGATTTCATTTGATCCTCACATTTTACATTGGGGAAACTGAGGCCCAGAGATGGTGAATGACTTGCCAGTGGTCCCACAATTGTAAAGTGCCAGAGAAGGTATTCACTCCCACATCCTTCTTGACTTTGGATGCAGCCTTTATGCCACTACATCAGAGAAAGTGGAGAACTTTGAGCCCCTCCACAAACCTCCTATTTTTATATAAATCTTACATCATCATTTAGAGGCCTTTCGTAAAAGCTGAATAGCAGGCTGCTTATGTTACTATGCAAAACTGAAGTTTTTATGTTGGGTATTACTTACTTTATTCAATACAAAGAGAGACAGAGTAGGATCCAAGAAGCCAAAACCTCCACTTAATGAAATGATAACAAATGATATAAGTCCAACCTTGGGTAGAGTAACAAGTTTCCAGAATGAGTGTTCACTAGGAGCAGCATCTATTGAGCAAAGGAGATAAGAGAAATTTTTTTCTTCAATTTTTAAAAATGTTATTGATAGTTCTTATTGTCATGATCAACTTCACTTCCTAATGTATTTCTCCCTCCTATCTAGAGATCCAATCTTATTAATTATGAAATAGATACCTGTGGGACTTGGTAGTCTCCAAAGTAATTCCCTCATTTGAAGACACAAAAAAGTTTGGAGAACTAAAATGACTTATCTAAGGTCACTTAGGGACATTGCTGCAATAATACTTTTCACAAACTGGAGAAGATTGTAAGTCTTTGGTTACCCAAAATTATTTCCCTCACTAGCTTGCAAAGAGAACATATCATTCCTAAACAGCCATGAGAATTACTCTTTTGGGTTGAGAAATAGTGATAAAGGAATCAACATCAACCCAGAGAAAGGCCTAGGATCTAACTTTGACCTTGTGTTGTCCAAGACTACTATCAATGATTTGGATGAAGGTACACTTGCAGATGACTCAGATCTGGGAGTGACAGATAGAGTCGTGACACAAAATGTCTCTAAAGGTTAATGTGGCTTTTAGAAGGTCAAATCTAGAATGATACATTTATTGTTATTACAATTTAAGACACACACTTAAAAAGACTCATCTGTACAAGGGCAGAAATGGACACATGAATGACAAATGTTAAAGGTGTTATATAAAAATGGGGACATTAATACACAGCTGGTGGAAATATAAACTGATCCAAACATTTTAGAGAACAATCTGGAATTGTACACAAAGAGTTATAAAGCTATACCTTTTGACTCAGCAATACCACTATTACGTTTATTTCCCAAGGTGATCAGGGAAAAAGGAAAAGAACTGATGTGTTCTATTTATAGCAGCTCACTTTGTGGTGGCAAAGAACTGGAAATTGAGGGTATGTCTATCAACCGGGGAATGGCTAAACAAGTCATGGCATATGATTGTGATGGAATACTACTGCAAGGTAAGAAATGATGGGCAGGTTAATTCTAGACAAACATGGAAAGACTTATGTAAAATTATAAAGAGTGAAATGAGCGTTACAAGAGAACATAGCAACAGAAATATTGTTTAAAGAATGATTTTGTATGTCTACCTCTAAAGAAAGGACTGATAAATAGAAATAAGACATAGTTTTATATGTATAAATATCTTTTTTGTTAAATAATGCCTTCTCTAATAAGGGGAAAGAAGGAGATAATAAATAAAGTATTAAATATAACAAATAAATTAATTTTAAAAAATTAAAAAAGATCTAGTGGCATCTTTGACCTTAAAGTTCAATTTGAATCAACAATATGACATAATTTTTTTTTTAAAGAAGAGTCAGTACAATTTTAAATTGTGTTGCAAGGCATTATGTATTGATCAAAAGAATATAGAGCCTTTGCCTTAACACATTTTAGGAAAGGCACTGGAAACTTGGAGAAGGCTCAGAGAAGGGTGACCAGGGTGATAAAAGAGGTGCACTGTTATAATTAAAATGGTTGATGTTGTAAACTGTAGTGAGTTAAAATGGTGGAAGATATAAATTGTGATAGATATAAGAGAGGGTGAGTAAATTTGACTGCAAAAAATATGTTTTACTAAAGTGTCTTGGTTTTTAAATCAAATATAAATTGGTCGCCAGGGAATATATTCCCAAATTATGAATATGCCCAAGTCAACTGGGTTTTATAGAGAATTTAATTAATAATACAATGAGGAATTAAAGAAAAGGAGGAGAGAGAAAAGGAATTAATGAGAAAAAATAGGTTGGCCAGGGCAGGCCTGGCCAACCCAGGCCTAAGCCTTAAGAGGGAAACCAGTCAATTATCACTCACCATAAGATTTGTCTTAAGCAAGGCTATCTGGGGAACAGAATCTCCCCAGAGGGAGTTCCAGCCAGAGTCAGCCTCACAAGGGACTTCTTTTCAAGAGATCTTCAAAGGGCCTCCTCCAAAAGGATCTATCTCCAAGGATCCAAGGATCTCCAAGCTTCCCATGCTCAAGAGATTCCTTTTCTTATATAGGGGTTTTTTTCCTATGTCACCTCCCCTAAGTTCTTCCATCTACCAATCACCGTAGATGTTTTCTAAATGACAGCCCACCTGAATTCCAGCTAAGTCGACTAATCCCCTCAGTAAATCTGAACCAGAGAAAACACAGCTGAGTAGACTAATCCCATCAAGAGAAAACCTAGAATCCCATTGTATCAATTCTAAAAACAGGAATGGCTCAAAGAAGTCCCTGCCTCATCATAAGCATGGGTCCAAGTACTTTCATTGTTTAGCAAGGAGTTTTTTTTCCCCTAAAGCAGTCTTTAAAGTCTCTAAAGTAGAGGTCCTCCCATTTCTGATCCTGGTGAGTTCTCACATCAAAATGGGGAATGTTTTCCAGTAGGGAATTTGTTCCAATGGATGATTCCTCAATGTGGAAATTTTTTTAACATTCACAAGTCTGAGAGATTTCAAGATTTACAGCACAGACCATGTCATATATAGATTGGATGAAGCAGCAGCCTGACATATGCAGAGTTTTCTAAGCATGAGCTTATGCAGGGCTTGAAAGCCAGAACAGAAGAGAATTGAATGTGCCATCAGTAGGTTTAGGGAAAGGGCAGTTTGCCACCATGTGGCTAAAAATGGTGTCTGCATTTTTGGAGATGTAAAAGGTAGACAATATGCAACCAGAGAATTAAAGTCTTAGTGTTTCTGAGTTAGTTTTTTTTTTTAATTCAAATGTTAATTCTGGACTGATAATATTTTGAAGAAAATTTAGCTAAAATCTTGAAATTCATCCAATAACATTTATTAAGCATCTGCCATGTATAAATATTATACTAGGTGCTGGAATAAGCTAAACGTTTAAGGTCCTAAAGTTCTTTCTCTTAGGAATAAAAAAAAAATCTAGTAATGTTGACAGAAAGGGCCCAAACCAAAAATCATGACATCACAGACTACCTTGAACACAAATAAAAGGAACATACAAATTAAAATATAATACTAGGAAGTTGCTAAATTGATTTTGAGGGATTAAAGTGATATGAACTTAACCAAATCTATTACAACTTCTTTATCTTCAATCTCTACTTTTCCACTGGGTAATTTACTTCCCCCTTTAAAATATACAAATGTCTATCTTGAAAATATATTTATTTTTTGCCTTCTGACTGTTATCATTTTTCTCCCCTTTCCACAGATAAAATGGCCTTCAAATGGTCTCTACCTCCAGAAGGAGATCCTTCTACTTTCTCACCACTCTACTGAAACAGTTTATGCCCCATCTCTAATGAAACAGCTTACTCTGACCTCCATGGCTTTTTCTTTTTCTTTATTACCATGCAGATTTTACTTACTATCACAGCAGGTCAATTCAACATGATATAGAGGCAGAGGTGTCATGAAGAAAACAGAAAGCAATGGGCTTGAAGTCAGGAAAGCATGGGTTCAAATCCTGCTTTAGATTTTACTTAAAAGCTGGATGACCCTGGGCAAGTCACTTAACCCTTTTGAGCTTCAGTGTCCTCATACCTAAGATGGAATTCTACCACCAACCTCAGTGAGATGTTATGAGGATAAATTGAGATAAAGTACTTTGTAGATCTTGTCAGTCATATGGATAAGATTCTGGATTTGAACTGGATTTGGAACCTGACTCCGAAAGCTGAATCTCTACCCACCAAGTAATGTTGTCTTTTTATCTGTTATTATTGCTGCTATTGTTATTGTTATTATGACTTCTGAATTCAGTCTCAACTTTTTTTCTGAAGTTTACTCCCACATTTCTATTGTCACCTTGACAGTAGAATTTTTCATCTAGCAGTCATATTTATTATTTCAAAAACAGAACTAATCAACCTTGTATAGTGAAACAGAATACTGGGTAGAGAATTAGAAAACTTTGGTTCTATATTATTTCCTAGCTTCTAACTTTAGATTTTATCGAGTCTTGTGGGTTTTTTTCTTATTGAGAAATAAGGAATTGGAATTGAGCAGTAATGCCCAACTCACAAAATAGAATGTACCATTAAATAATCAAAGTGTTATTGATAAATATTCAAGTTGGTTACAATTTATATTTCCCTTGCCTTTCCTACCCTTGTGGTTTCCAGAGATGAAAATAACCACAGCAACGGAAAGTATCCTCTCCCCAACTCTGATCAGCTCCAGGACTGACTGTTAGCATTCCCACCAGGTGATGAAACTTTTGAGAAAATGAAGTTTTCCTCACAAAAAGGCATATGGTTCTATATATGAAAGACAAATTCTAATGACTCCATAAATTCAGCTAAATTGGGCAATCTTGATGATTCTAACATCAGTCCTATATCCATTGACTTAGGACATTTAGGATGACCCCAGGTTAATGAGGGAAGTGATTTCAAGGCAAATGAGGGGGGGGCAGGGTGGCCTAAGGGATGAAAAGGTCAATAATGATCTATAGAATCAGGGACATAAGAACATTCCTACCATGGATAATGTTCTTCCTATCACCTGTAAGACTGTTATTTCTATGAGTGAGGCACCATAGAGAAAAGAAGGCTGGGTGGGGGCAAAACAATAACAGAGAAACTGTTTAGATAAAGAAACCTCAAATAGATATACTTGAAAGCTTTAATTCCATGAAGAAAAAAGAGACTAAAGAAGGCCCAAATAACTATAAGGGTCAAAATCAAAGAATAAAAATCTAAAGTAGACAGAAAGGGAAGATGGAAAATGAAGAGAAAGAGGGGGAGAAATTCTTTTTTAGAAAAAAAAATGCTGAAAAGCATAAAAACTCATGAACAAAACAAGTAGAAGGGAAAGGGAGGAAGAGGTATTCTTCTTGAATACTTGACTGAGAAAAAAAAAGGAATCAGATAACCAAATAAAAGAAAGTAAGTAAAAGGTCCATCTCAGAAACTATAAGAGAAGGTGCCAACTTGCACTGATAAAGAGTTTTCTCATTTGGGAGATCCCAATACAATGAAATAAAAAAGGCCTTACTCTTTCTCTCAATAAAATAAGGAATGATTCCTTTAAAAGGAAACATTTAGAATATTAGATGTTTATTTTTAATCAAGTGACTAAATATAAAATAAAACCAGCAACTTTCTCCTATTTAGTGCTAAGAAGAGAGGAATTTAATTGGCATATGAAATTTCCAGATGAGAAAACTTCCTTTAATTATGCAAGTCAACACTGGTATCTGCAACTTAATTGAAAAAGAAAGTACAGAGTGTGTGGAAATGGGAAACTTGTAGCTTTGGAGTATAAAGGAGAGAAAAAGAAGGGAAAAGAATTTTGATTTGAAGTAGCAAAAAGTACCAACTGGGGAAGGCAGGGCCACTCCAGAAAGAATTATCTCTAAGTAGATACTGAAGATAAACATTGCTTTCTTCACAAATTTACTTATAGCTAGTCACACAGGTCTAACAAAATATAGTTTTCAGAACTAAGTTCTGCTGTATGGTGGGAGTTTCTTGGTTTTGGTGGTTTACTGTCATTTGGAGTTCCTTTTGCCCTTATACCATGTTATTTCATTGCCAAAAATATGATAATTATCCAAAAAGAAAAGTTAAAAAGGGAACATTCCTGTCTCTGCTACTTATTACCTTGTGATCTGAGGTGAATCATTTAAACTTCTTTGGGTCTAAGTTTTCTCATTTATAAAGGGGCATTATTAGATGTAAAAAGTTATACTAAATCAGTTTTTTTAAAAAACTTTTTTATATGTCATGGGTCTTTGGGTGTTATGTCTGTTGAAACCTATGAATATGAACCCCTTCTCCAAGTAATATTTTTATTTAATTTTTAAAAACCTTTACCTTATGTCTTAGATTCAATACTGTGTATTGGCTCCAAGGCAAAAGAGTGGTAAGGGCTAGGCAATGGGGGTTAAGAGACTTGCCCAGGGTCACACAGCTAGGAAGTGTCTGAGGCCAGATTTAAGCCCAGGACCCTCCATCTCTAGGCCTGGCTCTCAATCCACTGAACCACCAGGTTGCTTCCCAAATAACATTTTTAAATGAGTAAAATATGGAGAACCACAAAAGAGACCAATTATGCTGAAGTATTATTATTGAAATGTTAAAAAATCAAGTTCATGGCATAGTTATTAAAATAGAAGAAAATCAAATTTATAAAGCTCATGTTAAAAACCCCTAGACTAGATGATCCTTTTTAATATAACATTATAATCCTATAATAGTTTAATCTTATAAAGAAGAAAAAAAAGTAGGGAATTTATAGTTCAGATTATAGGTACAACTTAACATAAGTCAAATGTTCATCACCATTTTGGGGAGGGAATATATATTTGTAATGCTCTTCAATCTGGTCAAACACCTCATGTGAGTAAGAAATGTAGTCTTACCATAATTAGGTAAAATACATATGTTGAGTGGCACCATCAGTAGAACTAGGCATCCAAGAAAAATAAATGGCACCTCATAGCCAAAAGTTTGATATAAAAAACCACCTAGAGGAGGTCCTAAAACTAGGCCCAGGCCAGAAAAAATTTCAAGGCTTCCCTAAAAGTGAGAAAACAAAGGAAAAATCAAGTCAGTGTTTCCCTAGCATCAATCAAATGGCTAAATATTTAAAGATACCCAGAAACTGACTAATGTAAAGCTATTTCACTTCATCAAAGTCAAGCTAGTACCTTGGGCTTTAAGCTAGAGGAAGCTGTTTTGTTGAGAGGGTAGCTTTTGATAATAATAGGTATAGGAGTAGAGCATATTTTACACAATTCCTCACCAGTAGTAGAGAGCTTCTTTAAGAAGACTAGACAGTCCTAAGAATCATGGGTAAATTTACTTGTACTTGTAGGTAATTGAATCTAGAAGTTAGAGGAGTATATGATAGAAATGTCCATACAACTGTTTTTCATGCATGTAATATCCATTCTTCAAGAATTCCATGGCAGGGAGCAGCTAGGTGGCTAGGTGCATTAAGAGGCCTAGAGATGGGAGGTCCTAGGTTCAAATGTGACTTCAAATACTTCCTAGCCTTGTGATCTGAGGCAAGTCACTTAACCCCCATTGCCTACTCACCACTCTTCTGCCTTGGAACCAATGCACAGGATTTATTTGAAGATGGAAGGTATGGGTTAAAAAAAAATTCCATGATAGTAGGGAGGGCAGAAAGGTTATCCTTTCCCACATGGGGATGCCAAAAGAAGTAGCTAATTAATTAATTAATTAATTATATTTAATTCTGAAAGTTAAAAGGTAAGGGAGTTAGGATTCAAAATTTCATGTTATGCTAAAGAGAGTAGGTCATTTACCAAGGCAAATTTGGCAATAGTGGTTACATTCATGCTTCTACCTAGTGAAAAAAAAGGTTTCAAATAAAATTTGAGATGAATTTTTAAAATGTCTTTATATTTATTTTAAAAATTTCCAGGCCTTTTTTGTTATTCAAAGCCAAAATATTTGTGAAAGAACAAAACATAATTTCAACATGTTCTGAACATAGTGATAAAAAGAGCTGGTCACATTTGCTTTTTATAAATCCCTACATTTGCATATTATAAATACAAAGGGAAAATGGAAAAAAATAAAACAATGAAATCTGACTTTTGACAAGTCAAAAGCCATGTTACATAAGTTGTAGAAGGCTGGCTGATAAAGAGGGATCTTCATATCTATGTCATATAATCAATGTTTTTCTATAAGTTTAATATACTAATAGATATCTCTGATATTGAATCATTATCCATTTTCATGCATCTGAAGTAGTTGCTAAATATTTTTAAGTGTATAGTTTGGCTTTCATCTCATATATTTATATATCTCTATCTTCGGAGGGTTGTGGAAAATGGGTTATACTTTCCTAAGCAACGTCAAAGTACCATATTTAACACTTCCAGAGCTCTATTATATGTTAGGAATGTAATATTTTTTGAGTCTTGACCTGTGATTTCATCCACATAGGGAGAAAATCCTTTCGACAAAGACAGATGTTCAATCATTTGGCAATTATGGTTTTAGAGAACCTATTTATTTATTATTGCCTGGGGAACTGAGCAGACTGAGTCCAGGGTCACCCAACCAGTATATTTTCAGTCAACCCAGGCCCTTCTTAGTCTTTCTATTCTGCTTCTTGAGGACCTACTATAACAAAAGTTATCAGAAGAAAAAAATAACATTTATAGAAAGAAGGGCCCCCAACCTCTTTAGATAGGGGAAAACTTGGGAGACAACAAATATCTGGAAAGCACTTAGAGACATACCATTACTGTAGCTACGTTATTTGGAAAAGCTTTTGCAAGAAGAGAAAATGATGCAGTTATTGCTGCAGCAAAGCTTATCGCGTCCACCACTCTCACAAGAAAACACATGGTAATAAATACTGGTCCATCAGGAGCTCGATCCAACATACTATAAAAGAATAAAGACAATTCTCAAATATATAGCTTCATATACCAGTCACTAGATCGGCATAATAGTCTGATTTGCAGAGTTCACATTCAATTTCTTCAAGCATTAGGGGACAGGCATTAAAAATGTTGCTTTGGTTAACAGTCTCACAAAAAGAGGAAATACTGATTTTTAAGAATTAGATTTGTCCAGGGTTGATTCTGTTTCTTCTTTTTTTCCTGAGCTCCTAAGAGAATGTTCAGAGAACACAGAGTTCCACAGTGTCTGGCACATAGGAAGTGTTTAAGAAATATTTGTTGACAGACTGATCCACGGGGGTGCTAAATTAGCATTGTCAGAGTAGTCTGAAACTTTTAAGAACAATCCCAAACATAGAGTCACTTGGGCAGAATTACTTAGAATGGCCACAGGCCCTTAGTTAAGACTTTTAACTTTCATGACTTTGAATTCCCCATCAAGTTCCTGGCATGGGCTAGCCCAAGGAAATCCCTGTGATACCTTTCAGAGTAGACTCACTATTACTATTACTGATCCAGCAAGAATCCTAGAGCTCAGTATAGCAACATTTCTTCTGCTCTCTTCCAGTTCCTCTCCCTGTCTAAACTTTGACAGGCAAAAGGCAAGAGAACAGGGTAAATATCAACTAAATGATAATGTGATATGTAGGCTTTTAAACATATCCCCTACTACTTTCCTAGGAGTCATGTTTTCATTGCAGCAGAGATGAAATAAGAAATAGGTAGTTGGACTAGAACCTAACTATGTCTTTGGCTCTCTATAGGACTCAAGATAATAATCTTCTCAATCCAAGCTAGAATGTTTTTTCTTACTTAGGTTTTCCACATTACAATTTGCTGATGCTATTTAAAAAAATAATTTAAAAAAAGTGTTTATTTTTCACATTCTTAAAAAAACCCAAAACTTTGCATTCCAAATTTTCTTCCTTCTTCCCCTCTGCCAAACATATTTCCATATTAGCCATAGTGCCAAAAAAAAAAGTCCAGAAAAGTAGAGAAAAAAATTATACTTCAATATGGCTAGTGATGCTTTAATGAGAATAGAAACAGGAATGGATTCTCTTTTGATCACTCCAGCATGATTAAAGATATCTGGTAGATATCAGGCACACATACTAAAAGGTACCAAGCCAACCCAGTTTTATATTTTATATTCCAAGGGAATGTTCAGACTAGGTTTTTAAGACATCCAAAAAACAGAGCTGACACTTGAATTTCATCAAAATGTGCATAAAATGTGCTTGTTATGTGGAGATGGTAAATTTCGTTTTGCCTGTGGAGCCATGGATCAGTCACTCATGGTCTTCTTATTTGTGTCCCTCAGTCAAATTACAAGTAGGAAAGTGCTCAAGAGGAATTAAATGGAGAATACTAGCTTATTTCAAGAGTGACTGAAAATCAATTGGCATATAATCCAACCTGGCTAACTGAGCATGTATGCTACTAAAGAAGCAGCCTAATGGGGGAGATGGAAAGCAAAATGAAGGGAAACAGAGGTCTTAAAAGTCTGTTTTTCAAAGTAACCACTCTCCATTCTTCCTCTGGATGGTGACAGCCAAAAATAACTACAAAATGCCAAGAATGCCTTCTTTTCAGAGCTTAGTTGGTACCTAATTTTAACATCTTTACCTCATTCTAATCAGATCACTATGCTACCTCAACACATATATGCTTTCTCTTCATTAATTTGCATGTATGCTTGTTAGTAAAAGGTCCTACAGTACTGTGAAAGGGAATTTTTATTCCCTTGGTCTATTTTAAGTTAATCAATCAAGAATTTAAAGTACTCCTACTTAACACTTAGTAAGTCACTAACAAAGAAAGTTCACACCCTAAAAGGCACCAAGCACTAGGAGAGGGTGCAGGCCTTGGGGGCCCAGCAGTGCTAGGCAAATTGAAAAACTGAAAGGCTGTGACTGATTCCAGAGATGTGACAGGAGAGCTGATGGGTGGAGAAAACTGTATGTATAAAAACAGGAGCCTAAGAGTGATTCCCTCTCTTCATTCTTGAATTCTTGGCTCTTCATTCTTGGCAGAAGGTGAGCTCTGGTCAGATTCTTGGCAGTCATGGCCTCATGTGCACTGAAGGTTCTTCACAGTTTTTTCAGAGTCTTTAGCTTTTCGGATTTTAGCTTCCTGATCTGGACTTTGGATTCTGGTGAGATTCCCATTAGGATTTGCATTTGTGGTCTGGAGACACTAGGATTAGGACTTAGAGCATTTTTAACTAGGTGATGCTTCTACCTCCTTCCTATATTTCCCCCTTAAATATCTCTATCTTGCTGTAAGTAAAGCTACTAACAGTCTACTGACTCATAGTTTAGTTTTAACTTTTATAAATGGTAACCAGAACAATTCTTTTTTTTAAACCATTATTATTTTTGTCAAACCAAATTTTAAATATTACAGCTGTCAGTTATATATCAGTTGTGGATTAACCCCATCAATGATCTGTGATATTCTTGAGGATACTATCTATTTGAACTTCTAGTTTTTCCATTTATTTACCGTATTACTTTAGAGATGAAGGGGAAACCCTTCATTTTCACCCTCTTGCCACTTCTATCAGTACTGAATGTAATTCCAGGAAATACATCTTTACTGATTTAAATGCCCTCACACAAATTTCCAAATGAATATAGATTTTGAAGTTGATGTTCAACTGAATCCCAAATCCAAAAAGCCATAAACTTACCCAAAGAGAATTGTAGCTCCTCCTGAGACAAACATTCCTGCCACAAACATGAACTTAGCTCCAATCTGTACAAGCTATAAATTGTTAAATAAATAAATAAAATGTTAAATAACATAATGAGCTAATTACTCTAATTCTATACCTATGTCAACAAGATTGAGTATCTACTACATCTGATACTGTAGTAAGAGACAGAGGAGATTTATCCTTTTATCTCCAATGCACATTATATATTACATTTCACATATTAAGTATTTAATAAATGTTTGCTGAACAAATGAATTTATAGAATAGGGGGAAGACTGTGCCATATAATAGCTAGCATTCATATAGTATTTGCAAAGTGCTTTACAAAAGTAATCTCAGATTATCCACAGCCCTAGGAAACAGGTGCTTTCATTATCCCCATTTTACAAATGAGGAAACTGAGGAAAACAGTTATGACACTCCATCTCCTGTTAGATTGAAATATGAAAGATTATTATTATATATCATTAGGATAAGAAATCTTCAAACTTATAGGCTAATTATTTAAAAATAATTAATTAAATTTGTTATACTAGCTCTCCCTTCTTGCCTTGGGTATACTCCCTTCTTACTTTGTCTCTTGGAATCCCTAATAATAATCTTCCTTCCAGTGCCTTCCTTTCCAAAACTGGAAGGACACCACCACCATCATCCCGGTGCAGGCCCTCATGGCCTCATACCTGGACTCTTACTGCTTGGGCTCCCTCCCTGATCCAGCCCATCCTCCACTTGGCTGTCAGATTGATCTTCCTAAAGCAGAGGTCCAAACATGTCATGCTCTCTTCTTTCCCATGTGACCTCCCAACTCAGTAAACTCCAGTGGCTTCCCCTCACCTCCAGGATCAAATCTAAAATCGTCTATTTAACTGGTAAAGCCCTTCTTAATCTGGTTGCTTCCTATCTCCCCTATCTGCTTACATTTTACCCCTCTTTGTATATTCTCTGATCTAGTGAGGTTGGCTTTCCTGCTCTTCCTTAACTGTTCCCCTCCTTCTCCTGACTCAGCACTTTCGCTGGCTGTTGGCCAGTTCTGGACAGTCTCCTTCCTTATCTCCCCTTCCTGGCTTCTCTAGCTTACTTCAAGTTTCAAGGCTTGTTTAAAGACTTACTACATTGTTTCATTTTGTATATATCCCATGCATACATATCCAGGGCTTCAGGGCTGATTTAAATTGTTAAAGTTGCATGGTCAGGAACGTCCAGTCTATGTATACACTGTTCTTTTCTGGAAGGGCATTCCCCCTTTTATCTGTGTATCTCCAGCACTTCAGTTTCCTGACACAAAGGCAGTGAGTCAATAAACATTTATTAAGCACCTCCTCGATATGTGCCAGACAAGGGTAGTAAGTGGTGCAGTGGACAGAGCATAGAGCTTGCAATGAGGAAGGCTTGTTTTCATGAGTTCAAATCTGGCTTCGAACTAGCTGTGTGATCCTGGGCAAGTCAGTTAATTCTGTTTGCCTCAGCTCCTCATCTGGGAAAATGAACCAGAGAAGGAAATGACAAACCCTTCTAGGGTCTTTGCTGAGAAAATCCCCAAAAGGAGGACATGCCTGGAACAACTAAACACCAAAAACAAGTGTCAGACACTGTGCTAAGTACTGGGAATACAAAGGAAGGCAAAAGGTAGTCCCTGCTCTCAACTGGCAGCTCCTAACCTAATAAAGGAGACAACATGCAAAACCAATCGCATCAACTGCCAGGAGAAATAAGGGGAATAATGCTTTTTTTTTTTTTGCTCAGTATGCCCAGTTCACCAAGGAAGGGAAGGAAACATAGGATCAGCCGTCTCCCTCCTAGGTGTCTCCATGCCTCATTAAGTGATCTGGGCATCCTCAGCAAAGCCCTGTTATAACAGTAGTAGAGCAAAGTGCCTGCACTTGTGGTTTCACTGGTAGAGGGAGGAAATTCTCCACCACAAAGCCAATCACCATCTCCACACCTTAGTGAGCAAGGGGCCAGGGCACTGAAGGGCAGCCTTTAAGTGTTAGAGGTAGAACATAAACCTTAGTCTTCCCAGATTTAAGGGCAGCACTTAATACATTATATACTCAACTGCCTCTCTACATAGTATTTTTTAATGCAATTATATACTTAAAATGAAATTTAATATTTAAAAAAATGTTTCATCAATGTTGATATTTCCTCCACTAATATAATTCAAATTTTAGATTTTCTATTTATTTATTGTGTAACCTCTTCATCTGTCATCTCTGGCAATTTACCTGGAGAAAATAAACAACTTACTTGCCAAACTCTTTTTGTTGTGGGTCAAATTAAACAACATGTAAAATAATTTTATAACCATATATCACTATGTAATGTGTGCTATTATTTTACTTCAGAAATGGCAATGAATTTAACAGCCATAGTAAAGACAAAAATTCTTTACTTAAACCATTAGTTCTGAGAACAGAGTGTAAATAGAAGAAAAGTTGACAGTATATCTTCTAATAGATGGCATTGATTACTTCTATATCAAGGGGAATTAGGGACAGATCATTGAGAAAATGTAACAAATCACAGCTTATTATTATATTAGAATTTACAGATTAACTCTAAAAATACTTACATATTTCCCAAATAACAAGGATGAGAGCAAGTTGAACAAAGCAAAGCATCCAAAGATCATTCCAATGACTGTATTGCTGACATCTTTTTTTTCAGCCTTTAAAGGAAAAACAAACAAGCATAACCAAGGGAAAAAAAATCTTTAGAATACAGTCTAATTCTTCAAAATTCTAGTGAAAAGAACATTGGATTAGAAATCAGAGAAGCTAGGCTCAGATTCTATCCCCTTAAGATGCTAAAAATCACAAGATTGAGATCAGCACTCACTGGGAATAAAAATATAACCACCATGACAAGTGTGTGACAACTAGGTGATGTGGTGGAGAGAACTTGACCTGGAGTCAGTAAAGACTTGAGTTTAGATCCTGTCTCATGTACTTTCTGGCTGTGGGATTCTTGTCAAGTTACCTGACGTTTCGGGTGCTTCATCTATAAAATGAAGTGGTTGGAATCTCTAGCATGTAAATTCCCTTCCAATTCTAAATCTAGGATTCTGTGACTGCCATATAGAGTAGGGCCACAGTCTATCTTGCTTAAGTATTCCATCTTGGGGGCAGACCATCCTCTTTAATATTAACTGCAAGGGATGTATCCTCAAACATCTAATTTTCTTCTTAAACATGTATTATGGAATCTATGAATCCATTAAAAAACCAAGTATCAAAACTATTTTCAGGCTCTCCCATATTTTGATAGAACCAATTTCATAAAGATACCATCTGCTACATAAAAAGTATTTTATCTTATCTGTCCTAAGTTAACTTCTTCCTGGATACCCTCTTATATTATAGGTCACTCCAAAAAGAATGCTTTCCCAATCTCCTGTGAATGCTCCCATTCTTTACACCTGCCTTCCATCTCAGGAGGGGATGATCCTGCTTCTTGCCAAAGCCAATCGCTCCTGGCAGGTCCTTGGCCTCACTCCTTGTCTCCTCTGGCACCTTACCTTGCTACAGTGATCATCCCCTTTCTCTCATCTTCAGTCTTTCCTGATGATCTACTTGTGCTTCCTGGAGTAGTCTCCTAATTGTTTTTTCAACCTCATCTTTTCTCTTTCCAATCTACCCTCCATCCAGCTTCCAAAGTGATTTTCCTAACATGTAAATCTGACCATGGACACTCTCATTCTCAAACAGTGACTCCCTATTGCTTCTTTCTTTGCTTTACACAAACAGGGAACAACCATCCCTCCAAGTAGATTGTTTCACTCTTTGCACTTATATACCCAATGTCTACATACGGTAGGCACTTAATAAATGCTCCAATTCCCCTCCTCATTTGGATAGTCCAGCTAAACTGACTTTCCTGCTATTTATCACACTTAACACTCCATCTCCCTTCCTTATACTGCTTGTCTTCCATACCTAACATGCTCCTTTCTCCAGAGTTCTGCTCATGTATCACCTACATGAAGCCCTTGAAGATCCTCTGAGAAATTGGTGCTTCTGTCACCCAAATGTATATTTTAGATATGTGTATTTATATAAATGTTGTCTTATTCAATAGGACATAAGCTTCTTGAGGGTAGGAACTATCAATTTTGTCTTGGTATTACTGGCACCTAGCATATAGTAGGCTCATAATAAATAGTTGATTAGTTGCCTGTTACCTTCAAGAATTCTCAAATCTCTATCCTAAGAAACAACTACTGTCCCTCTTTCCCCACCAAAAAACCCTAAAGTCTCTGCTCCTAAATTCCTAGAAGTCTCCACTATGTTACTTATCACTTATCCTCTCACGTAATCTGACTTCACCTTCAGATACTTTGATGACACCTCCTTCTCAAAGATTACCAATGCACTGACTCATAGAGTTCAATAGTATCTTCTCAGTATGCATCTTAAGTTTTCTGCAGCCTAGCATTGTTGAAGTACCATCACTTTTTCCTTGATTTATTTTTATGACACTGCTCAGTCCAGAGTTTCTTCTGACCTCAATGATCTTGGTGAATCTTCTGAGTTTTTTTGTTGTTGTTGTTCCTATACTTTCAAATTTAGTCATTCCTCTAAAATTCTGTCCTTCACTTTCTTTTCTTTTCTCCCTAGACATTCTCCCTTAGTGTTCTTAGTTCTTCTCATAATCTCAATCCTATTTCTCTCTGACTTTTAGTCCTGAATCATGTTTTGCTGCCATTTCAAATTCAGTGTGTCTAAAACCCAACACTTTCCTTTCAAAACAGATCTTCTTTCATAACTTCCTCAATCCTTCATCAGTTGCACAGTTTGCTCAACAACTCAATCTCCCAACTTTAGGGCATTCTAGATTTTTGGCTCTCCTTCACTGCTCCAAAATCCAACCAGTTGTTAAGTTCTATTTATTCTCCTTTTCCAAGATCCTTAGTATTCAATTCCTCTTTTCACTTCCACCACACAAGTTAAAGCTCTTACCACCTCCTGCTTGCCATTCTTACTTTTCATCTTACCTTTCATTATATTTTTATTTTTATATTTATACTTTTCATCTATAAACATGTATATCTACTCTTTCCCCAATAAAATGCAAAGCATACTTTTTTGGACCTAATAATTACATGACAATTAATAAATTCTGTTGACTTACACAAAGAAGCATATAGGCTAAATAAAATGCTTAGAACATCAGACTCAGAATAGATTTTTAGTAAGGATAGTAAGTAGAACATAAGGCATTTAAATTAGTTGAATATGAATTAGTGTAGAATTTAAAATGTGCATCCATGGGAACCTGGGATTCCATGAGGCAGCTGTATGAAGTAGTTCCTTAAAATAAACTATAAAAATGCTTACAAGTTATATCACCTCCAGATCCTAATTCAACAACATTTCAGGAGTTAGGTTGCTATGAAAAAAAAAACACTGAAGACCTATTATATAGTAGTATAATAATAATAATAGCTAGTATTTATATAGTGGGCAGGTGGGTAGCAAAGTAGAGGGATGACCTGAAGTGAGAAAGAATTATCTTCCTGAGTTCAAATCTGGCCTTAGACACTTACCAGCTGTAAAACCTTGGGCAAGTTACTTAACCCTGTTTGCCTCAGGTTCCTCATGTGTAAAATGAACGGGAGAAGTGTCAACTTGAATTAAAAAGAAGATAGTCAATATAGTGAAAACTATCTTTAGCTGGGGAAAGGCATTGTCACTGGGGTACCATGAAGCAGCAAGTGGCAGGAAGCTCTGAAAGGTGGTTGGCATGGGATTATTATAATAGAACAGGGGGGAGGAGGCTATACAATTCTCAGAAGGCCAGGCTACAGATTTCAGGGGGGTTCAGACAAGGTAGATTGTTTTTCAATACAATCAAAAATCCATAGAAAAATCTTGGGAATTCCCAGAGGAGAGAGTTGAGTAGTTACTAAATAGTCAGCCTCAGTCAATTCATGGATCTAGGAACCAGGACAAGCTCAGCTTCAGTGAGCTCCTGGTCAGATGTGCTGGACAGAAGGAAACAGAAAACCACTATGGTATCTTTGCCAAAAAAAAACCAAAAAAACCCAAAACAACCCAAATGGGGTCACAAAGAATTAAACATGACTAAAACATCTGAGTAACAAAAACTTTATTGTGCTTTCAAGTTCGCAAAGTACTTTACAAAAGATCTATTTTATCCTCCCCAAAACAAAAAGAGGTAGAGGCTATTATTATTATACCTATTTTTATAAATAAGGAAACTCAGGCAGGTGGAGGTTAAGTAACTTACCCAGGACCACATAACTAGTAAGTGCCTGAGGTAAAATTTGAATTCAGATCTTCCTTATACAAGATCCAACACTATTCACCCTGCCATTTAGCACTGTGCTTGTAAGAAAGTAAAAATAAGACTCATTCCAGAAGCATTATTGACTTTAAAACTTTGTAATGAGAAACTGGTGAGTCAGCAAATCAGTCTAATATAAAGACCATGGTAGGTAAGTTACTCTTTTCTACTGTCCAAAGAAAAACCAGAATGTCCAGTAAAGTTACTCTCAGGAGAAATCAATTATATAAGTCAGTAAACTCCAAGGAACTATCTGTATTTTTGTGGTAAAGAATTTATTTGTATCAAAATAAGAGGGACTAAAAGACCTGAATTAGTATCCAGCCTCCCTCACTTCTGAGCTGGGTGCTAGTCATTTTACCTATCTCAATCTCCATTTTCTCTTCTCTAAGATGGAGATAAAAACAGCATCTATCTCTCAGAATTGTGGTGAGGATCAAGGGAGATGATACACATAAAGCACTTTGCGTACCTTAAAGTGATATAGAAATGCTAGCTATTTTTACAGTGAAGAAAATATTGGTCTTGGAGGCAGGAAGGCTTATGTTCTAGTTTTGCCCGTAATACATTCTAGTTATTGGTCATGGACAAGATTTTATGTCTTTCACTACTTTGGGCAACTCTCTGAGAATATTAAGTTGCAGAAAAAGTGTCCACCTGATTGATTGGTAAATGGAGTTTCCCGTATCCAAGAGTTCCCTATCCCAATGAAATCTTGGTTCTCTTTCCTATGGATTGACATAAGTGGCATTCTCACTTGGCTCACTCATCTTGCTAAGATTTTTTTTTTTAAACCCTTACCTTCTGTCTTGGAGTCAATACTGTGTATTGGCTCCAAGGAAGAAGAGTGGGAAGGGCTAGGCAATGGGGGTCAAGTGACTTGCCCAGGGTCACACAGCTGGGAAGTGTCTGAGGCCAGATTTGAACCTAGGATCTCCCATCTCTATGCCTGGCTCTCAAACCACTGAGCTACCCAGCTGCCCCCCTCAAATATATTATTGGTATATGCTATGATGGAGGAGTTGTTCATGTATTATTATTGCTATATTTTGAAAATAAGGTAGAAAAAAGCATACAAACTTCACAAAACAAGTCCATCTCTAGGCCTGGCTCTCAATCCACTGAGCTGCCCCCGCTAAGTTAAGATTTTGACTACTGATATTTGTTCTAGATTTGAAGATTCTATATAATATAAAGTACTATATATGGCTTCTATAAATTTTATTTATTACCAGTTACATACAAATTTCCATCCAAGTTTTCCTAAGTTATATGATGGAACTTAATTGTAAACCTTAAAATTTCTTAGACTTATAAATGTTTAAAGTGATTTCCTTGTCACATAATCTCCTTTCCCTTCCCTCACCCAGGACTGGCAGACAATTTGATCTAGGTAATATATATATTATGTAAAACATATTTCCATATTGTTCATTTTTTAAAGTGAGTAATATTATAAAATCAAAATCCCAAAACATAAACCCACATAAACACCTAAAAAATCATATGCAATTCATCTGCATTCCACCTCCAACAGTTCCTTCTCTGGAGGTGGATAGCATACTGGAACCCAAGTCCCTTAGAATTGTCCTGGATCATTGATTTAATATAGCCTTTTTTCTTGAGGACAATTAAGTCCACACACTTCCCAAGTCTGTCCTTGATTGGGGGAGATTGGTAGAGAGTGGGATAAGTAAAGATATAAAAAACCTCTTACCTCATTAGGGAAAAATGGTCCCAGTATTGAATAGCACATCATTGATCCCAAATTAATGGAAGCTGCTGATATTAGTATAGAGATCTGTTCTCTTGAAAGTCGTCTAGATGCTTCTCTAGCAACCTCTGATGGGCCATCATCTTAAATATAAACATTTTGAAGTTATATAAATTTAAATACCAATAGTCAACATGTATTTTTAATATATATTTTTAAAAGAAAATTAATAACAGTAGTTTTAAAAAAGAATGCATTAGTGTTTGCAACTGATGTATACAATCTTCATCTTATTTTACTGTGATTTTAGAGACAGTTTTCATTTCTACATATTTGGCAATAAATATTTCAAATTATAAATTTGCAAACAATCTAATTAGTTATATCCTTAGTGGTTAAAGGGAACATTATAAATAAGACATATATTCTTTATAAAAATATGCATATATGTGTGTATATGTATATATATATATATATGTATATATACTTTTTAATAACACCCTAAAACAGCAGAATGAATTTTGGCTTTTGCCTCTGATGAATTTACATATCTTTTTTGACCTGTTTCATATGCTGAAATGGTTTAATTTTATATTCAGGGTTGAACTGTAGTTCATTATTTTTCATTTAAGGAAATTGAGGGAATTAAGGACACAGATAAATTAGTAAAATGAAACAGTTGAAGAATTATAGGAAAGAACAGTATGCTTCAGCAAAAAAAAATTCTTATAAATATGGAAGTTACAGGAAGAACCTTCAAACTAGTTGATATATTCTTGGACCTTTTAATTTAGCTTTTCTTTCTAGGGCTATCACAGTCGAACTGGTTAATATACTAATGTACCTTTAATTTATTGTTTATTAAAAGATTTTATTTCATAAGTATTTCCTAATTACAAGTAAAAAAATTAACATTTAAAAGAGGTCCAAATTCTCTTCCTCATCCCTTGTTCCTAGAGAAGGCAAGCAATATGATATTGATTGTACCTATAAAGTTGAGTAAAATATACTTCCATACTAGTCATGTGTGCACCTTTTAATTTAGCTTTTATTTTCAGGATTATCATATTCAAACTAGTTAATATATATCTTTTAATTTTAGGACTAGTACATTCAAACCAATCATTATACTCATACATCTTTTAATTTGGGTTTTCTGTTCAGGATTATCATATTCAAGTTAGTTATGTTAATTAATTACTCATGCACCTTTTAATTGCAAAAGTGGTTTTTCATTTAGTTTTAAAACTGTAATACTGCTCAGATCAGTAACTGAGAATGTCATCATCTAGAAAGATGTAGCTCCTGTTTTCTCCACACGTTTCCAACAAGCTGCACAGCATAGAAAAATGACTAGAATGGCCTAGAGAAATCGAGGGAAATGATTCCATTTGCACAAACAAGGATATCCGTGAAATTTATAAAAAGGAAAAAAAAAGAAACAAAACCCAACACAAAACAGTCTATGCAGTGTCACAGCAATAACAGGAACTACTGAATAAGTTTGGAAGGAATCGAATTAAATCGAATCGAATTAAAAAAAAAAAGTTGGGTGGGTGGGGAGAGGAAAGGAGGATAGATTGAAAGTGAGGGGGAAGCCAGGAGCCCATAACTTAAACCCAAAGCTTCCATGCTAAAATTCGCCGTTGGGAGTTTAAAGTGCAAATCCTGCCTGAGAGGCGAAGTGTTCAAAAGCCCTCTCTCCCAACACCCACGTTATCGTATCCCACAACAAAAGACTTTAGGAGCAAAGTCCTTAGAACTTTTCTTCTGACTGAAGCAGCCCAAAGTTGTCCACCAGAATCGGGACCTTTCTTTGGGGAGGAGAGGATAGAACAGGTTGAGAAACCTTTCAAAAACCACACCACAACGATCTTCCCCCACAACCTGAGGTTCCGTTGCTCTCGGGCAGCAGCGGTCGGTCCATCCTGAGCCAGCGGAGCTGGGGGCTTCTGGCTCCTTCTCAGCATGGAATCCTGCCCTTGGCGTTCAGATTCTGCCTCGCGAACTTCAGCACCAGTTTCCCACAGCCCTACTGCAGCGCCCTGACATCCTCTGCAGGTCAGGGAGGTCCTCAGCACCACACTCTGGTAGAAGCCTTCCTTGGAGATTGTAGAGAGGTTAGCTTTGCTTTTTTTTTTTTTAAAGGCACAGGTCACTATAGTAATGGGGGAGGGGAGAGCGGGCATTGTGGGGTTGGGAAGGGAGACAGACACAGACACATAAAGAGACAAGGAAGACAGAGAGAGTGAGAGAAAAAGAGACACAGGCAGAATGAAGAGAAAGAGAGGAGAGTCAGAGAGACAGAGGAGAGACAGAGACAGAGAAAAGAGACCAAATAGCAGAGAAAGGAGTCAGAGAAAGACCGATGCAGAAGGAAGACAGAGACAGAAAAAAAGAGACACAGAGAGACAGAGACAGAGAGGAGAGTCAGAGAAGAGACAGAGAAAGAAGGAAAATGGACAGAAAAAAAGAGACAGACACAGGCATTAAGAAGAGACTGATGAGAGAGAGATAGATACAGAGAGACAGAGGAGAGGCAGAGAGACAGAGAAGAGAAAGTGACAAAAGACTTATATATACACAAAGAAGAGAAAAGAGAGGAAAAAAAGAGAAGAGAGGCAGAGAGAGTCAATTCAGATTGTAACCCATTTGGTTCTATTTCCATTTGAGAAGAAATACAGATTGAGGGGATTTCCTTTTTGTTTGGCCCTAGTAAACTTAAAAAAAAAGCATAGATCTCAATTAAAAATTAGGAGGAAACAAAATATATGTGTGGAATTTAATTTGAAAAATGAAGCTGTCTACTAATATAGAGTACAATGAATGAGTGCTGATGAAAGAAAACAAGATGTTGTGCTTTTAAAATTAAATTAATAAAATCCCTGTGCTATAGTGCCCCCATTATATTTTTAAACTACTCTAAAGTACTGTAAAAAAAAATAGACTGTTAGAAATGAAAGATAGCTGAATATAGACAAATTAGCCTTCAAGGTCTTGAGTTCTAAGCTATTGGTATCGAACTATTACTGTTTTACAGATTTGGAATCCAAAATCTTGTCTGAATTTAACAGTGAGAGATGAATTAAGGAGCTCCAATTACACTTACTGCATGATAAAATTTAAGGCTAGTTCTTTCCAGTTGCCCTGCCCAGTCTTAGTAAATCATTGTCTTCACTGAGGCACCTTTTAGTCTTGTTCCTTAAGTTTGAAGTCCAGATATTAATATCTGGTCTTCAAGAACCCATACATACATACACATATACATACACATACGCATATATATGTATATGTTAATTGGACTATTGACAATTTGGGGCTGATAGCAATTCAGCTTATTCTCCCTTTTGACTATTTTACTAGTCATAAAAAGAACTCAATTCAATAATAAAGAAAGTGTGACTCTCCACTTGATCTTAGAATAGAATAATAAGTTATGAAAATGTTTAACTCAAAGGACTTGATTTGTACTTATGAGCAGCTTGGGGGTGGTGGTTTTTGTGTTGTTCACTTGTTTCAGCCCTATCTAAATCTTTGTGACCCCTTTCGTGTTTGGTTTTTTTTGGGGGCAAAGATACTGGAGTTGTTCACCATTTCTTGTCTAGCACATTTTCCAGATGAGGAAACTGAGGCACACAGGGTTAAATGATTTGCCCAATGTCACATAGCTTTTAAGTTGTTGAGAATGCATTTGAACTCATGCTTTCCTGATCCCAGGACAGGCCCACTCATGGGTTATATTGTTATATTGTTAAAGTTTATTACCTATGACTTTCATTGATTTCTCCCATTTTGGCATGAAAGCTCAATATTTATCTGCGATAGATAATCTCAAATTTGTAGTATTTTATTTGAAATTCTGCTCCTCCACAACTCAGATGCGTCACTCTGGAACCAAGATGATCCTAAGTTCTAGAAGGTTCTGATAATATAGTATACTCACATGAACAAAATCACAGATCCTTGAAGTATCACAGCTCTTAGCAAAGGTTCTAGTGCATGGTAAATGACTAATAAATTTTTGTTGACTGATTAATTACGGAAACATCAAAATACAGTGTTACAGACTAGTTTAGTCTACACTATTCACGTTACAGAGGAGGAAAATGAGTCTTGGCAAAGTACCCCACCAAGTTCACCACTACAAGAAACTCAGGTTTCTTCATTTCTAGGCCCATATTCCTTTTGATAGATTAAAAAATTCTTAAACACAAGTCCAAAACTAAATGAATTATCTTTTCCCTAAAATCCTCCCTTCTTCCTAACTTTTCTATTACTGTCAGAGGTACCACCCTCCTTCTGGTCACAGAGACCTAAGCGACATTCTCCACTTCTCACTTTCAACCCCAGCCAATGCCTTGACAAGCTCTCTCTATTCTCCCATTATAACATTCTTATACACAAACCCTTCCCCCTTCTCTCCTCTGACACTGCTACTGCCATGCTTTACATCTTCATAAGCTCATACCTAGGATTTGCAATAGCCTGATGCTGGCTAGTCTCCTTGTCTCAAGTGTCTAGTTACTCCAGTCTATCCTCCACTAAGCTGTCTTTCTAGAGTGGAGTCCTATTCAATAAACTCCAATGGGTCCAATCACTTCTAGGATCAAAAAGAAACTCTTCCATTTAGAACTTCTTAAATTGGCTGCTTCTTATCTTTTCAATCTGTTTTCACTTTATACTCATCTGAGTACTCTGTGATCCAATGATACTGCCTTCTTGCCTTTCCTTACATAAGGATATCTCAGAACTTTAGGTATTTTCATTGGCTATCCACTATGCCTGGAAAGCCTCTTGGTTTCATTCAAGTTTCAGCTAAAATTCTGCCTTCTTGAAGACTGTCTAGGTCTTTCTCACTTATATCATCTCAAATTAATTGTGTGTGTGTGTGTGTATCTTTTGTCATTTAGTTGTTTTCTGCTCTTTGAGAACCCATTTAGGATTTTTTTGACAAAGATACTAGAGTTGTTTGCCATTTCCTTCTCCAACTCATTTTATAGATGAGAAAACTGAGGTCATTAGTGTAAAGTGACTTGCCCAAGATCACATAGCTAGAAGTGTCAGAGGTCAAATTTGAACTCAGGAAGAAGAATCTTCCTGACACCAGGCCTAGTATTCCATCCTCTGTGCCACCTAGCTTCTTTCTCCCCACCTCTGTCTATTCTATTCTATTCTTTCTTTCTATCTATCTATCTATCTATCTATCTATCTATCTATCTATCTATCTATCTATCTATCTATCTATCTATCATTATTTGTCTGTCTTTCCATCTATGTCTATCCCATCTATCTGCCTGCTTACTTGTTAGTCTATCTGTAGATATAAAATATACATATTTACAAATATGATATATATCTACAAATAGTCACAGATATAAATATATATAGATACACAGATAATTATAGACAGAGTTTAGTTCACTAATTTGAACTTTAATTCAAATAATAAATGCCCTGAAGTGGTTGAACTATTTAAATTTCTACTTCATATGTAGTTGTTTTCATGTTCTCATTAGATAGTGAGCTTTTGAAGGCATGACTTTTTTTTCTTGCCTTTATTGTATCCTTAGAACTAGTCTAGTACACAGTAGGAACTCAGTACATATTTCTTGACTATCTAGCAGATGTATGATTTTTAAACATCTTTAAAACCTGCTCTAAAAGAGAAACTATTATGTTTTTGTGGTTTAAAAAATATCCACTAACTGTTTATTTTTTAGTGTTAATGATTTAATTCAATTTTTAAAGTTCATTAAGTGCTTATTATGTGTTAGGAGCTGAGAATTCAGGACTTCCAAAGTACTTAAGATATAAGACAAGGATATAAACACATGTGAGAGTAAGGTAAGTGAAGAAGAAAAGTCTAGGAAAACAATAAATTTGGGGAATGAATACACGAATGACTAAATTAATAAAAAAGCATTTTTAAGCACCTGCTATGTTTTAGGCACTTTGCTAAACCTGAGATACAAATACAAGCACAACAAACTATAGTTGAAGCTGTGGTGAAGAGCACAGGACCTGAAGTCAGAAAAATCTGAGTTTAAATTTCTTACTGGATGCCTATCCCTAGCAGTCATTTAACATCTGTCCACCTCAGTTAAGTTTCCTCATATGTAAAATGAATAATAATAGCAACTACCTCCCACAGTTTTTATAAGGATCAAATGAGAGATATTTTGTAGTACACTTAGCACAGTGCCTGGCACATAGTTGGTGAGTAATAATTATTTCCTCCTCTTCCTAAATCTTTCTCTCTCATCAAGGAACTTGTGCTTTAATAAGTGAAGACCACTTATGGCAGGGGTTGGAGTAATGGTGGTCAAGTGTTAGGAATCAGAGAGGAGTATTTTGGACAGAGAACAGAGACAAGGATGATAGATTTAGGACTGGAAAAGGAACTTAGAGAAAATCAAATCATCCCATTTTATGGATGAGAAAACTAAGGCACAGTAAAGATGAGTATTTTGTCCAGGGTCACAGGACAAGGAAAGGGGTAACTAGGTGGTATAGAAGATAGAACTCTGGGCTTAGAGTCAGGAAGCCTTCATTTATCTGAGTTCAAAACTGGTTTCAGACACTTATTAGATATGTGACCCTGGAAAAGTTACTTAACCCTGTTTGGCTCAGTTTCCTCATCTGTCAAATGAGCTATAGAAGCCAAGTGACATGCTGGTCTTCCTGATTCCAAGTAGACAATTTCTATAGACAATTTTGGGGAGAAAATTATATATCTAATACTAGGGATGGTGACCATGTGAATAAAGAACATGGAACTGAAAGCAATCTAATTTAAGGGAGGAAGAATAAGGAGGGAAGTAGATAAGATTTAAGCAGGTAATTTGGAGCCAGATTGTAGAGCCCCTTTATTGCCTGAATCTAGAATTTCTATTTTATTTATTATACAGGTAGGAGCCACAAAAAGTTTTTGAACAGAGGAGTAACACCAAAATAGTGTACTAAGATTATAGGTGCAGCAGTGTGAAGGGTGGATTGAAAAGGAAAAAGAACTGAGGCAAAAAGGCCCAGAGAGGAAGAAATTAGGGGCCTAAATGAGAGTCTGGGAAAGAGGAAGATAACCTTAAAGACAATCTAGTTCAAATCCCTAGAGGTTTTCCCTATCTCAACCTCATCATTTTATAGGCCTAAAGAGGTTTAATAACTTCTCCAAAGTTATACAAGTATTTTATGGAAGAAAGTGGCATTCTGACTGAAGGCAGGACTTTAATCCAGATCTTCAAACTCTAAAACCAGCATACTTTCCATTACTTTATGCTACTCCCCTAAGGATACAGAAGCAATTAAATTTTCTAACTGATTAGATATGAGGTAAAAGAGTAGGAAGTAAAACATGATGGTAAAGAACTGTAAATTGGCTGGGATGTTCAACATTGTGGCAAACATCTATAGAAAAAGTTTGGAGCTAAAGAAATTTTTTTTTTAATCCCTGCCTTCCATCTTAGAATTAATTCCAAGCTCCAAGAGTGGTAAGGGCTAGGCAATAAGGGTTAAATGACATTTCCAGTGTCTGAGGCTACCCAGGACCTTTGGTCTCTAGACCTGGCTTTCTATCCACTGACCCACCTAGCTGCCCCTGGTAAAGAAGTTTTAAAAGGACAAATAATGACTTCCGTTTTTGACATAATGAATTTGAAATGTCAGCAAAACAGCCATACAGATATATCCTGCAGGTAATAGGACATGGGGACAAACATGCTAGGGAGAATTTGGGAGAAAAGAGAGATTTGGCTAATCATGACTCCAGGCTATGGAACAGGGATATTGAATGAATATAAGGAAGGGCCAGAAGAGAAAGTCAAAGAAGTCACTAGAGTCTAACATTTATTTATGAGCCAAGTGTGTTGGTTCTAATTACATTTTTTATAAATCTTGAAGTGTCAGAAAACTAAATTATAGCTACTTGTTATCTGTCCCCTTGGACAATTTGCAAGCTGCTGTTGGCAACAAAACCAAAGTTGATTTAAAAAAACACTTTTACCTAGGATTGTTAAGAATTACACAGAACCCTCCACACATAGATAATCTCCCTCTCCTCCTCCCCATCCTAAATTCTTGTTCTTTTCCCAAAATATAACATCTCCTTCTTCTTCCATGTTGTCCTATAATATCCATATATATTTCAATTTCCCCCTTTCCCTTACCCCATCTCTCCAATATACACTTTGCTCCCTGCTCTAATAATGTTCCCTTACAAGGAGTCATGGGCTATATAGTTGGGATAGCAGCCTCCTGTGGACTATGTGTGTGTGTGTGTGTTTAGGTGCCCATGTATCTAGGAGTATAGAAGAAGCAATGAATGCAGCAGCATTTAGTGGAACAGACCCCAAAACAAAAGGGATTAACCTGAGTTTAAAAATATAGCAGATAAGATTTAGGTTAGATTTGAGATCAACTATCAACAGGCATTTATTAAATTCTTATTAGACAAGCTGTGTGAACTAGAGGCAAATTGTGCTGCTCCCACATACTTACTCAAGCAAAATCTTTGTACGGGACCAAAAATGATCAAGAAATCCAATGAGAAATTAAAGTGACTTCTTCCATATCGTAACTACACAAAAAAGGTCTGCCAGAAGCCCATTCCACCCCCACCCCCAATCCCCATTTATGAAAACATGAAGGTGCAGGCAAACCCACTCTCTCGTCTGTACCTCATCTCTCAAATGACTATTAGATGACAAGGCATTTGCCATTTTTCTGCAAAGAGAAAAGGGTGATATTACCAGTCTCTTGGAAGATTAGGAAGCTGAGCCATATAAAGGAAGATTGACTTTTTCTGGGGAACAAATATTTACTGAGTCCGAACTATGTGCCAGGAGTTTTTCAAATATTATCTTATTTAATCCTCACAATAACCCTATAAGGTAATAATAATAGCGAGTATCTATATAACGCTTAACTATGTGCTAGGTACTTTACAATTTTTTTATTTCATTTGATCTTCACAGTAACCCTGGGAGGTGAGCGCTGTGATTATCAGAATTTTACGGATGATGAAACTGAGGAAAGCCGGGGTGAAGTAACTTGCCCAAGGTCACACCGCAAGTAGGGATCAGAGGCCATTTGAACTCAGCTCTTCCTGACCCCAGGCCCAGCGCTCTGTCCACCAGGAGGTGCAGAGGGCTGAAAGGAAGGGCAAAAAAGGCAGGACTACATATAACATAATTCCTAAGAGAGACAGAAAAGTTCGAGACCGGAACTAAACACACAGAATTAGGGACTCATAAAACCCACGTGTAGACCAGGAAACCCACGCATACCTTCTCCGGAACTTGATCTCCAAGCCCCATTCGGTGCCCCAGAGAGCAGGGTTGGACTGTCCAACTCTGTGCCTGTCAGTCGTCCCCCGCCAAAGGCTCTGTGAAGCTCGCTGGAAACAGAAGTCTCAAAGCCCGGCAGAGCTTTAGACATCTCTATCCGAGGAGACTAATGAGCATGCGCGTAAAGGGGTCCTGAACCCTTTAAATTCTTCCGGGCGGGGAGGGAGGGCCTCTTTCCCTGTCGCCGCTGAAGAGAGCGGGAGGCGGAGGCTCCCGGGGTAAGTGTTTGTGGCGGGCGAGTTGGAGGTGCACGCGTTTGGCGGTAAGATTCTCAGGCTGGGGGTTTCTGTCGGAGCGTGGGCAGGCGTGGGTACGTTCTTTTGACGTATTTGTGTTTTAATTTCAGTGCTTTCAAGATTAAGCTTCACCCGTGAACCGCTGCCATGGCCGAGGAAGGGTGAGTGCGGGGATGCGGGCGGGCGGGAGGGGGCGCTTACGTGAAGAGTTCTCTAGAGTTTTATATTCTCTACCCGATGGCTCGCGCCGGGGCCCCGTTCCGCCGATGCCACGTGCACACCTCACCCATGGGGGGTTGGTTGGCGTCTCCAGGCTCTGGCTGCCTAAGCCACACAGGTCGAGAAGCAAAGTTGCTTCTCTCTTCCAAACCCCAAATGTGTACGGAGACCCAGACCTTTTCCCCCACGTGGCAGGCGAAGTTAGAGGAAGGAAGGGTGGAAGCCTGTGGTGTCCAGTGAGCAGAGTTTAAACATAATCACTTTTTCGCTTTTATAGCATTGCTGCTGGAGGTGTAATGGACGTTAACACCGCTCTACAAGAAGTGCTGAAGACCGCACTTATCCACGATGGCCTAGCTCGTGGAATTCGTGAAGCTGCCAAAGCCTTGGACAAGTATGTCTTTTATTTTACTCTAATAAAACTTAACTTCTAGTGATGTGTTCTTCAAAACTCCCAAGTACAGTGTGAGTTTGGTAACCAGTACAAAAATTCTATCCAGCTCCTTAACTTTACAGGGATATTGATATTTACAAGTGGGAGGAAATGAAAGAATCCAGTTTAGTAACACAGTTTTAAGTATTTCAGGATAAGAATGCAAATTCTCCTTATAAATAAGTTGCACATTATTGGAAAGGGGGGAACCTTATTCTTGATGCATATAATTTCAAGTTTCAGACGCCTGTTCAATCTAGAAGTAGATCCTTAACTGATAAATGCAAGGTTTTGTAAAATGTTACTAGCAAGTGGGCACAGTGCTTTAATTACTGTTAATGGTTTTATTTATTGTGCATGTGGATATAATCTGGACTGGACTGTAACAGTAATAAAAAGATATTTGGTTTTATTTTTTGGTTTATATTTACTGTTTGGAAAACCAGGAATGAAAATAGAATTAGGTACGGTAACTCCTGCTTTTGAGATTCACAGAGTTTGAATGATGACTTGATTGTCGGATACCCCTACACTCCATTTATGAGTGATAAAAAATGGTCTGACAAACCTGTGTTATTTCATTATAGATGAACAAAGTTTTAGAAGTTCTTTATGTGTAATGAAACACTGGCAAGTTGCTATGTTCTCTTAAAAACCCAATCTAGAATTTTGACTACATAAAAATGCTTTTGATTTCTTGTCTGGAACTCCTTTTGTACTTTATGGCATAAAATAATTGACAATTTGGTCCAACTGATGAAGAAACTAAATTTTTTTTTATAAGTCATTAAAATACACTTTGGGCCTAGTTGAAAGTATTTTTTCTGGACTAGTTACACTGGCAAAGTAACTGCATGTATTAAAAAACTACCTAATTTGGATTTTTTTTTAAATTGTACATTTTGAAAGCTTTCTAAATCAGATGAATTTCAAGTCAGTTCAATTCACTTTGGTATAGACTGGGCAGTTCAATGGAAACATCGACTGGATGTACTTCAGCAGTGCCTGTCATGAGTCCCTTTCAACCTTAGCACCTTGGGAATGCTGCACAATTTAAAAATGGATTCTAATTCGATGTCTGATCCTGCAACAGGTAACAGCCCTCTATCTGGTGGTTGATCCTAATGTTATTGCCAACCCAGTCACCAAAGCTGAGGGACAGGCTAAAGTTCTAAGAATGCATGCTTTGTGGATTGCCCATAAGCTTTTAGAGCTCTTTGGTCACAACTAAATGCAGAAAATTCAAACATTGGTCAGATAAGCATGTTAGAACATCAAATGCCAGACTTGGACAACTATGTTGGTTTGATCTGTTACAGGACTGGATGCAACCTGACAGTACTCTGCTAGGTATTTTATGGTAGTATCATGCTGTTCATTGCCAATGTAGCCAGTGCAAAAAGAAAAAACTTTCAACACTAAACTACTGCTTATGTAGGCATGACAATTTTATAAGCATTTCTTTTCTAGATTGTAACAAAACCTTTTTGTATGCCATTTTTAGACGCCAAGCCCATCTTTGTGTTCTTGCTTCCAACTGTGATGAACCTATGTATGTTAAATTGGTTGAGGCCTTGTGTGCTGAGCACCAAATCAACTTGATCAAGGTGAGATTTTTTTATAAAGTAGAATTTTTATGAACAATTATTAGCAACTTTAGGATTATCACATTCTTAAGACTTGTCTATTCTTAGTTTACTACTACTAAAACCTTGGAGGGGGTGTTGGCCTTTTTTAAATTTCTGCAAACAAGTTATAACAGGAATGCATTTTACTGCTAAATTTATAATAAGAAAGTGGAAACAAAAGGGGCAGGAGAAAGTTGTATTGGGAATTAGTGGGATTTGATTTGAAATAATGCTGTACATGATGACAACTTGGCTCCCTCTACTGATAATAATGAAGAGAACAGCCATGTCACCCAACATATCTGAGCGTACAGCCATCTACCAGCCTTTTAATATTGTGTCCCTAAAAGTGCCATATTCAACAGGTATTTTTTTTGTAGGTTGATGACAACAAGAAGCTGGGTGAATGGGTAGGCCTCTGTAAAATTGACAGAGAAGGAAAGCCTCGTAAGGTGGTTGGCTGCAGTTGCGTTGTTGTTAAGGTGAGTTGATCTAATTTTTAAGAAAAATTGATTTTTGTCACCTCCAATTCAGTTGTTTTAGAACACTGAAAAGTTTTGAATGATTTTTTCAGAGGAAGGACTTGAGACAGAATTAACAATGTGAGAAGGAAGGAAAATGGTGATCCAGCAAGCAATTTTGAATAAAGTTTGAGATGCTTTTATTTTAAATGAAGGTTTTCCTTGTTTTAATAGTTTTTAAAAATATATTGTAACTACTTTCAGTTCTTGTTTTATTGATGTCAACAGAAAAGGGGATGCTAAAAATTCTCAAAGCCAGTACATTACATCTGATTTACCTGAATGTGTTTTTCAGAAGTAAAATATTGGCAATAGTACAGCCATGGTACGAGCCTTAAAAACTGTGAGGTCTTTAAGGTCCCTGAGAATGGCTACAGTATATCATTCTATAACTGAATGTTTTCATTGATTTTGAAAAGGTGCCTTTTCCTACAGTTAATTTTTGTTAAATGTTACATTTTGCTTTACCCCCCTAATCATTTAGGTGTGTATTAATAATAGAGAAATTAGATTTGCTTGGTGATGGGAATTAGTGTTGTGAAATGTGAGTTCCAAAATGCTTTTCATAAATTTAAAAGTGCTCCTTGATTTCTTTTTAGGACTATGGCAAGGAATCTCAGGCCAAAGACGTCATCGAAGAATATTTTAAATGCAAGAAATGAGTAAATAAAAGCCTTGGTCTGATTTGATTTGTTGTGTTAGCTGTTACTTTGGATAAAACATTACTTGATTTTGCTTAATAGTTGGTATATTTGTCTCATTTTCAGGCTGTGAATTTTTGAACCGATCTTTCAAGGAGAAAAGAACTTTGCCAGTAGTGCAAATCTGAGATTTCCTTATAGTTTGGGGGTCATTAACAGTTTCCTGAAACTAGGGATTTATCTTGGGATATTTAGAGTCAGGCCTAGAGACAGGAGGTCCTAGGTTCAAATGTGGCCTCAGACACTTCCCAACTGTGTGACCCTGGGCAAGTCACTTAACCCCCATTGCCTAGCCCTTGCCACTCTTCTGCCTTGGAGCCAATATTTGGCTCCAAGACAGAAGGTAAGGGTTTTAAAAAAAGTTCTGGGAACATAAAAAAGATTTGAATCACTTTGAGGAATAGCCTGGGGACAAGTCAAACAGCTGGTCTTTATTACCTAACTAGATTTTGAGGATAGAAAGTTTTAGTGTAGTATTTTGATATTGTCTTAAATAGGCTTTCATAGGTTAAAGACACTATAGATAGGAAAAGATTTTGCTTTGTCTAGTTACTCTTTTGAACAAGTATGAAATTCACATAAGGCCCCCAAGCAGAATGAAAGGTTTTATAGATTTTGAAACCTTGAAGTTGAGATATGACTGAACTGCTGGAGGGGAGAGATAAGGTAAGGTCCCAACCTTGGAGCACCTGCTTCCCCAGCAACATTGGACCTGAAAGTGCACATTTTCCTCATAGTTGTGGATTTTACTGGTGCTTGTGCAGTTTGCTAAAATACTCAGTAGGTCAGGATTTGAACTAGTTGCTATTTCTTGGGAATGTGGCCAATTATCATTTTTCTCAAGACTAGAATAGAGGTCCCCTAAGCAAAAATCACAACTTTTTTATTATCACAAAAATTACAACTTTCTAAAATGGGATCCACCTTAGGTTGTGTCTCCCATTATCTTCACAAAGCTGCCAGACATATGTAATGTTCTAAAACTATAACAATGAAGCTCAATAAAATACAAACTGACATTTTTATTTGCTGTCAGGTTTCCTCCTATCAGAACTAGAGTTGATATTTGGCCTACTATATTTGTAAGTTGCATTAAATTGTTCCCTTTAAAATAGTATTCCACTTTAGTACAGGCTGTTCCTCATGTCTGTCACAATGTCCTCTTACCATTTTTATCACCAGGCCTTGGAATTAGGGTGTGTCTAGAGTTTGCAAGTGTTCATTTTTTTTTTAGACCCTTACCTTCTGTCTTGGAGTTAATACTGTGTATTGGCTTCAAGGCCCAAGAGTGGTAAGGGCTAGGCAATGGGGGTCAAGTGACTTGCCCAGGGTCACACAGCCAGGAAGTGTCTGAGGTCAGATTTGAACCTAGGACCTCCCATCTGGTTCTCAATCCACTGAGCTACCCAGCTTGCCCCCCTGTTCATTTTTTTAATGGTCTGGTTTTAGGTTTTTCCTATCACCTTTATTCATCCAGCTTAAATAGTCCATTATGTTCATTTATCATGGGACAAATTGCCACAAGGTGTTTTTCCCTTTTTGAACACAAAAGTTGGTTATTTTGCTCAAAGTGAAGCCAACATGTAGTTATTTGGAATGTTTTTTCATGTTATGATAACTTGGATTTTTTGAGTTGAGTACATGCTGTTCCCATACCTGGAATTTACTCTTTCTCAAACTGCTACTTCAAATTCCTAGTTAGAATCGATATCTATTATGGGTTCCCCCTTTGTTTCTACAATAGATTAGTATTCCCTAAAATAAAAAGATGACTAAGGCTGTCCTCTGATTCTCCAGTTTGCTTTCCTGTATTTTGCCATTCAGTGAGAATCCACTATACTTAGAATTGAAAGGGAGAGGGCATGAATGGGTATGAACAGGTTGAGAGGTTATGGGAAAGGGACAAAGCATATATAGCATTATGTGTTGGCACTGGAATAAATGGGTAGAGGTAGGAGCTCAAACTAGATAGAAACATAGCTGTTTTGGGAAGAAACTTAACTGCTAACTTAAGGTGTGGAAAGAGGAGGTGAAAGCTAACCATTTGACTTGAAATTTCCTCAACTCCCATTTAAGTTTATTTTCAGTGTGTCCCCTAAACAGTTTATGCCCTCCATTCCCATAGGAGTAAATATGCTGGCTAGAATTTGCAGTGTTAGAAGGTTTTCATAGTTCCTTACAAATTGTACCTCATTTGATTCTCATAACTCCCTGTGGGAAGGTGCTATTCTTGCTATTTTATGCATGAATAAATCGCTGACCATTTAAGTGATTTGTCCATGGTCACACAGTACCCAAGATGGAATTTGGCCTCCCAACCCTATATGGACTATTGATTCCAAGAAGACTGCACAGTTTTTGTAATGTTACCAGATATTGGTTACATAGACTTTAGTAGTAAGAACAGAATGACTAGGTACAATCCTGTCACATTCCTATCTTGATTATTCAAATCAGTAATAGAATGTCCAGCTTTAGTTCTGGTCTTCATAGTCTAACCATCCCTTACCCCAGTAAAGATGTAGTCCTGCAAATTAAAATTCACTGAATATCTTCAGACACAATACAAGCACAAATTAGCACTTGACAGTCACAAATGAATAACAACTTTACCCCTCCCTACCTTTCCAATCTTGGACTTTATTCCTCTTCTAGGAATTTGGGAACACCTGAATTTTTTGATAGAAAATTTCTGATAAGCACCTACTTTGTCAGGTACTGTGTAGTGGTGACATAAAAGGTAAATGGCTGCTTTTTTGAAGTTAGAGCCCAATCCACTGGGATAGGAAAACATTCCAATAACTAGCTACAAATAAGATATATAGTCACAGTGATGAAAGGAATCAAGAATGGTTTCCTGTAGAAGATGATGCTTTAGCTGGGTCTTGCAGAAGCCATGAAGTGGGAATTGGGAGGGAAAGCATTAATGCTACTAAGGACTGCCTGTAAAAAGACCTGGAGTTGAGAAATGGTGTCTTAAGGAATAATGAGGATTCCTGGATTAATGTGGATGTCTATAAGATATAAGAAGGCTGCACATTTGACAGGTTATAAAGGCCTTTGAATGCAAGTCTTAATGGTTGATCTTGAAGTGATAGGAACCATTAGAGGTCATTGTCTAAAGGAGTAACAGGATTAGACATGCACTTTAGGAAGATCATTTTGATAGGTGACAGTAAAATGAACTAGAGTAGGGAAAGACCAGAGAAAATAAATAGCTGGCTATTGGCAATAGTCCAGTTTTGAGGTGATTGAGGGGCCTATGCCAGCATGGAGGTGGTACCACAGTAGAGAAGGGCATGCATTCTGAAGATGTTAGTTACTAAGCTAAAATTGACAGTCCTTTAAAAAATAATTTAAACTCTTTCCATCTTAGAATCAATACAGTGTATTGGTTCTAAGGCAGAAGAGTGGTAAGGCCTAGGCAGTGAGGATTAAGTGACTTGCTCAGGGTCATACAGCTGGGAAGTGTCTGAGGCCAAATTTGAACCCAAGACTTCCCATCTCTGGGCTGGGCTCTCAAGCCACCCAGCTGCCCCCAAATTAAGTCCTTGACATTATTAGATACAGAGGGTGAGAAAGACTGAAGAAATGAGGGTGATTCACACCTAGGTTGTGAGCCTAAATCTTTGGAAAGAGAACTTTTCTATGGAGCTCTCCATTGGTCTCTGAATCATTTAAGTCCCGGCTGTTGACTGAATCTTTAGGAGAACTAGATAGGTGTTCATTTGGGAAAAAAAATTATTGGCTGTCATAGGAGGAGACACTCAAACCAAAGAACTCAGCATCCTGTCCTCTCAGCCATGTCAGTTCTAGATTCTGTACAAAGACACAGGAGGCTGCCTTCCCTGCCCAAACATCTTTCCTTTTTGTAAATAAAACACTAAGCTCAAAAAAACTAAATGCCCATAATAAACCCAACGGAAAGGATCTTGAAGGCTGTCTCTCCTTGTCTTTCTCTGCCATTAGGCACTGTGCAACACCAACACTTAAAATCTGGCTGTGGAGCAGACAAACGAGGGCATTTTCTCTGGTCCCTTGTAATCTTCGTGTGTAAATTCAGGTAGTCTACACATATCCCAATCTTTCTGGTCTTCTTTAACTTAACTATCACTATGGATAAGGCCTATGGACTGTGAGCCTGGGTGATGATGCCACTGACTTGATTTCTAAGATCTTCCATCTTAAAGTGGGGAACTTTATTAAATCATGCTGGAAAAGGTCAGATGTCAATGAGGTGGATTTTGTCTATTGCCCCACAGGAAGCCCAAATCCCACCTTTGCAGTGAGAACATGCTGCACAAATGAGTCCACAAATTAAATTCTTCAAAGGATCATTCCATCCCTCAGGCACTGAACAAAGGGATTCAGAGAGTTTGACAGTGAAGGTGAAGAGTGAAATGGGTTAAGAACTGGGGGGCAGTTGTAAAAGGTCAGGGAAAGTGCAGGAAATAATGCCTTCCAGGCATGGTGAACCATCTGCAAAACAGGGGAGGCAGGAATGTTGTTTATGAAGAGCAAGCACCCATAGGCTGGTTTAACTAGAATAGAGTATATATGATATGAGTGGGAAAGGTATCCCAGAGCCATATTGTGAAAGGTTTTAAATACTAGACTAAGGATTTTATATTTCATTCTAAAGGCACTAGGGACACCAAAGATTTTTTATTAGGGTGTAACATGGTCAGATCAGTTTTAGAAATATAAATTTTGACTTATGTTCAACAACTCAATTCAACAAGCATATATTGAGATCCTGAAATGTGTCAGAAACTGCTAAGTACTGAGGATATAAAGACAAAAAAGAAATAGCCTCTATCTTCAAGGATCTTGCAATTCATTGGGGAAAACCACATCAACACAGAAAATATGTACAAAATAGTTTCTCAAAAGTTTAAGTGCAACTTTAAGCTGTCAAAGTCAAATCTCAAATTTCAGTTATATAAAACCTTAAAACTAGACTAAGACTTTTGGGACACCATATATGTTTGGTCCCTCTCTGGGCCAATAAGGCCACATCTTCCTGGCAGGGTTCTCAAGCATCCTAAAAGGGTCATTTTCTTTTCTCTACATTAATCCCTTGCCAGTTCTGATCCCTCTGTTTTCAGGAGCCCAGTGACTAGCACCCCAGTTCCATTTAAACACAATATTAGGGAGCTTTTACAAAGGCTATGGTAAGAACAGATGTACAGTGGCAGCTAGGTTGCTCTCAGTAGATGGAGAGCCAGGCCTGGAGTTGAGAGGACCTGGGTTCAAATGTGACTTGAGACACCTATTAGCACTGTGACCCTGGACAAGTCACTTAACTCCAATTGCCTAGTCCTTACTGCTCTTCTGCCTTGGGATTGCTTTAGAACTTTCAATTCTAAGACAGAAGGTAAGAGTAGAAAAAGGAAATAAAGAAATGTTCCCCCCAACATTTCAGGGGTACCTTGGTGTCTTGTCAGTGGGTAGGCAGTAGGGATTAGATTTGAAATTGATTTCAGTTCATATTGAGCACTGAACCAAGGAGTCCATTTATGAAGTGGGATTTCTTCAGGCCTCTGCTTTGCTGAAGTCCTAAAGATCACACCATGCTCCTCAGGACATGGAATCTGATCTGTCTACAACAAGTAGTCTCAGTTCTTGGACTTTTGTGGCTGATTTTCCCAGTCTTTCAGTTTCTAAGATCAGTGTTATCTCTGCCTAGAATGGAAAAGAAGAAACAAACAAACAAAAAATATTCCAAAGGCCCCATTTCTTTGAAACTAAAAGGCGTTGGTAAAGGGCAGCCATGTAACCCTTCTTTTTCCCTTCTCCATGAGCTCACTGGATGCTGTGAGGTAACTGAAGTCATTTCTTCAGAATTCCAGAGGTGAAAACAGCCAAAATCCTGTGGAGCTGACTCAGAAGAAATTTTCATGTACTCGGCCAATGGAACAAGCCTTCTCTCAGCCATGTGAAAGGCCAACAAAACCAGTTTTAGAATATCCGTACATATAATTTCCTTCATGCATCATTACAGTTCTAGAAGTAGCCCACTATTGTCCTCTACATTGACTGATGGGGTCTTACATACACCAGACCTCCATGAAAAATACATACAAGTATCTCAAAATTTGTTATTTATTGGGTGAAATCCAAGTAAAAATGTCTGTGATGTTTTCCTGGTCCATATTCTATTCTGTGAAAGAGATGAAGTGGATAGAATGCTGGACCTGGAGTCAGGAAGCCCAAGGTTCACATCCTGCTCTTTGTATTTAATAGCTCTGTAATCATAAATGTGACCAAGGCTCAGGCAACTCTTTAAGACCGTAAGTAACAAACTTGGAAAGCTTCGATCTTTATTCGTGGAGGGAGACAAAATCACTTTGTTCTAGAAATCAACATCAATCATTTTAAGAAATACTTTATTAAAGGAAAGGAGTTAGTCTAGCATGACTTTTAAAAATACTTTATTATATTTTTTCTCAACTACATGTAGAAACAATTTTTAACATTCATCTTACAATTTTTGAGTTCTAAAATCCCCTTTTCCTTTCCTCCTCCCTTCTTGAAAAGGCAAGCATTTTGATATAGATGATACATGTGCAGTTGTCAAACATTTCCATATTAGCCATAGAAAGACATTTTTTTTTACCTTTTCCTTCTGTCTTAAAATTGATACTAAGTATTACTTCCAAGGCAGAATAGTAGTAAGGACTAGGCAATCGGGGTTAAGTGACGTGCCCATGGGATCACACAGCTAGAAAGTGTCAGAGGCCACATTTGAACCCAGTTCCTCCTGACTCCAGGCCTTGATTCTATCCTCTATGCTACTTTGCCCCAGCATGACTATTTTTAATGAACTTGTGCCAGTAGTTAATAATCATTGCTTCCTTTTCTAATTGATCATGAACCATCTTTAGCTTTTCTATTTCTCTTTTATTCTTCTACAATTGTTTTAGGGATTCAGATTTCAGAATCAATATTACCCTACAGTTTGTTAGACACTTCTCATTTCACCTAACACGATCTAATCCCGTGCCACTTGTGATCCAAGTGTGATCTTCAGTTCTGCATGGCTTCATTCTCTCTGATGCTAACTCTTTCCTTGTGCCAACCCACTTCCCAGGGCTGCTGGAGCTGCAGGGCAAGAAGACTGCTTTGGTGGCTATTGGAAGCCACTCCCCTCCTGGTGTTAGAGGACGTCATGGTCTGAAACTCACAAATTTGCTGGGATTCCCCCATATCAAAGTTGATGATCAATAATCTAATCAGGGACAACAACAAAAACCAAAACCATAAGGAAAGAGAAGCTGCCCCCTCCCAAGTATGATGGAGCCAGATAGGGCTAAGGCTTGTCTTCTCTCCCTACCTCTAATCTAATGAACAAAAATTCAACTCATTTTGAGTCTTTCAAGCCAGAAAGGAAGAACAGCTGAGAGACAAGAGACTCCTTTAGTATATGCACAGTTTTAGGTCAGAAATTAAAAGACTTCATTATCATAGTGTAAACACCTGACAATATGACCAACTACCTATCAAAGGGCATCTGTGCATCCTCTAAAAGGCAAAAAATCTATTTGTTGACCAGAATGCTGACTGAGTACATCAAGGGGTCACCACTAAGGAGTGTCAAATATATTTGTCCTTAGTTTTATCTTTTTTTTTTAATTTGTGCTTTTTGTAAATATCAGCTCAGCTCATCTCCTTGTACAATAACATTGACCTGGAGGGTATTGTCAAAATTCCATTTTTGAGAATCTCATCTCCCTTTTTAGTTGACTTCTCTCAGACCAAAGGCTTATACTTTTATCTCTCCTAAAGTCCATTTTGGAATGCATTTTTCTTTTGTGTAATTTGCAAGAATCTTTATCAAAAAATTAACAAGTACCCAACGTTGACCAGTCAACAGAATTTCCAAGAGATTATTTACCTCTATTAACCTATGCTAACCAGGTGGAAGTTAGATTCTTAACCTTATTTCTTGAGTTCTTTGCTTTTGCCATTTTCCTCTCTTTTAAGAAACTGGATAGATCTTAATAATTGAATTAGATATTTTATATCTGTGGAACAAGATTTCTTAAGCATTTTAAAATTCAATCACTTAATCAAGCCCTTATTAAATACCTAGTATGTACTAGGCATTGTGCTAGGTGCTAGGGATATAAGCACACTGAATGAAGCCATTTCTAAGGAGCTTATATTTCATGTTGTAGATAAGAAATATGTGTATAGGTATGTATACATTTTAATATATTTGATAGGAGGAGAAAATATACATAAATACAAATTAGTTTGATACACGGTTGTTTGAGAAGAATATCTCTAGAAGCTGAGGGACTAGTAAAGGCTTCCTTAGAAGGTGGGGCTTGAACTGATTGTTGAAGAAAAAGGGATTCTATGAGATGGAAGTGAGGAGGGAATGTATGGAAGAAATCTAATATAAAAGGTACTAGACAGAGGTAGAGTGTTTTGTGTAAGGAACAAAGAAAAGGACAATTTGGTTTATCACAGATTGCAGGAGGGAGAGTTATGTCCAGTTTGGACTGGAAAGATGGGTTGGGGACTAAGCTAAAAAAAAAATCAAAACAGAGTTGTTTATATTTCATTCTGGGGCAATGGGAAACATTTGGAGGAGAGAAATACCATAGCTGATCTGGCTTAAGGAAAATCACTTTGACAGAAATGGGGAGGATGGACTGAAGAAGTGGTAAGCAAGTTGAGAGCAAGAAGGCTGTGGCAATGAGTAGGTAAGGAGTGATAAGCTATGAACCAAAGTAGCAGTCGGGTAGGAAGAGTTCTTTACACATTTAAATCTCTTTGGAAGACAACTTCATTCTCCAGAGCCTTTGTTTTGCAAGAGGGGTGTAAATTAGACCATTGTTCTTTTTAGGAACGTTTTGTTTGGTTTTAAAGTACAGGATTCTAACAAGACCACAGCTCTGGAATCCTCTCTTCATTTCATCTCTTTCTCAATGGCAATCTTTGAGCAACAGCTGAATGTTTACTTGTTGGTTTTTTAAAAGAATGAATTGTTTTTGAAATATGGGTTGGACTAGATAAGTACCAAAGTCCCTTCCAACTTGGAAATTATTTGTCTTATCAATTGTGTTTTTTGGAACATTTTTAGAATTAAAAAAAATAAAACAACATGAACTTAAATATCAACAAATGTACAAGGAGCAAAAATGTGGTTAAATATGAAACTATGAACTTTTTATATGGTTTGCTTTTTAAAAAATGTATATTAAAATAAAAGAGCAATATCAAAAATTCCCTTTTTATTGTTCTCCCTGTAAGCTCTTATTTCTTTTTTCCATGTATTTCATTTAAAAATTAGAATTAATTGTTTATTTGAAAATTTACATAATTTTCATTTTTGAAGCCCTCTTCTTTTCCCTACTAGAGAGCCATTTTGTAAAATAAAGAATGAAAAAAGAAAGAGGGAGAGAAAAAAAGAGCAATTCAATAAAAATAAATGATACATTGACCCAAGTTTGACATTAAATGCTTAATCACACCCATAGTTCCTGATCACTACAAAGTGGATGAATGGTCTTGTATCTCTTCTTTGTAACAGTTTTAGTATTTCTATTTCTATTTTAGTATTTCTAATTATACAGTATTTACTTTTGATTTATTTTTCTATCAATGTATATTTTTGTGGTCGAGGTACATATCTTTTTTGGGTTCTGCTTACTTCACTTTGTATCAATTTATATAAGTCTTCCTCAGTGCCTTTTTGATTTCTAATTGTTTATTTGAAGCCTTCGGCTTTATAATGAGGTAGATGGACAACCCTTGAAGAGTTTTGTTTAGCCTAACTTCTTTCTGTGAAGGGTAAAATGTGATATGCAAACAACTTTCTATAAAGATCTCTAAACAAGCTAGAATTTCTTATTTAAATAATTCTATGGAAGAGTAGAAAGGTAAATTGAAACTCAATTAATCTTTAATTGCTCATTTCTGCTGTAGATATTAGCAGAAGTTATTAGTTTTGACATATTTGGAATTCTTATAATTAGTCGATTTAAAGAAAGAAAAATATGGTTCTTAGGTTTTTTCCCTCTAGAATTAATGATTAAATACAAGTGTAAAATCCAACTTTTGACACTGTCAGTATGTAATAACAATAATTGTATTAGAAATTATTTCTTAGTTGTTCTAAAGTATAATTTAATTTTTACTGTATGGACTGAAGTTTAAATATCTTAAATCTTGAAGAGTCACTCTGTTAAAGTTGAAAGAATCCTGTATATGAAGTTAGGACATGTGAACTTAAATTCTCATTTTGACCTTTGTGACCTTGCAAAAGACATTTAATCTTTCTAGGCCCAGATAAGTCTCCATGCCAGAAAAATTCAGGGATTTGACTCGATAACTCCTAGGCTCTCTTCAAACTCTAACTTGTAATATTTTTTGGGAAAGGAAATAGGATCCTATGAAATGATTAAAAAAAAAACCTTACATTCTATCTTAGAATTAATACCAAGTATTGACTCTAAGGCAGAACAGCAGTAAGGCTAGGCATTTAGGGTCACACAGCTAGGAAGTGTCTGAGGCCATATTTGAACCCAGTCTTCTTGACTCCAGATGTCATTTTATCTACTGCATCATCTACCTCCCACTCTAAAATGAAATTAAATTTTTTTATGCTGAAATTGTCTGACTCATTACCTGAGAATTAATTCTATTTTCTGGTGATAATGTTGGTAACATAATTTTTTTTCCTAGTGTTTAGGAAGATATATCAGCTAGATTTGGAGCTGTCCTATTACAATACAAATGAGAAATTCTTGATGAGGGAAACAAGTTTTGCTAATGCTTATGAAAAAGTTGAAAAAGTGGTCCTGGTATGTTGATTATAGATTCAAAACTCTTCCATTTACCGTGTTGGGAATTTGGCTGAAATTCTGTAAAGGTCAGAAGACCACAAAACAGGCTGGCTTCTTCCCATCCATTTATCTCATAATAAGGAGATAATAGATTTAATCAGAAATTTCTTCAGATGAGAGTGGTCATCTCCTTAACTTAAAAATCCCCATCCTCCCTTGACCCTTTAATATGTCAGATTCATCTCTTCCTGGAAAGGAAAAGGAATCTTTCCAATTGGATCTCTCTTGGAGTGGGACGGTGCCAAGCTGTCTCAATTTCCCTCCATTCCAACTTCACCCTAGGGAACTGGGTGGAGCAATATATATCCCATCACAATCTGGGGTACATAGCTCTGAGAGCCTGAAAAAATAATTTTAAAAGCCATTTTGAGGCCTGGGAGCACTAAAGAGCATGTGAAATCAGGGAAACTATTTTTATACTGCTATAACTCCTCTTTGAAGCCCATTTATTGAGACATATGCCAACAGTACAGTATTTTAGGAGTGAGGTGAATAAAATCTTATACAAATGCAGTATTTGTCTCTCTATTTTTCCTACTCTCAAACTAACCACACCTAAGTAAAATTTAAAAACGGATATAAAACTCTTGTTTATACCTGGTTGGCTTATTAGAGAAAGACCCTTTAAAAGACCTATGGTGTTTCACATTACTGCCATACCAGGTTTAAAAAGAACAACTTGTGTATATATATATATATATATATATATATATATATATATATATATATATATATATGAAGTGTGGGATCAATAGGGGGAAAAGAAAATATTACTGTACAAATTAATTCAAAATGAAATCTTGTCTTGGCTTTTAGATCTGATGCTTAATACATGTAGCAATTTTCATGGGTCAGCAAATTTATTGCCTAGAAGGTACCAGTGGATACTTAATTAATACACAATTATGTCCTTTTTTTTTTACTAAGGACTAATTATTTAAGTAAAGAGAAAATAAAAACTTCCCCCTTTCCATTTTGAAATAAAATCTGTCAATAAAATAAATTTATTATTAAAATATTAATAAATTAATAAAATTAATAAATATAAATTTATTATTAAAAATAAATTAAATGACCATTTTTTAAGTGCCTACTATGGGCTAAGTACTGGATGTACAAACAGAAAAAATGAAACATTCCTTACTCTCTAGAAGCTCATCAGCATTTTATTTGTTAAGTTTCTGTCCAGAAATGTTTTTCCATTAAATCAAAGAGCTATTAAAATGTTAATGCCCTATGATATACGATAAAATAGAGAAAAGTCTTTAAAAGAGAATAAAGGATGCTTGTGAGAATAAATTTAATATTATCCTTGGATGAACGCTACTCAAGTACCATATTGTTAGTATAATGGTCACTGTCATTTTGGCCTATTTTTGAAAGTTGAAATAAGTTGCACTTGAAGTGACCTAGTAGATAAATTGTATCATAAGCCATTGGTTTGTTTTTGAGGGACGTATCACAGTGTAGTGTATAGAGACATAATCCTGGACTTAGGTGGGCTCAAATCTCTCCTTTGAGTTTTTCTAGCTTTCTGACTATGGTTAAGCCAAGTCTGCTTTCTGAGCCTTCATTTCCTCATCTATAAAATAGGGGTAATACCCAGAGTATCTGCTTCTCAGGTTGTTGTGAAGTCAGATGAGATCATGTAGTCAAAATCCTCTATAAATTAGATATTTTTATCATTAATGGATAACCTGAGCTATATATCCAGAATATTTACTTATGGAGTTCCTTATGAATTTTGTTGTTTTTATGAAATGCTTTGTATTGATATAAAGATGATGTATTTATTTATCATTTCTCAATGATCTTTGCTGAGTTGGATATTATTTAGTCAGTTGACTGTCTTGTCTGACTCTTTGTGACTCCATTTATAGTTTTCTAAGCAAAAATACTGGAGTGGTTTGTCATTTTCTTCTCCAGCTCAAGTTATAGATGAGGAAACTGAGGCAAACACGATTAAGTGACTTGTCCAGGGTCACACAGATAGTGTTTGAAGCCAGATTTAAACTCAGGAGGATGACTCTTCTTAAATTCAGATTTGATATTCTATCTACTGCTCCACTTAGTTGTCTTCCTGACTCCAAGACACTGGTCCCTCTAATTGATTCTTTATAAAGAATTGATACTTAATAACCATTTGTTAAGTTGAATTGGGTTGAATTAGGTTTTCAAGAAGCCTAATTTGCTTCCATCTTTAAAGTTAATATATATTTTCATTTGGAGATATTGGAAGGGAAAATAAGCTTACATTTTAGGGTACAAGCAGTTAAAAAAAGAAGAAAATTAAAAGCTCAGTGGCATAAATTTATTGTTTTCTACATCTAGCATTTTTATCCAAAAACATCTTTAAAGAACAGGTTATAGAGACAGTGAAAAAAGTTCTATGTGTTCTAAGAGTCTACAAAATCAGTGGATGCTATAAATCAGCGTTGACTTCATTTCATGTAGCAACAGGAGAACACAAAGTACTTTCTGCTTTGGCAAACCATATAGTCTCAATCAAAATGGCATTTTATTGGCGTGAGAAGTGCCCATGATGTTTCTTCCTGATGGCCAAATCACAGAAGAGTATTTACCTTACATATTAAAAGTAAAAGATTAGATCATGCCACTTCTGCAATTCTTTTGAGGATTTTTTCTAGTCAAATATCCATCATTATTCAGAATTCTCATTAATCAGTTTGGATAGGATGTGTTATAACTTATTTTTAAAGGAGAACAATGTTGCCCAAGATGACACAAAGCTGGAAGCTGGGGCTTTACAGACTGTATCTGCAGTTAAAATCTTGATATGATACTGACCATTTTTAGATTGCAGAATTTACCCAGAAGAATTTGGAAGTTCTAAGTTACTAGCTGAAGGACTGGAAGCAATAGAGAGGACTGAGAAATGTTGATGAGCTTTGTACTTTTTGAATGATTCCAATTAGTGTTCTAAAAAATGCAGCCCTAGAAGAAATATGAGATATCTAATTGACTCATTCATTTTATGCTTGAAGAAACTGAGGTCTAGAGAGGAGGTGGCTTACCCAAGTTACAGTATTTTAAATTCATTTATTATTTCTAGAACATTATTTAGAAATT